>NC_048894.1:104909088-104931433 GCF_011077185.1 Oxyura jamaicensis
AGAAGAGAAGAGAAGAGAAGAGAAGAGAAGAGAAGAGAAGAGAAGAGGTCAGTTGGAAGGGACCTTCAAAGATCATTGAGCCCAACTGCCTGACTTCTTCAGGGCTAACCAAAAGTTAAGCATATTACTGAGGGCATTATTCAAACACCTCTGAACACTGACAGGCATCGGGCATCAGACACCTCTCTAGGAAGCTTGTTCCAGTGTTTGACCACCCTCATGGTAGAGAAATATTTCCTGATGTCAAGTCTGAAGCTCGTCTGGCATAGCTTTATGCCATTCCCGTGTGTCCTGACATCGGTTATGAGGAGCAGAGACCAGCACCTTCCTCAGCACGTCCCCTCCTCAGGAAACTGCAGAGAGCCACGAGGTTACCTCTCAGCCTCCTTTTCCCCAGACTTCACAACCCAAGTGTCCCCAGCCTCTCCTCACAGGACATGCCTTCCAGCCCTTTTACCAGCTTTGTTGCCCTCCTCTGGACACATCCAAGGACCTCAACATCCTTTTTATATTGTGGAGCCCAGACCTGCACGCAACACTCAAGGTGAGGCCTCACCAACGCTAAATATAGCAGGAAAATCGCCTCTTTTGACTGGCTGTGGCAGCACTGACAGACACCCGCCGGGCCCGGCCTGGCCTGGCCCTGTCCCCGTCCGGGTCCCTGTCAGGGCCGATGTGGCCGCGGCCCCGCAGTGCCGCCCAGCGGTGCGTGCCCGCCGCTCCCCGCTCCCTTCCCCGCGGCTCCGGGCCCGCGGGGCCGCTTTGCACCTCCCGGTGCAGCAACGAAGGATCAGGCCCTCAGAGGAAAGCGGGCTTAGCCTGGTGTTTCTTTGCCAAACGTCTCTCGGTCTGAGGTTACATGTGCGAGCGTGAGCACACCCGGCCCGGGACGGGCTGGGGGCAGGACGCTGCCTGCCTGAGAGCGCCAGGCTGCTGCTGCTCGGCGGAGCACGCAGGAGCTGGCCACCTGCCCGGAACACCAGCATGCCCCACGAAAAGTAAAACAAACAAACAAACAGAGAAATGTAAGCCGAAATGAGCTCTCGAACAGGCTTCCTTACTTGGCTCTGAAGATTTGTTATTATTTATTTTCGGCGTGAAGTCCTTCTGTAAGCAACATCCGAGGACAGAAAAGGTGCTGCCTGCCTACCCTTGTTCCCTGTGGCCGCATCTCCTGCGCCAGTCCACTCACTGCCCTTGAATTCCTCTTTTTGTTTCTGAGGAGACATCGTTTTGGGCTCAAAGGCAAGTCCCAGACACTCTGCCCTCAACTTGCTGATGCACCCTCTCTGGATCTAGCCAGCCTCCTCGTGAAGGAGCGAGGATGGAGGCAAGGGGCTGATGCAGCGAGGAGGCTGAAAGAAAACCGTGCTGCACGGTGAGACATCTGAGGTGAAGCAAGAGAGGCAGCAAGGAAGGGCTGCAGCACACAGAGAGAAGAAGCTCTGGCTTGAATCTCCCACCAAGGGATACCAGGGAAAGTGACCCAGGGACAGAAACATGAAGTCAGGAAGTGTCTGATGGCAAGAACTGTGGATGCTTCTTAGGGAGATCTCAAGCACCAACAGTATCAGAACAAGCCCCAAAACACCTGTACATAGTTATCATTTCAAACAGATTTCAGCTAAAATCCTGAGTTATTACCAAAAGGTTTTACAGTACGGGACTGCAAACTTTTGATCTGATACTACAAGTCTTAAGGCCAAATCTCCTGTGTCCCCAGACTGCAGCTACTTAAAATTTCTTCAGTTTTTTTCCTTGCATATTTCTCAGCTGAGTGGTGGTATGGCGCCATTCAGATTACACCATTCAAAATAGCCATGGCCTGAGGTGATCAGATTTTAGGAAAAGTGTTTAACATAGGATATATGAGCAGAACTGGAATGTGACAAACAGCTTTATTGAGCTAATTCATTGCATCAGTTCGGGTCATTCACAAACGTAATTATGGCATAATATTTAAGCAGGTTTTTTTTTTAGACCCAAAACTCCATAATGAAAATTTAGAAATACTTAAAAAGTTAAAAGAAGAAACAGGGATGAAGACATTAATTTTGCTTCCCTTTAGCCAGAGGGATTTATCTTCAACAGATACAAAACGAACAATTAACCTTTATGTTGCACATTTCAACCACAGATTTTAAAGTACGTTATAAAAGGGGTCAAGTATCACTGGCATAAAAACTGAATTAAAACCAGTGGAA
This sequence comes from Oxyura jamaicensis, assembly GCF_011077185.1. Lineage (NCBI taxonomy): Eukaryota > Metazoa > Chordata > Aves > Anseriformes > Anatidae > Oxyura > Oxyura jamaicensis. Next base: position 104,911,293 of record NC_048894.1, read on the forward strand.
TTGCTTGCTGCAGCTCTGCCAAGGACATAAAGGCAGCGTTAAAAGCTGTTAACTGTCTTGACTCTTAATTCTCTGCATATCATGGACTACACTGACTCTGCTGTAAACTGGGTAATCTGTGCTGAGATGTGAAGGTGAAAAAGTGCTCTCTATGCACTATGGACCCTAGTGAGGATCAAAACACATGACCACATAAATCAAAAGGCACTGCATAAATCAAACGCACTGTTCTTTTCTAAAAAGTTTCTTTAGCATTATTAAACCGTGTAATAACTTTATATTTGACTTGGCCTTGAAAAATTGTTCTTTAGAAGAGTTTATAAACTGCAGACACTGTTTCTAAAGCCAAAGAACAGATTTTTTGCTCACGGGGTTCTGCACGATCAACTCATGAAAATCTCAGGAACAATGGACATGGCTTCCTTTAGTTTTGTCTACATTAACGTGAGGACTTACTGTAAGCTGTAGCTGGAGCATATTTGCTGCACTCATGATGCTTCTAGACCACTTTTTTACTTCATTCCTTACACTTGTATTTTCCCTAGAAACAATGCGTGCTCACGGCTGTATATATTGATATACCATTAAACATTTGTGTGATTTAGTAAGGCAACGCATTTTCTGACCACTAAGGAACTGGAAAACTTTCAGAAAGCACTGCTGGACTCTTCGGATGGCCTGAGACTGGAGGTTTCCTAGTGTCTAGTCTATCCACTGAACCCACGCTGATATTACAGCACATAGAGGTTCGTTCCTCAAGAAAGACTTTCCAACATCACTGCAGTATATCCAAGTAACTTCTGTTCCATAATCAATGAGACAAAAATGCTCTAGCTATAGAATATCTGCAGCATTTCGTAACACGTCACCCAAATAGCAGATTTCTGCCACGCCAAGTTGGCTCAGCTGGAAGTCATTTATGCCTCAGGCTTTGGTCTCAGGTCGGCTGTTGATACTAACAGATACTTTGAAGGTGGGGGAAGGAGTGCCTCGTTGTTTTAATTGCTGTCCTTTGGCTGAAATGCTCACATGAACTGCATTTTCTTCTGCTGAGAGCTGTTTATCCCAATGTAAATGTAGATACACACAAACAGAAGATGGCTGGTGTTTGCAAAGCCCAAGAGTTCGTCCCGGCTTCCCAGCATGGTTCTCAGGCTGCAGAGGCCAGGCTCTGCCAGCTCCAAGCTATCATTACTTCACCAACTTGGAAGCCACTTGGGATTTGTTTGTTTTTCTGTGCTATTCCCATACTTGAAAAGTTTTGAAAAAATTAGTCTCCCCTATGACTTCATGGAATCACAGAATGGTTTGGGTTGGAAGCGACCTTAAAGACCATCCAGTTCCAACCCCCCTGCCATGGGCAGGGACACCTCCCGCCAGACCAGGTTGCCTAAAGCCCCATCCAGCCTGGCCTTGAACATGCCCAGGGATGGGGCATCCACAGCTTCTCTGGGCAGCCTGTGCCAGGGCCTCCCCACCCTCTCAGTGAAGAATTTCCTCCTGATGTCTAATATAATCTAACTTGTCAGGGGGGTGGCCAATGACTTTTGGATAAATGGGAGCTGAGTCTCTACTGAAATCAGCAAACCTGAGCTGCAGCTGACATGTCAAGTGAGAGCAGAGTTATACTCTGAGATACTTTATCTGTGGGATGAGCAATGCCCAGAGGTGAGACTTCTGGCGGGGAGTCCATCCTTCAGCTAAACGCATCCCGATGGCAAGGCTGTCCTGCCTACTTATGTCTGGGTTTTTCGATGTTTTCGAGCTACTTGAAGTATGGGTATAAAGTGTATGAGGTAAAATCACCTAACACACTAGCTCATAAAACATCTGTTTACCGTCTAACACAAAACAAGCATGAAACAAGGATCCATTCTGTTCGAGCAAGGCATTCAAGGGTGTCATGCTGCTGAAAGGTGACTTTTTCCCTTTAAAACTGAAGAATTTCATCTTTATGTTTCTACAGGAAGGCTTCAAAGTCCTCAGCGCTGATGGGAATGTCGGGACAAGCTTGCACACTGTGTGGCTCACAGCCTCCTGCTGCTGAAAGGCATGCGTGGCTCCTCTCAGCCTCCGTTGACACCAGCTACCCAGTGACATTTGTCACCTGGCAAAATCTGGTCCTGCGCTAACGATAGGTACTGTGCAAATGCACAGCTGAACGCCTGACGGTGTTTCTTATATGCCACTGAGACCACTACTGCTACGTTTTCTTTCATTTTGCTGTGTCTTTTAAGAAAAGGCTTACTTTAATTAATATTTTTATATTTTATTTTATATTTACATTTTATTTTACATGTGTATTTTAAGTTTTAATTTATAAGCAGTCTCTTTTTAACAATAATAACACGAAGAACTGTTTTCCTGGGGAAGAACAAAGAGTTAATTTTTTACTGGTTGGCCCCAAGTGACCCCTTGTTCCCACTGCCTTTGAAATTACTGGAGTTTGCTTAGCCTGAAAAATTACAGCTATAGGAAAACTTACATTTCAGTGTTCTATTTTAAAAAGGAACAGCAGAATTTTAAAAATAGCATCACCATTTTTTTTTTTCCTGACTGTGGCGTCTCCAGCCCAAGTATGTTGATGCAATTTCCAAAGCACTAAGAAATGTCTTAGGTCACATTTAAGGCAGGTCAGCCAAATCCAGGATCAGTGAAAAAATGAGCTGTTCATCTGTTCTGGAATGAGATCTTTCTTCCCATCATTCTTAGTTATAAAGATATCTTTTGTGTGGTTGAGGCTAAATTTAAGCCCAGGCTGAGTGTATTTGTGTACTATCTATGCGTGTTTTATGCATCAGCAGAGCACTCCATTACTGGTAGGCTGCACACACAATTAGGGCTTTATGATCTTTGAAGTCGGTTAATACAAAGATTTATGTATTTGCAGCAATAAAAAGCCTGTGAAGTCATGGGGAGAGATGTTTTGTAGACCTACAGTCCGATTCTCCTTTGAGTGGTGTTGGTTTAGCTCCACTGTCTTCAGTGGCATCCATCCTCACACCATCTGAGCACCAGAAGAGCAGAAGAAGGAAACCCATCCCTCGGTGCATGCCCGGGGAGGTCTGCTCCTAGAGAGCTCTCTTTTATTTCAGACCACCAGGGAAAGCACCGAGAGAGAGAGCAGGCTCCACGGCAGAAATCAAACCTTGCAGCACGCTTCTTCCACCGAGCAGCTCACGGCAGCATCCTCGGGCTGGCACTGCAGAGGGGCCGCTTCACCGGGGGGCTCCTGCCTGCCTGCCCGCGATGCTCCCCAGGTCAAGGCAAATCCACGGCCACGTGGATGAAAGTGAAGGAAACGGTAAGGTGAAATACGCTCATTTAATACGTGCATTGCTATTTTGTAAAGAAAAAAAGGTTTTATAGGTGGTTTCTTTCCTTTCCAAAGCATTTAGCTACTGCAGGAGGCTTGAAAAGTAAAATGAGTTGAGCTTCAGCAGATCTATAGTAGCAGTGAACTAGCAAAGGAAAGTCCATGTGTAGCTGTTTCCTGGTGTTATAATGTTTTGATAACAATGGTACACAAAGACTTGTTTTGTTTAGCGTGCGCCATGTTGCTGCATTTCAGACAAAGTCTCAATTCATTAAGTTGAAGACAAAGTCTCAATTCTTTCAGTTTGAGGCAAAAACCCGGGATGAATGTTTGACAAAAGTATGGATCTGAAACGTCCCAAACTGCAGGAGTAAGGAAGCACATTAGTATCAAATTCTACTTCCAGCTATGATGAAAACAAGGAATAGACAAACATGCAATTTCTAATTGGAAGAACAAATTTAGGAAAAAATGTTTCCCCTCAGCCTTCCCTAGCTAAGCCTGAAATCCTGAAGTTGAAAATATTCTTCCTATTCCCTGCTCACACTCCCTACCAGGCAGACCTGTCCTCTCTGGGCTGAGATTTGCGCTCACCCAGCAGCCAGTTTCCCTTCAAGAGCAGAGCAGTTTTGTTTACCACCCCCAGGTGCAAACCTCATTAACTGATGTTTACTTCTTTTGTGTTTTCAGCTTTCAGTAACGAGCCGGGTTAATGGATAGTGAAGATGGCGGTGGTAGGGAGAGAACGGTAAGGAAAGTTCAGGAGCTGGTTTTACACCTTTGAGCTTTACAGGCTCATAGGCACTACGGCTCTCAGCCATTTAGCTACAAAGATAAAAAAAAAAAAAAAGAGAGAGAGAAAATATGGTCCTTTTGCATAGGTTTTGCTTTATTGTGTTTTTTCATTATTATTATTCAGGATGGTGGGAAACAAAGCACAGCCAAGCCCCTGACATTTCACAAGTTATAAATACTGTACAAAATTCTACTTCTGGCACCGGAAAATGCTTTCTCCTGTTGTTCAAAGTGACTCCAGATGCTGATGTACTTAGTATACAGCGCAAGTAACCGGACTGGAATGAAAAAGCACGGTAATTGAGTTTACATTCATCTGTCAATATTCCTAAGGGATAGACTGTTCCGTCTGCCAAGTCTGCTCTGCTTATGCGTGCATAACTTCAGCGGACTGGAGATTCCCACAGTGGAGTCTCCCCCGTGAGCAGGGGATCTCTGCTGCTGTTATCGGTGGAGGCGGGGAGCGCTCCTGTTCTGGTCATCCCCTCGTCTCCCACAGTATGGGGAGGTGGGCTGCAGTTTTTTCCTGGAAATGAAAGAAAAGGTTGCGGTAGAAATGAGGATTTCGGTATCAGATCTTCCCCTGACCCAGGCTCCATATTAGCTTCTCCCTGGGCTTTTCAATGCTTCTCACTATTGGAATAGCTGAGAGCTTCATATATGCATGTATTTCTCTGTGTAATACGCTAGTGAAGTGGAGGATTGTTATCCCTATATGTGAAATAAAACATGGGGATAACAGTTATAAAGTTGCTCCTAACTTTGAATGAGCAGCCTGGGTCAGTTAGGAGCTGACTTTTCCAAAGGACTTGGGTATTTTATATGTTAAATAGCTATGTGTTTGGCTAACTGCTGTCTCTAATTTGAGACAATGCCATGAGAAGGGATATCTGTGCAACTTGACCATACGAACAGCAGCAACCTGCATCCCAAACAAAAGAGCAAATCGATACCCATAACAAAACAGACGTGAGAGAAGAAGATACTATGGCCAATGTCCCGTAAATCTTGGAAAAACATGGTTGAAAGCAGAAAAGATGGGAGAATCTGTGAGACAAATCAGCAAGGGAATATTTGGTCCTAGGATCTGGGATTTTTTTTTTTAAGGAAAACTGAAACAACGAGCCTCTTCTGCTGATTTGGGGGTGACAGGAGCTGGTGGGCACAAGGAGAGGAATTGACTCCTGCTGATGGATTTATTCTGCCTTCAAAGTACAACTAACTCAGGGAAGAAGTGGATCCACCCCGAATTCCCCTTCTAGTAGAAGAAACCCTTAGCATGTTGGCTGCAATGCCATGCTGAGGCACAAGTCCATGGTTAAAAGCATCTGGCTCCCAATTTGAAAAGCAAGCAGCTGGCAGTGCACAACAGGACTGAGGCTAAGTGGGTTGGATCCACGGTGCACACACCATGAAGCTGCTATGGATGGCTGCAGAGAATCTTATCTGTCAGATATAAAACTGGGAGGACTCACCAACACAAGCAAGGGGAGTTGGGACCCTTTGTGCCTGGCAGGTCAGACCTGCATGGGCCTTGCATAGCTGGGCTTCCCTCTCTGAGCTCTCCTGGTCTTAAGCATCTTGCTGAGGAATCTGGCCTGCCCAGTGGCAAGCTGTAGTTTCCCTCACAGACCACTGTGAGGATCTGGGGTTTTACCATGGGTGGTGGTGGCTTTGGTGAGTATGAAAGCTTGCAGTTAGGCAGGAACCAGTCCTGATGAAACAGAGCCCAACCATTTCACCCAGTGTAAGCAGGAGCAGGCCACTCCTCCTGGCCTCCCCTGCAGAGGAGATGGGCAGGACAGAAAGAGCTGGCCGTGGGGGCAGGCAGGAAGGGGCCAGGCACCTGGAGAAAGGCAAGTCTGAGTCCCAACAGCTGTGCCACTGAGGCTTTCTGAGCATGAGCAGCTACAGCTGTAGCTGCTGAGCTCAGCTGCCTCTTCCTTTGCTTTCCCATGAGGCAAGGACACTTGTGCTGGCACCATCATAGGTAGGACCACAGTTTGAAACCTCCTGCAGGCACCCACAGGGGTCCTCTGCCCATACCTCAAAGCAATGAGATGCTGGTTAGGAGGGGATCGACTCTGGCCATTCACAAACACGTTGTGCTGTGGCACCTGAAGGTAGATGACTGTGTCCTAGTGATGGTGGGATACGTGTCTGAAGGTCAGGCCACGTGGTGGCATCTCCCACCATGCAGGGGGCTTAGCTGTGCAGCAAACTTTGGCCAGCCAAAGAGGAGCCGTGCAGCAAGGAGAGCAGGGTCCTGGCTGCGTGGTGGGTGCCCCATGGGGCTGGCGTGCCCTTCCCGTCCCGACAGCCCCAGCAGCCGTGGGACCTGCCCTCAGGCAGCCATCGCTGCAGTGAGAGATGGGGAAATGGGAGAGGCGAGCTAGTGGGAAAGGGTTAAACAGTGTTTTGCTCAAAGTGGCGAATGTTCTTTGCTCAGCAGTTGTCCTCAACCAGCCCGGTGTCCCAGGCTAAGCAACCTTCACAAAACTTGTCCACACACGGACTGACCCAAGCCAACACCTGTAAGGGAAAGCAAACAGGAGAGCAGACAAATTCACCTCTTTTAAGGCTGGAAGATTGCCACCCATTTCACATATGTTCACAAATCCAATTTTCCCTCCTTTGTTACAGGCCTTTAGGACAACTCCTCCTTACGTTCCTACCCAATAAAGAAAGGGAAATGACTAGGGAGTTCACTGCCTCATTCCTCCACTCACCTCTGCTCAAACTTCACTGCAGTACTACGATTGTGGTCCTCAGCTCTTCTTGCTCATTCTCAGATTCCCTCAGTTCAGCCTAAGGGAATAATCAGTAATGGCATTTTCCTCTCTTTGCACTGTGGAGGAGGACCACGTTTGGGTCTCAAGCCTTTGAGGACTCCTCTAAGCACGGACATACACTTTCCCAAAACAAGGACTCGTCCTCCCTAGGAGGGCAAAGCCAGCAGTCCAGGTGGGAGCTAGAGAACCAAATATATTGATATGAACTACATAACACTTTATAATAATAGAATAAATAGTAAGCTCTGTTTCTGTTTATGATGGGGTAAGTCACAAAGATAAAATAGGAGCTATTTACGCCCACCACAACCCTTCACCTCCCAGAGGCACGGACTCGGAGCTCGGAGGAGCCCTGCTGCAGGGCACGGCAGCAAGCAGCAGCCCCGTGCCTTTGCCAGGAGGGCGGGCTGCAAGCCTGGAAGCACATGAGCAGCTTCTCCAGCTGCCATCAGGGGTTACGGTGCCCTGGCTGTCATCCCCAGCCCTGGGTGCTGCCGCTGGTCACCGTGCCCCAGTGTGCAGGGCGCTGTTTCCAGTTTCGGCTGCGTGTTGCTGGGCTCTGCTGCTGTGGTTGTTCCCTTCCCCCTCCGCATCCATTGCTGCTGAGTGCTGAGAAAGGCAGCAGTGGGCAAAATAAAGGGCAGCAAACAGCCTTGTGGCCTACCTGGTTTTTGTTTTTGTTATTGTTATTTATTTATTTATTTATTACTCCCTCTCCAAGCCAGGAAGTTCCTCAGCACGAGCGAGCCAAAATGAGCCTTGGCACCAGCACCATCCTTCTCCCTGCCTGTTAGAAACAAAGTGTTCCCCGCTGTCCATGGAGGTTTTCCCTCAGCCGATGGCCTCCAGGCTGAGCTCCTGTTGCTCTGGCAGGAGATGCTGAGCAATGTGATCCACTGGGATCCCCAGAGGGCACCCTCTGGAGATGCACTGGGACTCGAGGAGCAGTGTCCCTCCTGTAGCAGCGGCAGTCGTGGGAGGGCCGTGACATGGGTGTCATTGCCCAGAGTCTGCACTACGTGCAGAACCTTGGAGCCCGCGTTGTCTCTAGGCACCTGAATGTATCCCTAGGGAAGGGTCAGCGTTGGAGCCGTACAGCCCAGTAATTCTTCTGTTTGGGTATCTTTATTTTTTATCAACCGTAATTATTATTATTTGATCTTACATTAATTTCCAAGAACACTGGCAAGGAATATCATTAAAAAGATAACAAGATCTTCAGGAAAGAAAGAAATCCATGCATCTCATCCTGGGTTACTCTTTTCTGTTGTTTTATACAGAGAGGAAACTGAAATAATCACAGGCTGTGGATGAACACCAGCTACCAAATTTTATTTCAGAAGAATATTGATAGGAAGTTAAGGTTATCACAGGAAAAGGACATAACTTTTATTGATGCCTGTGGGAAATGCTGATCACCTACATGCTTTAGTAATCCAGCATATGTATGATATGTGTTGGACAACTCCAAGTATTCCCTCTGCACTCTAACCTTCTTCACCCGAAAGCAGAAGCTAATTTCATTCGTATCATTCCTACACTAACAATTACAACAAAGCAGATGTTTCAGCATATGCTTAGAAGGATTCTTCTCAGTCCAGTGGAAAGGAGAAATATCAGTGAGAAAGGAAGGCCGTATCATTCACCACCTAGAAAACAATTATTTGGCTGCTGTGAGGCTCTCGCTCTCCTCAAGAAACAGATGGGTGCAGAGAGCAATTAGTGTAGCTAAGGTTTTCTTAATATCTGAGATAAAATCCTAGTTATCAAAGTGAGATTTTTTTTTTCTGTCCTATACGGAGGGATATTTTTTCTCATCATGTATGTACTCTGCCCAGTGCTGAGGTGATGAACAGCAAGCTGCTTAGAAGCGTCGGATTAGAAGAGTCTTCTGTGTTTAGGAATATCTTACTCACCAGAAGTATATTTAGTGAAATGTTGATGGATGCCTTTGCTTCAGAAAACAGTAAAAAAAAAAAATTATTCTTAACATCTTGAGATTAGAGGTGATGAATGGCATCTTGCAAAACTGGCAGTGTCCCTACTTTCTATCTTACCCCCTTTCCACTGTACCCCAGGACCATTCCAAAAATGGCAGGAGGGAGCACCAGTGGTACTGCTTGTGATCGTTTGTACGGAGAGATAATCAAACTGAATTTTGAGAGGTAACAGCCACGTGCTGCAGGTACTGCCATTATAACCCCAAGTACTGCAGGCTTCCCCAAATTCACCCATTTTCTAATTCCTCCACTGGGAATTGGATAGGTTTGTGTATGCACGAAGTGGCTTTTGCTGCTGTGGGTTGCAAAACAGAAACAAAAAATGCTCAAAACTTACTGCTCATGCAAAAGCCATGCTTCAACTTATGTGCAATGATGGGGAAATACAGCTCTGTGTCCAGATGTGTTGTTCTACACAAGATCAGCTTCATTGTGCTGTGTAGGACTGTCTCTATAATACAACCTGACATTTTCAAAAGTGGAAAGAGCTATACAGAATTACGTGTTCCTCTAGAGACCAAGTTAATTTCTAGCCCCAAAGATAATTGTGGAGCCTTGTGCTGGTTCCACATACTGATGCTATGAAGCTAAACTTCCTATCCATGCAGCAACCCTACCAATAATAGCAAACAGAGGGGATTTTCATCTAAAATCAGGATTTCTCCCAGTGCTACTCACTATTACACATTCAACTAAGCCAAGCAATCTTTGCAGCTGTCATGACTTTCATTCCACAACCAAACTGAGGAGATGTTTGTTAAATATCAAATTCCAGTCCTTCGGACAATTAACGTGTTGGAAAGGCTCCTGCCGCGATATCTGTTGGCCAGTCATTAGTACATTGAATTATGCATACTTGCAATTTGATCTTGACCAATGCAATTTCCTTTCCTTCTTTAGGAATTCTTCCACTGCCTTTATGCCCAAGGGATAGATAGAGACGATAGCTGTATACAGAATGCTTCGGTTGTGAGGCTAATACTTAAAAGATGATTCTACTTCTGTTTATAGTGATGTTGTGCTCTACAAAGTCCATTGTAACAATCTGTGAAATTTAACATTAAAAAAGGTAAGAAAATATATTTCCATTTACCCCAAAGGGCTCTTTTTGTAATTTATTGAGCCCATATCTTTGGCTTATATGAGGGACTGTGGATTATCTATGACAGAGGGGCAGAATGACATGCAGACAGTTGTTGTCATTCAGTAGGATCTGCATCCTTCTACAACAGAAAAAAAATGAGTTTTCCTTTAAAGTCGGCACTATTTAAGCTTATAAGACAGCAGATTTGAATTATCTGGCTGTGGAAATTACCTTAACTGTATGTGCAGAGTCAAGTGGCAGGATAGTCCGCCGATGGGTTTGCCTCTGTCCCAAGTCACAGAGCACTTCAGAGCTCAGGTTGTGCAGGCCAGGGTGATCTTATCAAAAATGGAAACTTCTGAGGAGGCATTAGAGCTTTACCTGCAACAAAAGCATTGTTTTAGATTATGATTCTAACTTGTATGATATCTGCAGAATTATTTTATTTGATACTTTAGCACCTTTTGGGAAGTTTAACATTTTTTTTTTTTTTTATAGGGCCTTTGGAAGTCAAAGTAATTCATCTCAGAGACAATTCTTTTTCCTGTGTACTGTGAATTTCTGCGTGAGACTCCCTGAAACATTCACTGTCGGAAATGATCGCAGCTTTTCTCTTGTTGGTTTCTCCAGGAAAGGTCAAGGCAAGCTGCCAGTAGGACGACTGGACAACGTCACTGCTTTAAAGACCTGTGAGTTCTCACTGACACTGAAACAGTAATGGGCGATGGAGCATTAGGAGAAACTACGCTGCAAAAGCAGGATGAAATTTCCAGAGCGGATTGAATAGGGAAGAGGGTTAGGAAGCTTTAGTAAGGCAGAGGGAACAAAACCTGATTTCTCCTAACCACTCTCCCAGCTCCAGGATCTGGACTAAATGACTCCTATTTATGTCTGACATCATACCTCCACCCTAAAGCTGTAGAAATAAATGCCTACAAACACAGCTTGTGTTACTGAGGAAGTGGCAAGAATCTGGGTTTCTTTATCTGTGTTGCAGGGTCCTGCCCCCCAACCTTCTCCTTAATAAACAGTCTAGGATGTCCAATTCCTTGTGCCCCAGTCATTAAAACACTGCCATTTAAACTACAGAGCCAGTTCCTGACATACTGGAAAAGAGCAGATTTAGGATTCTTGGTGTAATCTTTTTTGTCCCTCCCCACGCGCATATGTTTTCTTACAAACTCTTCCATGACACAGTCATACTGCAAACTTTCCCACAGGATGCATGTCTCATGCTGTACAACACAGGATAAATCACACCCAGTGGCAGAAATAAATTAGCATAGCAATCTTAATCTGGTATTTCCTAATTTTCCTAATTTCCTTATCCTTCAATGCTCAGCCGTGCTAATCTAAACAATATTATTTGATGCAATTTTTGTAGGTTATCATTTAGATATATGTATACGTGTTTGTGTATCTCTCCATCTATCTGTATCTCTTAATGTATTGGTAAACACAAAAGGAAAAGATAAAAGTTGTTTGTTTTTAATTCTTTCAGAACCGTTTGATCTCTCCTTGCTTGTTTTAGCAGCTGCCTGACTGTTTTTCCTCGTATGTAAACTTCAAAGTCAATCAGAGGTCAAAGCTCTGGACGAAGACAGACTAGCGAAAACAGCGGCGGCGAGCACATGCGATGTGAAGGAGCTGAGGATCTCGGTGTAGCACACCACCTCCTTCCAGATGAGGGGGGAAATTAATCGACGTCTTGGGTGCAACTTTTCTTGATCCGGACATTTGGTATGGTTGTCAGGGCTTGAATACTCGTTGGGAAATATGTCTCACAGAGAACTGAAGGGTACAGCCGTGCGCTGCAGGACTTGACATTCTCTGGCTATTCTTGGTTTAAGTGATCTGGAAATAGCTTAATAGATTACCGTAAAAATGCTGGAGAAAAACAGCCTTTTTCTGGTTTCTGTCAGATGCAGAGGGCTTCAGGACTGGGCATAGGTTTTGATTCTCAGTGTGCTATTCTCTATTCTGGTAAAGGGGAAATCAAAGGGAAAGGAAGCCCTGGAGAGGCAGCTTCTGCAGCAGAGCAGCATGGAGCATGTTCTGTAGACGTGTGCAGTTGTAGCACAGGATCTGTCTTGAGTTTGTGCTTTTTTCTTTTCCCTTCGGGAGAACATCTGCCTTTTCCCTGATCATCTGTCTGCGGGATCAGGCCCCTGCTTGTGCAGAGGAGGAGGGCTGCAGGCAGCATCCCGGAGGCAGGGGCAGCTCCTCAGCAGTTGTGGAGCAGAGGCAGAAGGCGATTCCACCCCTGATTGCACCAGGTGGGTCCTCAAGCTTAGTGCAGAGATCATGGGAATTGGTGTAAATGACCCACGGGTGAGTATCCTGCCCATGGTTAACAACAGGATGGAAGTGGGATCAGTCCCACCCTGGCTGTGGGCTGCACCTTAAATGTGGAGGTCCCTTGGCTGCGTAAACTGTGAGCAGTATGATGGAGGCTCTGAAAATGCCAAAGCCAACCTGGTGATGCTCCTTCTGCAGGCTGCTGGTGGCAAAACATCAGTTACAATATCAGTTCTATTATTTCCCTCAAATACATTAGCATGCATTGGTTGCTCCTTCGACACCGGCAGTGAATTAAAAATAGAAATAAAATAATGCCCAAGTTACGCTTAAGCTAAAAGCCAAACTGCGAACACTAGAGCTGTTGGCTCTGCCCAGAGACCCTGCTCTAGAAGGCACGAGAAAGATACATTTCTTTTTCTCAGGGAAGCAGAGGAGTTTCCCACAGAAGCTGTGCCCGTGCTGCTCTGGGACTCGCAGAGGGGTAAATGACCAAGAGCAATGGGGGGAAATAGTACAGGCCCATCAGGCAGGTGCTGTGGGAAGAGAGCACCTTTTTCTAGCTATGGGCCTCCTGGCAAGGGCTAAGAAGAGCGTCAGTCTTAGGAAGTACTTGAGACTGTCCCTGATTCAAGGAATATTATCTAACATGTGGCTTATTGTCCCTTGTTACTGTGGCCAGAGGCAATGTTGTTCTCTGTATCTTCTTGTTCAACAACCTTTTCTATTCAGTTCCAGGCCATTTAGCACCATCCTTTCCATTAATGATCTTCACATCGGTTTTCATTTTAGCTGAAATTATAAATTTTCAGACCAGTTTCAGTGAGTTTTGCAAGAACTAAAATTCTACTCACTTTTTCATGACTATTCATCACTAATACCGCTCTGTTTACCCCTAACTTCCATGTCACTAAGCATTAATGTAAAAGTGAAGAAAAAAAATACAGCAAGAAGTCGGTGACAGAAAAGAAAGAAAAAGTGTGAAGTACTTCTGTGAAGAGCCGTGTGGGTGCAAAGAGAAGCTAAAAGGATGCAGGGAGAGCAGCTAGGAAACAAAAGAGGAGGGAGCGCTGGAAAGAAGCTGGCCGGGGGCTGCCCTGCTGGGAGGAAGGGGAAATAGGAGCAGAAATGGGAGCAGGGAGATTAGGTATGGTCTTCAGGCAGAGGATGGAGAGCTTGCAGGGATGGGGTAAGGGGCAGGAAGGAAGCAAATAAAGAGTGCAGGGGGATGAAGATTATGCAATGAGAAAAAGAGATTGCCTTAGCAGCAGCATTTCGCGTTGTGTGCTGGTGGACTGCATTGTGTGTAATCAACTTGAAGCAGCCGTCGTGATTCTTCAGGAGACGACCTAGAGAAGAGTATTGTGGCTTTATTTGAATCCTTTCCTAACCCGGGGTCTCTCCACATAAAGGCTGAGCATTGTGCCGCACTGAGTGACAACTGGAGTGTGCTGTGTTTTGTGCATTGTCATTGATTCTATATGCCTTTTGTGCTGTGCCTGCTGAAAACAAAGGTCAAGTACCAGCAGATTCTGTTTTCTGTGAGAGGTTTAATTAAAGCCTGAGGATAAAGGCAGAGTACTAGAAACAGCTACTGAGTGTGAAAGATATTTAAATCTATCTATTTTTCAACATCAGTTTGTCAACAGCTGCTTTGTAATCATTTTTTATTTTCTCTTGATGAAATGACAGGAGAATAGACGTTTAAAACATCCAGATGAGTCTTACCGATGTTATCTTCTGTAAGTAAAGCAATTGTTCAATACAGGCTTGGAAAGAGGTGCTAGGAAACAGAGTGAGGAAGCACACTAAGTAGGATGCAACAATTTCTGTTCATAGTTTGGGTGCTAGTAATTTACCGAGTGTAAATTGTAGGGCTCCAAATGGACTGGGTTGCATAAGGTTTTCATATCCCTTAGTGACAATAACAGCAAAGGTTATTGTATTAGTCTACAGTGCTTTTGAAGGTTTTGATTTTGTCATACCAATTTTTTGTTTGTTTGTTTAAATAACAATAAATAAAATAAACCAAGACAAAATCTTAAGAGAAGCCAGGTTATTGAAACTGGATGCAGTTAATTTACTGGCAGATACCAAACATGAGATCCCACACAGCTCCTCCACTTCAGCACGCACTGATCCTTCAGCTTAGCAGGTGATAAGGCAGGAATTCGTGCTCAGCTGGCGATAAGGCAGCGCGTAGCTGCCTCTGGAGCACAGAGAAGCGTCATGCAAATCTGGCAGCGCTCGTGTATCAAGTCAGCAAGACAGACAGGATGAAGTCATACGTCTACGGGAGCAAGAAACCATCCAGTTTACCCACAGTTTTGAAATTATGTATGAGTAATGCAGCTACTTCTCCCGGTGTAAGATGTTGTGTACGGGACAAGTCTTGCACACTGTGAGACTAAAACCAGACAGCTCAGAATAAGCCATAAACAAAGAAAGTCCAGGGACCTGGAGGCACAGGGCAGACCACGCTCCAGCACCACACATCCCTGTGGGGAATTACCCTCCAGAACACAGAGAGAAACTCTCTGCAGGTGCACACGGGGACGTATTTCACAGGGGCAGCCCCTGTGGTGCTGTGGGATCACCGTGAAACCATTAAATTTCATGTGGAAGCTGGCCAGCAGAGCCCCTAGCCCCTCGCTGCTCCACTGAGATGCTCTTTTTAGCGAGCAAGCTGCTGCGCGGTGCTGGGCGGCAGGCCCCCGGACTTCCTGCGCAGCTCTGCACTGCTGTGCAGACATCCATGCCTGCAGACATGAGTCATTTTGGGGAGTCTGCGGGGTTTTGCAACAGCCTGATCAGGACATGACAAAGTTGGTAGCAGAGAGCGTGCTCAGAAGAGCCAGGCAGCCCCACCATACTCACGCAGACGCTACAGAGATGACCCCATAAAATGACCTGAAAACTGCTGGGGATGGGTTGGGAGCACAAAGCTCCACCCGGCCAAAAGCAGATCATCTTCTCCTGTGCTCAAGGCCAGCGTTTCTTCCCTTTCCTTCCTGATGGTTCTCCCTCACTGCTCTTCCAGTCTCAGCGATGCTGAATGAGACGCCGAACAAGGGGGGCATTCGCAGCAGCCAAAACGCAGGATGCAGGCGCTTTCAGCAGAGGATGCTCTTGATGAGGGTTTGCAAAACTGATTTAGAGACGGTCGCAGTTACTGCTGGCCCAGTGATAAGGCTGCAGTGTTTCAGTGCCTTTCAGGAATGACTCAAGAAGGAAATAGTAGCAGCTAACCAAAAATAATCATGTGGTCATCAAATAGGAAAAATATTGGCCACAAGACATTCTCGGCGTATTTCCCCACAGCGCAGATAACATCGGTGACCACTGACTGCTACAACTGCATGAATTCTTATAATTGGTTGGATTTACATTTCCAATTGCTATATTCAAACTACTGAAAGTACAAGGAACCAGACTGTTATGGAGCCAGGGGTTGGTCTAGTGAAAAAGTCTTGGGTTTAAGTAGTTGGTGGCTCTCCTTTGTGGTGGCCATCGTTTTATCCTCACGTGAAGGTAGCGGCATTACCCCATCTGTGCCCTACAATGCCCGCAGTGGTCCAGACCACGCCGACACCGCCAGCAGATGTGGTTGTGCAATGCAGCAGCTGAAACACAGCTGCACGAAGCTGCAGCAAGACAGGCTTCGGGGCCAGAACAAGCAACGAGATGTTTCCTGGAGGCTGGTTTCCTTGCTGTTGGTACCTTAGGTAGCTATCTCAAAGCGAGCCTGGGTAAGTCTGTGGGGGCAGAGCTGTAATTCCCTTTTCAGCACACATATTTGCAGGTACAGGGACAAACTTCTGGTCTTGCCACATGGGGCTAGAGGGCAGTTCAGGCTTGCGGTGGGAGAAGGCAACTGCTGCCACTCCAGCCAGCCGCATTGCACCACCACCACGTCTGCTACGTGTGGTGTCGACGTGGTCTGAATTACTGCGGGCGTTTTACAGCACAGATAGCAAAATGAGCATGACGTCATAGAGTGCTGGGAACTACTTAAAATTAGATAAATGCAGACATTTTCACAAAAGCAAGCCCAGACTCCATGATGGTTTGGGTATAGTACATGTAGTTTTAGTAATCTGTTGAAAAGCACTTATTTTAGTTCTGAATTACTCTGCAGTTTCATAGAGATTGGTCATACAAAGAGGAATATGTGATTACGGAAGTGTAATAACGTAACGCTTTACAAACACTGCTTTTGCATATGCATTTTCACGGGTACATGTTTGTTTCACAAGACTCCTGAAGGAAAGCTCTGCTTGCCACACAACCTTTTGTTTCTGTGGTAAAGGTGCCACAACTTTGTCTAGAAGCAACTTGGCAAGTATTTGTATGGCCACAGGCCATGAATGAGTCAATCAGCTTGTACTTTTTTTAATCCAGTGCTTTACAGGACAGCCTAATCTATTCTTATGTCAGACTGTGAAATGTTATTTTGTGTCATTAGATATCTGCTCTGAAAGAAAGGATGAACATGACTTTTCAGGAGATTACAGCATGAGATTTGGACACAGGATTTTAAATGGGATTCTGCCCTTAATCTCACTGATATAATCACTCCAGAAAGGAGAAGAGATTCCAGACAAAACATAGGACACAAAACTAAGCTCATACAAGTATTTTAGATTGTTTCTAAGCTTTTTTTTTTTTTTTTTTTCCTTTTTACTTGCTTCCTCCTGATTTCCAAGCTCAGCATAATGCCTGTTATCTGCACACTCACCCACCCCGCGTGTTCGATGTGCAGGGAAATCCCATAGTTTGCCATCGGGTTGGGTAGTTTGCTGTCGATTTGGTGCTACTGGCAGACTGGGCTGGGCTGGTGGGGCCTGCCTCTCTGCTGGGCTGAAATCCTGCTCCGTACCCAAGGGAGAGGCGGCTGCACCACCAGCCGGGCCAGAAGCTCTCCTAACCTGCGCCAGGTGCCCCTGTGTGCTCAGGGACGGTTGGAGGTGATTTGCCATTCTCCAGGCCTGGTGGATGGGCTATCTTGGACTCTGTGGAAAAAGCAGGCTGAACTGGCTCTTTTTTCCCTCTGCCTGAGAAATTTCGAGTCAAGGAGATACTACTTTGGGTCTACTCCACTTTTGCAATGGACCTCAGGAAGAGTCCAGCTCCTAGCCTCCGGGTTGTCACTTTGTCAGGCTGGTTTTGCTCTCATCAGGTTAGGAATCTGTGAGCCCATTTCTTCCTTTTGAACCAGTTTAAGGCAGTACCACCGACTTGAAGCAATCAGAGTAATAACGAGGTAAAGCTGATATTAAATTACCCCCTTCCAAGCAGTAAGAGCTGAGTTACCCAGCAGGCATGTAGGGCGTTTTGCAACAAGAGGTAGGAAGTTTGGTGTCTTTTATCTCTGAGGAGCGGAGGGAGAGAAGAAAAAGCAAGATTAACCCTTTGCTTCTAGACGTGAGAAAGCTCGCCCATACTTTCGAACATGCAGTTTTCTGTGTATGATCATACCTTTAAAACTTCCATTTACACCTCTCGGATTTTTATGGCCAAATGAAAATAGAATTGTAATAAAAATCAAATGAAAATCTTCTCTGTCCTTTAAGACTAGACTCCCTTGAATCTTACAGATGTGCTGTAAGAGTACAGAGCTCCACAAACACAACTACAATGGTCATGCTGGTGTAAATTAATAATTAGTTGACTGTAGTGGCATGGGATTAACAGAAGAACTCAAAAACGTCCTGAGCATGAACAAAATCAAGAATTCAGTAGCTGTGATTTAACTATTAAAGGCCCCCAGAAATTACTAAATTGACTCACTCATAATTCCTGCAGTTGAAATGAATTCAAACTATTTGGTGGTGACAAAATTTTTTATAATTATCTTTAAGTATCTCATAGGTAGTCCTTTGAAACGTGAATTTTTAAAAACTGAACCCATGGTGCCATCTGCACGCCTGAAGTTTTATGTTCACAAGTAAGATGTAAACTATATACAATCACATGAAACCTCATGATATTAAAAGGTTGTCTATAACTTGTCTTGCAAAACTATCGGCAGTGATGAGTGTCAAGAAATGCAACTTCCATCATTCTGCCTACAGAAGGGTCATATAAAGCCAGCACCCTTTATTCCAGCAAAGTTATAAAATGTGTAATTTAGAAGTTAATTATCTGCTGAAGCCTGAAACTGTTAAATATTTCCCAGGCCCAAGATAAAAACACAGTTTTTTATGAATTTGACACAGTCTTCAGCAAAAGAGCAAAGCATTTACAGGCAGTGTAGATATTTAGGACAATATACGTAAAACTAAAGCCAGGAGAATCAAAGCTAATTTGCTTTTAAACTCAGCTTGGTTTACTTTTCAACTATTGCCTTGAGAAGAACAATTTCAGTGAGGACTGCAGAACTAATCCAACCACAGGAAATGTGATATGTGTATGTGGGTGAAGTAGGAATAAGGTGGGGTGGGAGAAAATCGTTCTGGGAGAGAGCTTAGGAGTAAGAACTGAGGAAATAGGAAGAACAATTCTTAATCTTTTAGATGATTCATAGCTAACAAATTAATAGCAGAAAGTCAGACTCATGACAGCTTAATCTACAAAGAGGTCTATAATGACTGTAATCACTCTACATATAATGGAAATAAAAAGATACAAATAATTTCCTGTTGTTTTAAACCCTGATAGATGATACTGTGAGGAGATTAATTTTTAGCTCCTGCTTTAATATAACCCTAGTTTTCTGAAACCACTTTTTCAGGCTAAAGCTTTCCACGTGTGTTTTTTTTGTTTGTTTGTTTGTTTGGACTGAGAGTTGAGTTTGTTTGGGTTTTTGAAGATTTCAAGTACACAGTACTTGGGCCATTTTTAAACTCCGGGATAGTGAAAATAAAAAAGCTTTTTCCCAGAGCAGAAGAAGAATTTCTGGCATCTTAACGTTTTCTGTACCCACCAAGTGGCTTCAGTGGGAAAACAGTATTTGCCACGGAAATAGTCCTTATTGAGGTATGAAGCTTTCGGCATTCCAGTGGAATTTTGTTTTGATTTGATTTAAAATTGCTTTGTGAGTTTTTGCCATACATTGGTCACAGTCTTCTGTGCTTTTAAAGCACAAAAGCAGAGGGAGCCTACACTGTATACGCATTCGCGGTTGATATTGGCCTGAGCCATCTGGTGACCAGATATTTACCCTGTGGATTGCTATCTCTCTCCAGGCTCACAGCTCCCCTCCTTTCCAGATGCAGCACAAGTTGCTTTGGGAGGGTCTACATGGAGCTGTTTATACAACCATGCCCTTGTCTGCTGGCAGCAGACACATCTGTGTTTGCACTGGAGCAGACGATCCCATCTAGTTTACTTCCCGGCTTGCAACACTTTGTTTTCAGGGGCCCATACCAGGACACTGCAAAATTTCCAAAAGGTGATTTTTTTTCTAGCTCATTCAAGAGAAGCCAACAAAGATCCAGGTGCCTCATTTCTTATTCATTACTCACCACAGGCTGCAGGAGCAGTTTCTCCCCAGGTTTCCTGTGCTAAGCGCAAAGCAGAAGTGCCACGGTGCCTGGAAGTGCAAGGTGCTGGAAGAGGAAAGAGCAAGAAACGTTGTCGAGGAGCTGGGACCCAACAGAATATGCCAGGTCATGTGCCTGGAGCCCTCCGCCTTTATTAACACTAACGACACATACTTGTCTATATAGGTATATATTGTGAGGCTTCAGCATCTATAGAGGTTTGAAAGATAGTACTTTGGTTGAGTATATCCATGCAAAATTCTCTTTTGATTGATTATATTCAAATTTGTCTTCTCTTGCTAGCAATTTTTATTGTCCAGGCAATTTCTATTCTATTCTATTCTATTCTATTCTATTCTATTCTATTCTATT
>NC_048894.1:104931443-104957911 GCF_011077185.1 Oxyura jamaicensis
TTCTATTCTATTCTATTCTATTCTATTCTATTCTATTCTATTCTATTATTTCTATTCTGTTCTACTTCCTACATTTTTCCTCATCCTGGAAGAACCAAAATGCCTTTTCCCCCTGTACTAAGTGTTATGACTAATATCTATCACTTCTCGGTTTTCTCACTCCCATCGGTACCACTTTTTAACGTGTTCACTACCTCAAGCATCTTGCACTTCTAACCTACACTCTGTAATTCCTTCAGTTTTTCCAGCATGCAGCCCGCAAGGGAAGCCTGTTGCAGTCAACAGCGCGACTGGAGCTTTCGGTTAGCTACCTATAGCTACCAGCATTCGCCACCTAGCACAGCCTTTTTTTTTTTTTTTTTGATTTTTCAGGTACACGGAGCTCAGTGATGGTGTGACTTTATCATTACCTAAGGCCAGTTCAGATATGCTGACGTGCCACTAGTCCTTGCTTGAAATACTGAGAGCGTCTGTGAAAGGCCTTTCTGGTGCACAGCTTTGTCAAAATGTGTTGCCTAAGGACTGTGTTTCTTGTCTACAGCCTTCAACTCAGCTTCAAGAGATACTGGCCCACACCATTAAGTGCCCTGAAGATGAGAGCTGGGGCAAACCTGAGTCAATATTGTATGGCAAACAAGGAAAAAGGGTGGTGGACCAAAGGCAGGCTTCACGTAGCGTGATTTAACTGCTGCAGGTTTCGTGCTGACTAAATAGGAAGTTGAATGTGAAGGTAGATCCCACGTTACCAACTTGGCCTAATATGGTGAACAGGATGTGGACTTATTTCTGCCTTGTGTAACTCTTTTGAAGTCAGTACTTACATCAGAAGTTAGCGAATCCTCGCCTTCTCTCACTTTCTGTGAGTGTATTCTTTTTAAAGACACACAGTCAGCGACCTTAGAAATCGAAATTGAGATGGCCTTTAACCCTACTACAGGGTCTCTCACTTAGCCATCCTTAGCTTTTCATGAGAGGGTAGGGGGTCATGGTGCCTGCTCAGGGAGGGCCCTGCTAATACTTGCCAAGTACTCCACTGCTGTTTTGTTCTTGCTTTTTGCTAACTTCCTGAAATGGACACTACTGAAACCTGCTATGATTTGCAGTCCTATTGCTGTAACATACAAGAATGTTATTTACACGATAAATGCTATTACATGTACTTTTTATGGTATAATGCAGTAAACTGACTTCTCTGTTTAATAGGAAATTGTGACTTTTGTCAAGCAATCAGCTCTTTAGTTAAGTGCCAATTTGACATATTTTTCAATGTTTGTCATATTTGACATATTTGTCATATTTTGTACATATTTGTATCACACTAATAACAGAGGCCTTTAAATATCTTATAAAATGGGCAGATAACATATGTGAGGACTATGATTCCTGTTTTATTGAGGATATCAGTTTGTCTGCGTACAAAGCATGGACACAAGCCAACACAGAGACACCTTCCCGTATTAGAGGCTGCATGCTTTTGAAGAGAGAAAAAAAGATCTTTCAGGCTTGCAAGCTTAATCAGCTCAGTGTTATCAGGTGAAACATGTGTCGAGTAATTGCCATTTCGCTCAACAAAAGCTAGCTAAATTCCAAAATATGGGACACAACAAACGCAGGAAGAAGAAATTATCCATTTTTAGTTTATTTGTTATCCAGAGGCAAAAACAAAGTAAGACATTGTGTTCAATGCATTATGACTGCTTATCTAGGATAGAACTTCATATGGTTCCTAAGTGTCCAGTGCTAGACACACGCAAATTCCTTATCATAAAGATACAAACAGTCTGACTGCAGCTCATGAAAACGTTTCAAGAGCAAACATGAATGAGTGTTCACTGGATTAGAAACTATTACATTACACTCTTGAGTTACAACATGAGCATTTTATCTCACCAGACACTTTTAACCCCTAACTGTTTTTAAAATTAGAATTTATTTTCCCTTTTGCTCCCCTTGACATTTTCAAAGCAGTGCTCACAGTTTCCTAGACAGCTGGCTGAGGCACCTCCCACGCAAATTCTACTGCATTTTGAGGCAGACAGACAGACATTTTTACTTCACCAGCCTCGTGAGAAAAGCCCAGCCTGATAGCCATGTTCAAAATACGCTCTGTTTGCATGCAGCTGAGCACAAGCACAGCAGCTTCCCTTACCAAAATTGCTGGAGGAGGTATTGGGCAGTGCTGTGCTTCCGTCCACCCGTTGTGTTGAAGCTGGGCCACTGTAATAAGGTAATGCAAGGTGCACTGGGCAAGTGAGAGTACGATCCATGTTGGTTTGTGGAAAGGACGCCTGGAAAGGATGGAAGAATTGTGTTTGCAAGACCATCTATATCTTTTCCCGTATTCATCCGATAAAATACATAAGCAGCATCTGGAGCATGACTCAGGGTTGTGAGCTGCAGATTCAGGCCTCCTCTTCCTTTCTCTATTACAGGCCTCATGAATTTTGCATTGTTTTCAGCTAGGGGCCTGGAATCACCCTGCTGAGGCCTGGCATCATACCTGTGTATGTTCTAATGGCTAAACCAGATGCCTAAAAGTGATGCGAATCAGACTCTGCACCTCTAATGGTGATTTTTACCTTGTTTGATATCAGTTGTGTAAGGAGCCTTTCCTTTGCATTTCAAGGACGACTCACTGCACGACGTATGGAGTGATCACAAGCCTACACGCTGTAGCTGGCAAAGCACACAAGATGTTCTCTGTGGACCGTGGTTGCTGAAATGGAACATCTCCATTTCCAAGAGCGACCAAAGCCTCCCAATCAAAGGGCTGTGGTAATGGCTGGCACAAGACACGGGAAATCAAACACGAGCATAACGCTGTTGTAGCATGCATTTTTCCTTTAAGGCTACGTAATTCTTATAAATATATATGTATGTGTACATGAGGAGACATTTCTTCTCAGAAAGAGCAGTCAGGCATTGGGACGGGTTGCCCAGGGAGGTGGTGGCGTCACCGTCCCTGGGGGTGTTGAAGGAAAAGCTGGACGTGGTGCTTGGGGACATGGTTTAGTGGTGACATTGGGGGTGGGGGCGTGGTTGGACCGGATGGTTTTGGAGGTCTTTTGCAACCTTAATGATTCTGTGATTCTATGATATATGTATATATATGTATACATGTATGATATATGTATGATCTATGTATATGTATATATATCCACACAGTTGTGGACAAAAAAGGCAAAACGCAGAATGCTGTTTCTTTTTCCTCTGAACGAGGCCAGGTAGCAGGTAGCTAATACCCACGGTGTAACACCTCAAATGCCCGAGCCGTTGCCTACAGATGGCTTTGTTCCGTGCCCATCGCTTCGAAAACCCAGCGTGGCGCTAGCGACACGGGCTTGCAGCCACCAGGGATTAACGAGCTGCCGTCCGACATCGCTTTAAGCGATCTTCGTAGGAAGGCGCTGGCCATTTCTGCAGTCGCAGTGGGAATCGAAGCCCTGAAGCGGCACCTGATGGAGCAGAGCGGGGAGCGGGGGAGGGTTCAGGGCAGCGCCCTGTCAGCGCCGCCCCGCCCCTCACCGCCCCCGACCAACCGCCCCTAACGGCCACCGCCGCCGCGCGCGCGCCCCCTCCGACCGTTGAGCGGCGCCCCCGCCCGGCGCCCTCACGCCTCCCCTTCCCCTCCCGGGGCAGAGCCGCGCATGCGCGCCGCGCCGCGCCGCCGTCCCGGGCTGGCTGAGCCGCCCCCCCTCGTTCAAACAGGAAGGCGGACATGTTGGCGGCCGCCGCGCCGTGAGCCGCCTCCCCTCGCACCCGGCACCGGGCCGCCCCGGGGCCGCGTCCCGTACGGGAGGACTGGGGGGGCGGAAGGGGGGGGGGGAGGACGAGGAGGAGGAGGAGGAGGAGGAGGAGGAGGCGGGAGGAGGGAGGAGGGAGGAGGAGGAGGAGGCGGGAGGAAGAGGAGGAGGAGGAGGCGGAGGCGGAGGCGGAGGCGGGAGGAAGATGCCGTTGCCGCCGCTCCGCCGTTGAAGCGGCTCGCCCCCTGCCCGCCGCGGTGCGAGGAGCACCCCCGGGTGCTGAGGCGCTGAGGATTTCCTACCGATTCCTTTATTATTTTTTTTTTTCCTCTCGCTCTTCCCTGCCTGCAGGCTCGTGGCTTTCTTCATCCCCCACCTCCCCTCCCGCTGCTGCTGCTGTTGGTTTTCCGGAGAGAGAGCTGCCGCCCTCGGGAACCTGGCACCGACCCGCCGCCGGCTGCTGCTGCTGCTGCGGGGCGACGAGGAGGAGGAGGAGGAGGAGGAGGAGGAGGAGGAGGAGGAACCGCTACGCTGGCTGCCAGGGCGCCTTCCCCGGCCGGGAGGATGCGGCTGCTGAGGCACCGGGGCCCGAGCAGAGGAGGGAGGGAGAGGAAACCTGCCGCTGCACGGCTCTGAGCCGCCCGGGGAAGTGCGTGCGGGCCTGGAGGAGCGGGGAGAAGCAGCCCTCCGGTTGCCTGCTACCCCTCGGCTTGCTCCCCCTTGTCGGTGCCGAGCGGGGGACTCGCCTCAGAGACTTCTGTGATTGAAGGGATTCCGCAGGAAGCGCTCCCCAGCCTGGCGTAGGCTGCGTGGGTTCTCTTTTGTGCGTGTTCCTTTTTTTTTTTTTTTTTTTAAACTTATTTTTCTCGGGAATAAGGGAAGCTTTTTAATCCGTGGAAACATGTCGACGGGAGAGAGTTTTGAGGCTCGGTTCGAAAAAATCGACGTGACTTTAAAGGACCCCAAATCCGAAGTGAACGTGGACTGTTTGCTGGTAAGTAGGGAGCGCCGATGGGTCCCCAGAGTCGTCTCCCCAAATTTCTTACCCTGTGGGACTGAATCTCTTGCTGCTGGCTGAGTCACTGCTCTACTCTGCACTGGTGTTTTGTTTACTCAGCGTTGAGCTACGGGTGCCTGAATTTCTCTGTGCGAGGGAGAGTGGATTTCGTGCCAAGGAGGAGCTCGCCCAGTCCTGCCTCAGGCTTGTCATCCCTCTCGCTTCATGCACCTTTCTTTACTTCACCGACCGTCACCAGTGGACGCTTTGTGCAAAGCTGTAATTCCTGAGTGCCAGTCCCCTGTGTGAGCAAATGACTGTAAACAGCTTTGTTACCAATTCCCTCTTTGAAAACGTTTACTTTTTTTTAAGAGTGAAGTCCTCTTATGTTGTGGTGAAGCACTGCAGCACTGACTTCTTCCTTTTTAGCGTAGATGTTGGCAAGTACTGATGCCATGTAAAATACAGCTGAAAGATTAATGCACCCTTGCAGGTGGCACACTAGTCACGGCAGAGGGGTTAAATGCATATTAAAATAGTTGGTGTGCTGGGTGGACAATTGCCTGCTAATTGCTTCCCTACTTGATCATACCTGATGGTTCAGTGGCTCTCTGCAATGCTGTCAGTGTTGTAATTGCATCATAAGGAAGCAAAACATAACACTTCCTGACATAAAACCAACACCATTTGACAGTTGCTTGCACAAAAGTGAGTGGTGCTCCAGTTCGGATTGTAAAAAGCACCTTGCCAAAGTGTCTGCCAAATCCAATCAGTTTATTTGGGGTGTAGATGGGTACTTCAATATGCCTACATATATCCTTAAGTAGAAAAGTGTATTTCTTTCTTTTACGAGTGAATTTCTTTTATTTGTAGGAAGTGATAAAATTTCGGAAGTGTGTAGGTGGGTCCCCATCTTCCCCGCCTATTGCTGTCACAGAGAGAACAAGTAAACTGAACTTGTGCCTAGGATGAACTCTCCCATTATGGGGGGAGCGAGGGGTGGAGATGCTTCCTAATAGTCATTCTTCATCTTCTCCTGCATGGCTCTTACCAGATAGCTCATGTGAGCCTAAAAGTACTGGAGAGGTGAAAACCTCGTGAAAGACCCAGCAGCAGTGCATGACAGCATGTACTCTGTTTAGGTTTTTACCGATTTGGGATGTTTGGAGGCGTTGACAAGTTAAAACTCCCTCCCTGGGTAAAAGCAGGGCCTCACGGATGTTGTTGCCACTAAGGAAAACACACTGCATCTTCCAGTGAACTTGCTGCTTTTGATCTAGTTTACGTATCTTTCATCTCTGAGCCACAGCTGATGAGGACAGATCTGATACTTAGGGTATTCTTTGTCAGTTCTGATGACTTAGGACAGTATTGTCAAATCCTTTATTACACCCTGCGTCTATAGGCAGAAGTCAAGGGTATAGAATGAATTAAGAGTCCAGAGTTTGTACGTTAACCATGCCTGAGTTTGCTAGTATGTGTGTTGATGCTGCCAGTACCTTGGGGGGGGGGAGGGGAGGGACTTCCTACAGCAGTACTAATGAGCTTTCAGATATCAGGCATACAGTTGATAGTATTTTTAAACTGTACTCCTTGATCTTTTTAATCAGTGTAAGGATTTGCCCCTTTTTAGTTACCTGAGTCACAATTTGGAGCTAAGCTGTAGTCAGTTTGGGAATGGACTTGTTGGGATGCTTTCTGTCATGCTTGTGTTAAGTTTTATAATGTGTTTGCCTCTCAGATCTTAAGAATGTCCTTTAAAGTGAGATTTTGGAAATTTTCTGTTTTTTTTTTTTGGTATACCTTTGAGTATTTTTTTAAAGGCGGCTTCTTATGTTACAGCCATCAGAATTATTTTCTTGTTACCCCTAGTTACAGGTAATGTTCTTTTAAATTTACAACAAAAAAAAGTGCATATTCTGAAGACTTCAGCCATTAGGTTGCTTTTGTTTGCGTTTGGTCCCTGTATCACTCTGCTGACTGGACTTTCATCTCTCATCAGTTCTAGGGCTCTTTTCTGCAGAATTTGAGTATGAAACCCTTTCTAAAGAGTTTAAGTGTTTTATACCACTTTTGTGGTAAGATTCACACTACAGGTGTCATTCTTAGCTCAAGATATAACGTATATATTAAATTACCATAATCTGTTTGGATATGTTTTAAAGGAAGAAATGCTTAAGTATGGATGTAATTGATCTGCACCTGAAGTTTCTTTTAAGATGACCCTTCCTCCCCAGGCTAAGGAAACATGTCAGCCTCTTGGCCCAGTACAGTTACAAAGGAAACAAAAACAAGTTTATATAATCAGACTCAATACAAACATTTATCCAATTTGATAATGTCTTTAAAATCTAAGAACCCTTTTTCTTTTGAGTAAAGGCACAAATGGGTTTTGCTTTTTCACCTCTCCTCAGCAATGGTGTTAGTTAGCTATTTCTTCATCGGAGCTGTAATGTATGGCTGATAGAAAGCATCTATTGCACAGATGCTTTAAATTCAGCATCTGACATTTCTATACATGGAGGCTTAAAATGCTGGAGTTTCCTTAGTTTCAAGAAACATGCTTTTGGTTGTGAGGAGCAGCCTTAGTAATGCACTTGGTTTCTTATAAGATAGTTCAGCTTTTTACTTCTACTCCTTAGTTTTACTTTATCTCGTTTCCATTCCTGTGGTTACACCCCTCTATCCCTCATCAGCTTGTAGTCCCTGTAGAGTAAAAGGCTTGTGTGGAATAAACTTCTAACCACTTTTGTAACTTTTGTGTGTGTGTGTGTGAATGTCATAAGCTCGCTTCTGTGTGCTAGAAGCATCCTAAATTTATATGTGAAGTAGTATGAGAACAATAAGGAAAGAAGACTGGGGGAAGGGCAGGTGGGGAGGAGGTCTGATACAAAGGACGGTGCATTACGGATTCAGGAAGGTGTGGGAGAGGAGCTGTGACAACAGAGCAAACGGAAGAGACATAGTGAGGACTTCAATTTACATGGTGCAGGAAGGAAATTAATAAAGCTGAGGCACAGGAGGGAGAAGTGCATAAGAGAAAGGAAAAACAAACAGTTGTAATAAAAGCAAAGTAAGAAAACTAAGTTGCAACTGTCTGACTAAATTTGTGTCTTTGTGGCTTCCGTGCACTTGATTTAGCATTAGGCTGGGAAATCATAGACAGGTTGTCTCTTCCGTGAGCCATGAGGAGGCCAGAGCCTGTGATCTTGGTTAAGTATGTGCCACAGCATCACGTAGTACTTTTCTCAACATGCCACGTCCTAGCATTCTGCGTCTTGAAAAGACCTAATAAGGATTGGGAAGGCTGTGCTAGATGAGCTGTCACGCTGTAGGGTGTGTGACGGTCAGGTACTGGTGCATACCATTGGTGTGCTAAATGCAGATAGGGGCGATGTAATCATAGACTCATTAAGGTTGGAAAAGACCTTCAAGATCATCTGGTCCAGCCATCCCCCTACCACTAATAGCACCCACTAAACCATGTCCCTTTTATCTTCAGCTTAGCGTTCCATTAATGCTCTTAAGCAGGAGAAAGTAGCATTCACTGAGAATGCTTTTATGATTTTGGAATAAAAACACTTTTTTCTTGGTGTTCCTTACTAAATTCTTGGAGTTCATAGGCTTCCAGGTTTTGGAGAGTGAGGGATATAATTTGTGGATGTACAGGGACACATCTTGACCTAAGGCTGCTTATGCTTGTGATTGATTGAAAAGTATCTAGCAAACACTCACGAAGAAGCTTTTTGATGCTCTCTTTGCTCTGCTAACAACTCTGAAACAGTCTTTCTACATTGTATGTGGACACTTGAGTAACTTGGTTATTCAAATACTTTGTCAGTTACCGGAGTAGTTGATTTTAAGACTTAAGACTTCAGATTGTCTCAGGCTTCAAAGATGTCATGTTTCACTTGCTCAGCAGTTTAGCTTCAAATCAGCTGGTAACAGTGAATGCTGCTTATGACAAACTTAGTTTATCTAGTGTCAAGATACTTCCATTTTTTGCTGTAACAAAAATACACAAGTGTAGATGTTGATTCACCTGGTTTTCCCATGTCTAATATTTGGACAGATGAATTCATGTTCATCTGTCTTGCATTGGAAAAGGTGAGAAGATCTCATGCACTTCAGGATTTGGGGTTTAAATCTCTGTTGTCACTAGACAGACCTCTTTTTATCTTCTCCACTTCTAACTTGTTAGAAAGCATTTTTGGAGACCTTGTGGTTAAAGACTTGGCAAATAAATGGGGAGGGGAGTAAAGAATGCAAGTCAAAGTACCTTTACTTCAGGAGCTCTTACCCGTAAAAATAACCGTTGAAAATCACCTTCTCTGAAAACATGCTAACTGTGCTCTGAGAATGAGTGATAACATGCTGAAGAAACTAGGTAGATGAGAAGCTTTCTCTTTTGCTAATCAAGTTCATGCATGGAAGATTGGCAAAGCTGAGCTTAAACATTTTCAAATCATGAACTACTCTGAACTACCTGCAGACTACTTTAAGCATCCCAAAGTTGACAATCTCTTTGGACACATCACTGTGGCTGTTTAGATCTGGTGGTTTTTCTTCAGTTAGGTATAAAATCAGACTTCTGGCTGACTTGGAACTGTAATTCTGGGCCTTCAAGTTACCATATCCAAGCTTTCTGTGTAAAACTAACTATAACTGCAGGTTAATGCTCTCTACTCATCACTGTGAATTATGAAATACATAGGTTGATGTGAAGTTAATGATAAAAGGTAAAATGCAACTGTAAGGCGGCTTTGGAAACACAAGAACTGGATTTGCATTTTAGGTTGCACCTTCTAGGAGTCTTTTTAATACTATGCAACCCACTAGAGAGTAGCAGTAAAGGTGGTGGGACTGTCATGTTAGCATTTGATTCACAGTGTATGGTAGGTTTGATAGAAGAATTGTGAACTTAGCTGATCCCTCTGCTGTAATACTAGAGCCTGTAGGCATGTAATTTCTGTTTTTCCTGTAAAAAGTTTTAATCAAGAATAATAGGAAGTTGATCTTAAGACAAGTTTCAGCAAGACCAATGGAGGAACAAAAAAAACACGCATGCACAAAAAATAAATAAAAATAAAAACCTTTAATAGTTTGCTTACAAACATTTTTACTTGGAAAGAGCATTTACAATGTCCTTTCCCTGGCAACTGTGGAATATTTTTGTTTTTTTGGGGGTGGCAGGAAGGAAGAGGGAAACACCTGGAATTTGTTTGTTGAACAAATTGAAAATCAACCTGTGGGTATGTAGTTCTTTGATTTTATTTAATTTTTTTGGAAGACGATAGTTTTGGGAGCCACTTGTTGAGAACTTAATAAATATTTAGAAGCTCTAAGACCAAGTGATATTGGTAGCCTCACAGTGTTAGCAGAATTCCCTAGGATGTAATTTAACGCTACATGAAAATAAAGTTTTTTAGGTCTCTTACCAAGGAATACTGAGATATTTATCTCAATACAGGATGTTTATCTTGAATTTGAGAGGTTCCGAAACATGTATTTAAAACCTTCTGTTTCTTCTGACCTTTACTTGATGCAATTTATCAAAACTCCTTTGTCATCAAGAAGTTGCAGCTCTAAATGGAAATGCTGGAAAGTTGAACTTCCGTCTTTGAGAACAGAACTGGAGAATGTTTGAAAACTATTCTGCCTCTGCCTTAATTTGTTCAGTCACTGAAGCAGCAATAAAGCCAGAAGGGTGATGAGACCATACTCATAAAACTGTAAGTGCTATGCAGGCAACACCCAGTTATAGCACTTTTAAAGCAAGTGTAAATAGTACTGACATCTTCCTCAGAAGTCTGCTGAGGTGCACGTTCAGATAAACAGTGCTTGAACAAGAGCTGAAACGTGATCTTCAGGGAAATAAAAATGCTTTGGAGATCTTGGTGGCTGTAGTGTTTTGCTCTGCCGAGACACTTTGCTGTCTTGTACTGTATTCTTTAGTCAGGTTTCTTCTTGAGCTTTTCAGTATGGATGGATATCCAAACAGCACCAGCTGTGGTGCAGCACCACGTTGAGGTTTTGAGGTTGCAGAATTGTAGAGGTAATCTAGACAGGCATCAGTTGCTCCGACTGGTTAGCTGCCTGTTCTGCTAAGGGAAAACTGCCCCAGGACCAGCACCAGCTTCTCATTACAGCACAGGTCAAAGTCTATTCTGATACTCAAAATCTTGTAACGCTTGGGTTTTTGCTTACTGAAAGATTGCCACTCCCTGTCAATATTTATACAATGCTATGTCATGGGGACAGTCCTTAAAATCTCTTTGTTGTAGGCTCTAATTTAAATTCCACTGTTGGCTTCTATATTTCAGCTTTCCCTCTTCAATTTCTTCAGTGTGTTCAGATTTCTTCAGCCTACATAAAAGAAACAGAAAAATGTGAATGTTTTCTTTTTTTTGTTGTGTTGTTTTGTTTTAGTTGTGTGGTTCAAGTTGGTGCAAAGTCACGATTCCTGGAAACCTCTGGTAAAAAACACTAGACAAACTAAGGCTTTATTTTGGATTGTGGCTTGGAACTACCTAAATGCCTGTCTAGGTTGTGTATATCTGGTCTATAGAACTTCTAATTGATCAAGAAATACAAGTGAGACAGGTACTTGCTTTTCCTACAGATCTTCACGAATCAAAATATTCTCTTCAGAAACAAGTAATCAAGAAATTCTTGAATTCTAATACTCGGGCAAATGTTGATGAGTAATCTTGTCATCTTTCCCTCTTAAAAGCTGTGTAGTATCCAGTTATTGTTGCGTAGTGTTCAAATAAGTTAAATGCCAAGATATGAATATATTATATGAATATATATTTCTCTATCAATAGAGAAAACTGCTATTTCCTGATAAAGTCTAGTGAAGTTAGATATCCCCACATAAACTGCATTAATAAAAAAAAATGGCTGTTTTCCCATGTAATCACCAACTGCTACTGTTTCTCTAGAAGTTGGGCTTCTTCTTTAGCAAATAACGGCAAAAGAAAGCCTTGACTACGCAAAACGAAAGTCCCTCACATCTGGTTTGCACTTTCTAAAGAAGGGAAGGTCAGGAGCTTCTCTAATCATCTTGACATTTAAGGTAGGAAATACTCACTGGTTTTAGTGTTAGGGGAAGATACTTTTTCAGAAGATGACTAGTAGGATTTGTGTAATAGCCATGGTAGTTACTTCATATAGGAAAGCATGAGGGAAGAATGGATGGTCAGGGCCAATTTTGTGTTGGTCACTGATGGATGGTACTGAGCTTGTGTTTAAAGAAAATGGAGATCTCAAGGTGAAAACTGATTTCTTTCATGTCCATATTCTATTTAGGAACTTCAGAAGAAAAAAAAATAACTACCCTGTCTCCTTTTTTTCCAAATCAGTTAATTTGGAAAATGATTTTGAAGTCTGTCTTTTTCCATGTGCAATACCACGTGCACAGAGGAAGTAGTGTTTCACTAAGTACCAATGCACCTGATTGCACAGACGGGCTGAGATTGGAAGGGACCTCTGGAGGTCATCTTGTCCCTCCCCTTCTCACTCAGGGCCAGCTGAGGCCACTTGTCCATGGCTGCAACCAAATGGCTTCAAACTCTCTCCAGGGATGGAGACTCCATAACCTCTCTGGGCAACCTGCATTTTGCTGTTTGTCAGCAATGTATTTACTTGGTTGATGCTCCGTAGGGGAGAACAAAATTCACTGAAACTAAACAGAAAAGTCGTGGGTACTCATTTTGTGTTTATTTGAATGGATGCATAATTTTCTAAGCAGTTTAACCTTGTTAATGTGGTCAGTAAATCTCTTTGGAGCCTGTATCTTTTTCTTCTGAAAGGTATCTCCCAAAAAAAGACTAGAAGAACCTTCCTGAATGGAAGCAACTGTAGAATTGGAGAGCTTCTCTGAGGGGGAAGCTACTGTAAATTAGTAAGCTCACTAAGTTTAATTTGTGACTGCAGTTGAAACAGCTCAGATGTAGTTTTTTTTTTCTTTTTCATGTTGGAGAGAAAAAGGGTAAAAAAAAAAAAAAGTTGCCTTGCTCTGATGTCAGATTTACGCTCCAGTAGTGCCACCTCAGTTGTTCATGATTCTGACCTATTGCACTTTCTATATCTGAGTGTATTCATCACACAACTTCTGACAAGCAGTGAGGGAGGTTATGTAGGGCTTTCCCCTTCTTGGTAGGGGAATGTGAAGGGCTTTGATACTGATGGGGCAGGAACCCTCCATCCCTGGGGGATAGGCAGAAGGCAAGAGAGGCTGATCGTGATAGAAGCTGAAGTGCCAGGTATCAGTGCAACAAGCACCATCTTCCCTCAGTATGCTGAGTCCAGCATGCTGAACTTCACTCTTGATATCTGGAGCACGTTTGGCTACAAGTCTGGAGTTCTTGAAAGGACTTGTGGAGGGAGGAAACCTTTCCACCGAGGAGATAGAGTAGAAGTGGATGTAGAAGATCGTTCCGGGAAGAGAGGGACTGTAGGTAGCAGAAAGAGTTCATGCTGGTTACAATTACTCCATGCCTTTTATCACAGATGTCAGGTTGCACAAGGTAGAATGTAAAGCTGTTGTTGAAAACAGAAGTAATACTGGTGCCTTGCAACTGTGTCTTGGTTTTATATTCTTCTTTGCTGAAAGGGACAGTGGGATTGAGTGCACCCTCAGCAAGTTTACTGATGACACCAAGCTGTGTGGTGCAGTTGACGCTCTGGAGGGCAGGGATGCCATCCATAGGGAGGTGGGCAGGCTGGAGAGGTGAGCCTGTGCGAACCTCATGGGGTTCAACAAGGCCAAGTGCAAGGTCCTGCACCTGTGCCGGGGCAATCCCAGCACAAATATAGGCTGGGCGGAGCATGGATTGAGAGCAGCCCTGAGGAGAAGGACCTGGGGGTGGTTGATGCACCTGGGCTTCAAGCAAAGTGCTGCGTGAGCAGGCATATCCTGGGCTGCATCAGAAGAAGCTTGGCCAGCAGGTCGAGGTGGGAGGTGTCCCTGCCTGTGGCAGGGGAGGTGGAACTGGATGAGCTTTAAGGTCCCTTCCAATCCAAAGCATTCTGTGATACTAGGTACTGCTGTTGGTGTTAGAAGCACATGAAATTTCCTCATGAGCCCATCTTTGTTATAAAATCTTACAATACCAATGTTTTATTATACCAGTCTCTTCTTAAAAAGTTGGAATTGTAGGCACACGAGGGATGCTTTCAGTCTTAAGCTGAATTTATTTTTCCCTTGCAAAGAGAAAAGGTTCTTCTGACATTTCGATATACCTAGCAGTTATTTTGTTCTAATACATCTTTGGGCTGGTACCCTCCTTAAACTCCAGTTACTACTAATTAATCTGCCAGCAAACTGGTGATGTGATTTGGTCTGGCCCTGGGATCGTTCAAACATTTCTGAAAAACCTAGTGTAAAGGGTGTAACTTGCAACTGCATGCTATCTATTCTCTTGTATGTATACAAGGCTGAAAATGGTGCCAGCCAAGTGATAGACTTGTTAGGGTTTGAAGCTTTTGCTTTGCTGGCAACAATTATCACAGCTTTTGGAACAGGAGCTATCGTTGCTAAAGACAGCAACGGAAATGACAAAATGCCCGTCAGGGACTATGGAGTGAAAATTGAACCGTTGATGCAAAGTGTCTGTGTGGTTTTGTTCTTTTTACTCCTCCCCATCAAAGTACACCGAATTTGGAGTTGGAGATGTCATTAAGAAGTGAGGCTTCCTCTGTAGAGCACAGATGAGCACACATCCTGGAAGAGCTTTTGTCTTTGACAAAAATGCTTTTGCCTGTTTTAAACCTTGCCCAGGCCCAACAAACTTCATATAGTTTCTGGACATAGCATGGCTCTGAAGTGTTTGGAGATGGTTTTGGCTTTTAAAATCCAAAGCAGCTGTTGGAGGGATCTTCAGGTCTGGTCACACCATGATTCCAGGAAAGCTGTGAAGACTCCCATCGTATTCAGGAGAAATGGAGGGTATTTATTTAAAGAATAGAATTGTAACATGCAGAAGCTCTTGTACCAAGAAACTTGCATGCTCAGAGGTCTTTGGTTCCACTTGATGCCTAGGCTTGGAATGTGGAAAGGACTGAAAGGCTGTTTTGTTCTTGATTCTTGACGAACATAAGGTCACAGGAGTCTTTGCAGTTGTCCCCTATTGTTTTTCTGTTCTAAAATGTCTCCAGGCTCTCAAAACAAAGCTTTTATCTATCTTAATATGATTTATACGTAAGACTTTTTCATCAGTAGTTTGGATTTGGGATGTAATCAAAGATACTGTTTAGAAGAAAAATGAGAGAGTGTTACTACATTACTGGAGCTGCACTGCTTCAGTTATGGGACTGCCACTGTAATGGACTTGTGTAAGCTTCTGCCTTCTGATACAGTGCAACTAAATTAGGTTAGGGTCGGGAAGACTCTGAATGGCTGTGTTGTTTCTGACTTGACTTTTTTTTTTCATGACAACCTCCTCTTTAAGTACATGGCAAAGAGGAGTTAGGTCTGCTTACTTTTGTTTCTAATAGATCACAGTTCTTCATAAGTTCACAGGAAAGAAGAGTCAGAGAAACATGAATTCCAGGAAAAAAGGGGAATTTTTTGATATACCCTTTTTCACTTTGGTTTGAACTGATACAAATGATCAGGAATAAATGAAAATATTTAATTAAACTTTATATTTGCAGGTCCCCTAGTTTTTTCCCAAAGTTTCCTATGCCATGGGAAAAGAATTTTGTTGTTTCAATTTAAAAATTGACCAGAATAGGCAGCTAAAGACTTGCCTTCAAATTGGGCTGTCTTGTTAGAGGTTGGTTAGTTGTATGAAACAGAAAATGTAAGATGTCATACCTTGCTGATGTTGAATCACTCAATAAAACTTGCCTTACTCACATTTTGTGGAAGAAAACAGTATCCAAGAGGAGTGTGTGTTCAAAGCAAGCGGGTGGAATGGTAAGCTTTCTTTGGCACAAGGAGTTACCAGTGTTTGTTTAATTTAAAAATTAATCTCATGAAGTGATGGGTTAGAAAAAGTGTGTGTGGGAGCGTATGAAATACCACTGGCAGTTTTTGAGAATTACTTTCAGAAGTTCTCTGTCTTCACAGTACATTTAACTGTTTTCCCTGGGGAGTTGGAATCAACTGTTTTCATAACCATGGAGAAAGACAACCTTTAAAGACAAACAAACAAAAACCTTGCAACTTTGTCTAACCTTAATTTTAAGCTTTAGCTCAACCTCCTGTAGATCTTACTTTCCATGAAATGCATCATGATAAACAAATGTTTTTCAGGTATAATGAAAAACAGCTTTTCCATCTTGGAGCTACAGAAATGAGCTATTTTATTAGTAAGCCTCCCTTCTTCCTCTAGAAGAAAGTGTAGGAAGTGTTAGCCAAAAGAGCTTCTGCTTATGTGGGGCAAGACACCTGAATCTTCAGCTCTACGAAGTACTGCTTCTAGAGTTCCAGGGCACTTTAATACTGGAGGAGGATGTCTGTTATCAAGATCTCATTCTTCATTGTTTAACTCAGTTAATTGCAGTTTCACTTCTGCCGAAGAAGCAATATCCTTCTGATAGGAAGAGAAGGGAAGAATAGCTGGGTAGGTGACAAAGGAAGTAATTTTGTCAATAATGCCAATCCTGTCTATCCTTAGGGCCTTAAGTTAACGTAGTTCTTAAACACTCATGGTGGATATATTTGCATACCATAAATCACATCATTCTTACTAATTTGGGAAATAAATGCTTATTCAGTTGACCTTGAGATTGTGCAAAGTTGATCATTCCACTTAAATACTCTTACTTTCCTGAATACCAATCAAATATCAAACCTGAAGTTGAAATGCAAGTTGGTGTGCAATATTTTTCTTCTTTTCTCCTACTTAGTAAATGAAGTATCAACCCATGGAGAGCATCAGTGCAATATCAAACTCTGATAATGCCTTCGTGCTCTTGTTTTGTGTTCTGCACTTAGTTTTATATGGATTTCATGAGCAGGGGTGGTGGTAGGGGATGAAAACAGCAAAAGAAAAAAAAAAAGCCCTTTGTTAGAAGGAAGCCTCGTCTGTAAGATACAGATATGAACACAAGTTTTGGAATACAGAAATTAGGAAGATTATAATTAAAGATGACTTTGGGTCTTGAGTCATTTGGTTGGCCTGTGGTAACTTAAATTAGGGTTGTCCCATTTCCTTAAGCTTTCTGTAAAACTGCATTTCATTTCTCAATTCAGCTCCTAAAATAAGGAGGTACTGTTTTTTTCCCAGCTGTAGGCTTGATGGTGTGGAGGCAACCTACTGGTTGTACTCTTTTAAGAGACCATGGTACTACCAATGTCATTTCCCTGTATAGCTGAAAACAGACATCAAGCTTCTAGTACCCATGTGGCAAATACTAAGGACAAAAAAAAAAACCCTGAGGACTTTTTAAACCAGATCGAAAGGAAGATGTGAAACTGTTTATAACATACCAACAAAGATGCAGTGTTAAACTGTACTATTTTTATAGCAGAGTTTTAACTAACTCTAAGCCGTTACTTCCCGATTCTCAAGTAGAGTTAGCATTGTATTTTCTTTAGTTATCAGTGATAAATAAAGGAAACAAACTTATTTGTATGTAGCTGTGGCTTCCAGATACATGTTCATAATGTGGCTGAGAAAAGTCTTAAACTTTGAATAGATTACACTAAGGATTTATTGTATTTGGGGGTGGAGGGGGGTGAGAATTACAGGCAAATCAAGCAAGAGCTTCATGAAACTCAATGCTTTCTATGGAGAAAGTTCAACACCATTTGACTGAGCTGTCTGTTGTATGTGTATGTCAAGGTGTTAATATTAAGATGTATGCATCTTAAACTGCAATTAAACTTAAAAACCACAGCATCCAATGCTTAGGTGATAATGCTCGGTAGTATACTAGGAGGCTGTTCCTGTTTGCCATGGTTTCCAGTACTGTAATTACTGGAGGGAAGGGGGAAAGATCACTGAAATGTTTCATTGACCTAAATAGTTTTTGGGGGTTGCAATAAATACAGTTCATTGGTTCTCTGAAAAGCTACTCCTTAGCCTTATGTTTTGAGTATGTAGTGTTTTTCCTACCTTAAAGAGGTCACATATGTGCAATTATTGCTTGACTTTTGCTTTCCTACTTAGTCTTTTTCACAGGTTTCAAGGAAAGCCTTTCTGTGGAAAGCTTCATTTGAGATCTTTAAATAAATGCAAGTTGGCTAGAAATAAAAAGAATTGTTTGGAACATTCATAGTACTTTATATATTCATGATTGAAAATAATAGTAAGTTCTGACATAAAGGCTATGTGTTTTCTTTTAAATAAAAAAAAAATCCCGCAAATTCAATTGGTCTCCTTTAACCTTCAGTATAATGCCTAGGAATTTTATTTCAATTTCAGTGCTGTGAAATTCAGATTTTTTTAGGAGGAATTACGTTGAGAATATTTCTATATATTTTTAATATGGTCCACAAAATAGCAAACGTGATGCAGATAGTACCTTGTGCCAATATATATTTGAATTAGGGTTAATTGTGGTGAGCCATCAAATATATTATTTAAAGAATATCTCGAGCTTTAGTAAACATGTGTAGTGTTTCTTGTCTTGGTTTTCCATTTCTTTTTCTAGCTTTGGTTACAAAGCCTCAGTGAAGATCTTGAATGTCAGTGCAACAGTCTGTTTTTGGCAGTGCAAGTTAGCCTGTGTGGTTAGTGTGTGTGTGTATGTATGTATGAATTGTTACCCATTTTCCCAGGCAACATTATGCAGAATACGATATCCATGCTAACCACCAGTACGGTGTTCATATCATTTGTCTTGTAACATCAGGTCTGGTTGGGGAAAAAAATAAAGAAAGCCTTTAAATCTAATGGCATGAAGAGATGAAGGAACTCAACCACAGGACGAATACACAACAATTCTAGTTTCTAAATGGACAAAAAAACATAACTGCTGCAACTGTTAGGATGAAAAACACCTAAGAAAAATATTTATTAGCACCTGACTGGCAATTGCAAATGGCAGTTGTCCGAATTAATAAATAAAATGCAGTAGAAAGCTTCTGGACAGTTA
Source organism: Oxyura jamaicensis (assembly GCF_011077185.1). Lineage (NCBI taxonomy): Eukaryota > Metazoa > Chordata > Aves > Anseriformes > Anatidae > Oxyura > Oxyura jamaicensis. Next base: position 104,950,236 of record NC_048894.1, read on the forward strand.
TCTTTTTTTTGATCACATTTAATACTTTTCAAGTGAAGAGGAAGACTGTCTGGAAGCAGGAATAAAATGTTCCTAAGATTTAAACCAGCAAGTTCAAATCTTCCATTTGGGTTGGGAGAAGTTCTCTACTAAGCTATAGAAATTTCCAAAATGATCAGGAGCTAGTCTTACACACTTGGTAGGTTTTGACTCATTTTTGACTTTCTTCCTTCTGATAGATGACTGCAGGTGAGAAGTTGCATAATTAGTATGTAACTCTCCAAATTAAGAATTGGCATAGAGCAAAGCTTTCAGTACATAGGGTATAATCCTCTTTTCATGAGTATGGTAGTAATACAGGTAATTAGAAACACGACTTCATGTACACGTATCAATCTGCTTTCAGAAGATAACTGAAGTAGTTGTTGGAATCTGATGTCTTTCTGATAGAGCCCTAAGAATTGGAGAAAAAAAAAAAAAAAAAAAAACGGGGGGAGGGGGGGGGAAGCCCAGACTCTAACTTCAAATATAATTTTCCTCAACAGAATTTTATGCAGTAATAAACATTATAGGTGGTAGAGACTGATTTTAGAATTTCATTTTTACAATAGCAAAGGTGCTACAGATTTATAGCTACAATCCCCAGGTAGGTACCCATCAAGAGGGAGGCCAAGACAGTCTTGCTGCAACGGCTTCTTGAGTCTTGTTTGTAAGCCAGTGCCTAGTACAATGACTGCCCTCCTGCTTCACACAGTGGCTATCGTATTTAGATACATGCTTTTTAAAGTTTACCTTCCTTTTCTATATGCTTATTTTTCAGGGGGCAGTATTATGATTAGCAGAAAAAGATACTAGATAAAAGAAAAATGAATCAGAAAAACTCATTGGGAAGAGCAATTCAAATTCCAGCTCGTGCTTTAGGTCTTGTCTAAGTTGCAGTGATGAAGGGTGTTGGTGCTCTCTGTTCTCTTTTGAAGAAAGCAGCTGCTCCTACGCTTGCTATGCCAGATAGGCAGTTTCAAGCACGTTACTGTGGTGTGTGGCAGGGAAGAGAGGCTAAATCAGGGTATGTTTTAGTCAGCCTTTTGCTATCAGCTTTGCATTTGTATTTTGACCAGGTCAGACCACAGTGTGCTGGTAGTTCCTTCTTGACAGAACTGAAGATTTAAGCCTTGTTTATCTTTTAAGATGCTTACAGGTGTTCATTTTCTTTCCTATAGAAAGATTTTTTCCTATAGAAATTTATTCTGAGGTTGGTATAGGAGATGCAAGCTACAGTATCTTCTGGCTTTGCTGTTCTTGTTGGTGTCTTTAGCGTTTCGGCAATTAAAATAATATTTTTGACATGCTCACAATATTAAATGGTGTCTGAAACCAGAGTTAGTCAGATTGTGGGATCTTCAGAAGATTGTTTTCAGCTGTTAAGATTAACATTTATGGAGAAACGACATGAGAATTTGAAACTATTCCACTCACCTCTTTTTCTAAACTTTCTTCTTCTTGTCTTCTGACAGCCATGAACTTTTCTTTTGGTTTCCAGAAGGATGTACCTATTTGTGGATGGGTTTGGTTAGAATCTTGATCTCCTGATCTTCTCTTATTTTCTTACAGCAATATGTGCAAATGAAGTATAGTTGTATCTTGGTGAAATAATCATCTTTTCAACTTGCATTCTCATTTAAGATTCACTTAAAAGCCAAATTTTATAAACTGGACTAAGAATGATCTTTTTGGGTGTAACTGGAGTAGGAGGTAAGATTCTCATTATAAGAGTTTGGGTTTGTACTGTTGTAGTTTGATAGGCAGAGAGAAAAAAATAATTAAAAAAGGATCAGTTTATATGCTTGCGTAGGTTAAATCCAAATTGGAAGGAAGCTCTAGACATCTGAATGCGATATGATGTTAAAAGCTGATCCACACTGATTCAAAAAAGAGAATCTGTTGATTTTATTTGCTACAAGTCCTGTTGGTATGATACCTTGATTCTTTTATATGGCAGTATCAGATGAAATGTAGCATTACTTGTCGTCTTCGTAAATTATTTTAAGCCTAGAGCTCTGCATCATGAGCTACTTGAACTTTTTCAACTGCAAAGGACTGTTTTATTCTTACTTCCTCGGTTTTAGGTCCTTCTTATTTCTCATGCTGAGCAAACAATGAAAGAGAAAAGAGAATCAAAATGAAAGTGATAGGTCAGGGTTTTTTTTGGTTGTCTTTCAGGGTTAACTGTTTGGGATGTGTCTCTGCATTTATACAGAATGCATCCACACACATTTCCTGCTGTTAGGCCTCTCCTAAAGCTGTGTTGCCTTTTTTTGCTCTTCTAAACCAAATCGTGTACCGGTAGTTCAGAATCTAGTGAACTTGAAATGACAGAGTTAATTTCCATGCCAGTACATTTTGTTTGAGCACCACAAAAGACTTAACTGTTTTCTTAATTTCCTCTTAAGTCTATGGATTCTGAGGCAAGGTAAGTATGTTCAGTGATAAAATGGCTGTGACTGGTGACAAGCATCTGTTTCCAAAATGACCGACGTATATATTCCGTAAAGTTCTTCAGAAATTGACTTTGTGGTCCAGCAGGGACTTCTGGCAAGTGAAGTGCAGGAAGTCTGAAGAAAAGTGTAAATCTGAATTGTTGAGGTAATGCTACTCTTTGTGCACTAGATTCTGGGATATCACTTGTTGATATTTGCTAGTGTTTAGAATTTGGGAACCTGCTTTGCTAGGTGTTTTACAAGAGTGCACAGAGTTTACATGGATTGGAAATGGCAGACATTACTGGACATGGCTTTTGAATGCTTTTACACAGTAGTTACCTACAATGCGCCCTTTCGTGTAGATTGCCAAGAAAATAATACGTTTTTCATTATCTTTTGAATTGGGTGCTGGAAAAAAACGCTTTCATAAGATGCTTTCTTTTCTAGGAAAGTAATGATTTAGTAGTTTGACGCGAGTCAAATGTAGCCTTTCATTAGCTTGTATTTCGTTATTTAGAAAACATGCCTTCATCACTTTTGGTCTGTGCTTAATGAGAAAGTAAATGATAAATACTCAAAGCAGTCTGTGCGATGGAGGAACAGGCAACGTAACAGAAATGTTCATGTGCTCTGATTTATTTCATGACAGGCTTATATGGTGCGACAGAAGTATTGCTTGCCCTCATCTCCTGTAGAGATTAACATAATCAGCCCAAGCTCAGCCGTGCTCCCTTGTAAGGACAGGCAGGAGAGACTTTGACAGGATTCCATGGTAGTGGCAGCGCTCCAGGCAGCCCTGGCTCTCTTTCCGCTTGGGCTAAGATACGTTTTCTACCCTTTTCTAAATCCGAAAGGAAATCGTGCCTTTGGAGGACATGTATCAATCTACTGCATCGTCTTGGGGGGGAAATGTTTTTCCCAAGTTTTGAAGTGGGGAGAACAGTGCTGGGGAGGTGTTGATGTACTCTATTCTTTAATATCAGTGCTGCTGGAGAAACGTGTTGGAATAACTTCTTTCCATCTGTTTCTTTGCTGTTGTAGGGACAAAATGCTGTACGTAAACTTGGGGTAAATACCCAGTGTAATACAAGTTGGATACCACTGTTTTACAATGTTTTGCTGTCTGTCTCATGCTTGAGCAGCTGTATTGGAAATGTCTCTCGTGCTTGAGCGACTGTACTGGAAATTTTGGGACATGCCTTCTTGGTATATGACACCATTGGCTTTAGCTTCCTTAAGCATGAGTCTCAAGGCTTGAAAAAAATGTAGAAAAATTATTTGTACAATAAGTACAAACAACAAACTTGCAAGCCTAACATATCATCTCAGGGACTTAGTTTCTAATTTAGAAGAAAGTGTTGGGTATTACCAGTGAATTCCTAATAGTTCCCCTCTTCTGGTAGTCTTGAAAAACTGTGCTTGAAAATCTCAGGTAAACTGACTTGTAATCGATCTTGCTATGTTACATGTAATAAAACTCCTCCTGATCATCTTCTGGGGAAACTCAAAATTGCAAAAGCCACCCTAAGCTTTGGTGGACAGCTTTGGTTCTGTTCTGTAATTACAGTACTTGAATACAGAACCATGTTTTCATGTAGCTTTTTAATTTTGGAGTTGCTCTTTTTTTATTTACTGTCCAAAGCACTCAGGATTTTAGTTATGATAGTGCTATGGTGTCAGACAGGTTAAAAAGCTTTTAGAAGAAATTGGTCTTAAATACTGGTGAGGTCCTACTTAAAAAAAAAAAAAAAAAAAAAAGCCGGGATTTCGGGATTTGCGAGTGAATGCAGAGAACTCTACACTTGAACACTGTTACTGTTAGTGACTTGAAAATATGTTTAGACATCCAGTGCATTTCAAAGTTGTTACTAGAGGCACCGTCTGTCCGTGATGCCACTTTTTTCTTCATGTGGGTTTTAAAAAAGCAAGTCTTTGTTTTTAATTGCTTAATGGTAATGGGTAAGACGTTTGTCCATTTTATAAATCTAATGTATTGGATTCTTGAATCAAAAAACAATTTGTTATCGGAAGTGCTTTGTTCAGTATTAGTGGTGCAGGTCCCTGAAAAAAATGTGAAAAACTTGCTGTTTTGTTGCTGTTAGTAACAAAATCCTGTCAGTTCTGAAGAATCTTAGTACTTGGCAGTAGAAGTAACTTGTTGCTATCTAAAATAATTCTCATGGAATTCTTACTACCTTTTTTGAAAACAAACAAAAAACTTTAAAATCATTCTTGTGGCTATACTTATCATGGAAAAATAGTGAATAGAGACTGTTGTTCTTCTATATGCATAAATCTTTCATTTTCCTGAAACTGAAATTTTTCTTTTAATTGATATGCAAAAAAGCCTATGGGCTTTACAAGTGTTTGCATTATGAAACTGCATAATGATGCACGAATTCTTAAGTAGTGCTAAATTCTTGTTTAGTTGCATATTTCGAATATCTGTTTGTCGTGTGATTGCTTGTGGTGGAATGCTTACTGCAGAAATGGAGCTAGAGCTCTCTGACAGGAGATTGCACAATTGGAGAAGCTTCTCCAAGTTGATATTCTTCTAGAGTTGTGTACAGATTTCAATATTTTTTTTTTTTTTCTCAGACTATGGGCTGCTTGTGACAACAAAGGAAGCAATATATTTTTACAAATTACTAGTTTAGTTTCTACAAAATGTTTTTAGTATAATTCTTTTGCTACCTTCTGTTTTTTGCAATTCTGTCATGGCTACATCTCACCTCTAAATGAAAGACTGTTTTGATTTACTCTGGAATTTTAGGGAAGAATTTCCCTTTTAGTCAGAGGGTAGTAGAGATTTTGCCTAGTGTTTTCAGATTTCTTGAAAAATTATGATATCTTTCTTGGAAAGTTATTTCATTAATTGGTTGCCCTCTGTTTTAAAAAAAAAAAAATAGTCAAAATTGTCTAGTCCCTATCTCTCTAGTCACTGTTCTTTTTTGTTAGATTTTTGTGGTCTAGGCAGTATTTTTAGTATTAGAGATTTTTTTTCTTAGCTACAGCATGTTACAGAGTATTTTCTGAAGCATATTTGTTGTACAGATTTAATCTCCAGAGATGGAGTTGTCAAGGCTAAAGATGGAATTTGCCTTTTTATTGTTTTATACATCTTCTTAGTTGATGCAGTTTTATTTGCAGCAAGCATAATCCAGGTCAGACGACAGCAGGTCAACATGGCTGATAAGGGATTTGTTGCTTTGGAGAAAAACTAGTTACCTTTTTGTTGAGGTATCATACTGCAAACTTTGCTAGTTATGATTTTTTTAAAAGCAGAAGGAACACTTTTCAGACAAGGGCATAATGGGGCAGCTAGAGGCAGCAATTTAAATTGTCGGTGGGAGGCCTTACTCTACTCTTACCATCCTGTGTTGAGATGAAATATCTGAAGGTGGTTTTGCATACTAAATACCTCTTACATTTGTTACATTTCTTCTTATGGACGTGTTGATATTCTGAGAGTCATCTGGACAATATGGTGGGAAAATACCAAGAATCCATCCAGCCTTCCAGGTAGTTATATAGCTGTTACTTTCCATGTGTAAGGTAACTTACTGATGGCAGAAGAGACCACACTTGGTGTAGAAGCTTTGTAATTTGCAAAAGAGCATATTGAAGCATATTGCAGAGCATATCAACCCATACAAGTGAACCTTCCTTTTATAAGGGACATAAACTACAAATATCAAGAGATATCTCATTGCAAAATGAAATAACACAGCTTGACTTAAGAGCAATCAGATTTTACTTCTGTTGCTCCTTTCCATGGACTGCTTCCAAACATCTATTGTACCTATTCCTGCATAAATTTTACTGAAATTTATTGATGATTTTTGGCATATATATTCATTTTCACTAAAGATGTTGCTTTCTCGTCTTAGAGCTCTTCATAAAGATGTAATGTTAAATGGAATTAAATATAATGCTCAATTCAAATTGTAAAATACCGATGTACTAAATTTTATCTTGGTTTTAAAGACTATTAACCACAGTACAGTTTCCTAGTGCAGTGAAATGAGTGTTGTCATAGCGTTATAGGTTTTAGCTGGAGGGGGCAACGTCCTTATGCCTGAAATGTATCTCGAGATAATATAAATGTTCCATAATTATAGGCATCAAATAGTGGTTAGAATTGGTGTGACTGAGGACAGAACTATGGATTCAAGGTCTGCATCCAGTCAGTGGACGAGGGGGCTCTGACTGGAGAAACTGCCACTTGCTTTCAGTTTATACAGCTGGTTCCTAAATGCTACGTGCCTTTGAAAGAGCATTACAGCTATGCTGACCTCTCTGTAGACTTGTACCTATGTTTTGTTTCAGTAATGATAAGGGTGTTAACGAGACTGAGATGTCCATGGGCTCTGATGTTAGCAAGTGTGTATTTTTATATATTATTTATATTATATAATTTCTATATATCTACATGTATATAATATATAAGTATTCTATACTATATTCTATATTTATCTATTTTTCATACGTTTCTGAGTGTACAGACTCATGCAGTAAGTGTATACCATGGAAACTTGTCAGAAAAATATTGGAATAGTTGACGTTTGAGCAGAATGTAAGTACATGGACTCGTATATAACTACACAGAGTTGTGATATGGGTGAAGTTTGCAACTGCATGTGGAAAAACTTTAAAAGGCTGAAATGAAAAGATCGTATTACTGAGATGAAGTCTTTACTGAGATTTTAAGTCTTAGCTCTTCACTGAGTTTAATTTTTTTTTTTATGTGTAGGCTGTCTTTAACTTCAGTTTCTGAAAGCTCTCTGAGTATTGCTAGACACGAAGAAGTAATGAGCTCTGCGGTATTGTAGCTGGCAGCAGCAGAGTGCGATGTATCAAGTGCCTTGTACTCAGGCTCCTGTCAGTTTGTATACTTTGCCTACCCTAACAATGTAATGAAAATTCTTCAGTGAAGTGTTTTAATTCTGTGTACGTTCACTTGTCTGCTTTTAAGATGAAGCACTATATTACAGTTTTGTGTTCTCTGGGCAGCAAAATAAATGAACGTGGTTAACTTACAACTATACAGTCTTTTGTGTACTTGACTAGGGATAGAGAAATGTAGTCCTACCAGCCTGAAAGTTGGTTCAAACTGTTCTTGTCTGAAATTAGTGGGTTGTATGGCTCTGTTCAGAACTTGTTCTCAGGTAGACGTATGCTTGCTCACTTAAAAAAAAAAAAAAAAAAAAAAAAAAA
>NC_048894.1:104958011-105235847 GCF_011077185.1 Oxyura jamaicensis
GGGTGGGTGGGAGAGGGAATAATGTTAGACATGAGAAGGAAGTTGTGTGTTTTTTCTTACCATTGAATTACAGTGTTTCCCAAAACAATATCAAATAGAGCCCAAAGCTTTTCTGATGAGAGCTGAAGAAACATCAAGCAGGATGAGCTAAGCTTTGTAATGAGGTCTGCCTCCCTATCACTTGCACTAGTGATAGGGGGTTAAGGATGTTTTTAAGATGATTAAGTCCAGAAACTACCTTTATGCATACCAAAAGCATAACTGTAGTCTTGAGAAAGAAGGAAGGAAATTTTGGTGCTGGAGAAATGGAATCATTAGGTTGGAAGGGACCTCTTGATTGTATCACAGACGTACTAGAATGAGTCTAGAGGAGGGCCACCAAGATGATCTGAGGGTTGGAGCACCTCTCCTATGAAGAATGGATGAGAGAGCTGGGGATGATCAGCTTGGAGAAGAGAAAGCTCCGGGGAGGCCTTGTAGCGTCCTTCCAGTACCTAAAGGGGACCTACAGGAAAGCTGGGGAGGGACTCTTTGTCAGGGAGTATAGTGGCAGGACAAGGGGAATGGCTTTGAACTAAAAAAGGGTAGATTTAGATTAGATATTAGGATGAAAATATTTATTCTGGGGGTGGTAAGGCACTGGAACAGATTGCCCAGAGAAGCTGTGGATGCCCCATCCCTGGAGGTGCTCAAGGCCAGGCTGGATGGGGCTTTGGGCAACCTGGTCTGGTGGGAGGTGTCCCTGCCCATGGCTGGGGGGCTGGAAATGGGTGATCTCTGAGGTCCCTTCCAACCCAAACCATTCTGTGATCACCTAGTTTAATGCCTCTGCTCAAGCAGGCTCAGCTAGAGCAGACTGTCCAGGATCATGTTCAGATAGATTGAGAATTTTTCCATGGAGGGGAAAGACTACATCCTCTCTGGGCATTCTGTTCCAGTATCTGACCACTCACATCTTTTTAGTTTCTGAGTTTTATTGTATTCAGAGGGAATCTTGTTTTTTAATTTGTGCCTGTTGCCTCTTGACCTGTTGGTAGAAAACCCTGAGAAGAGTATGTCCTCTTCTTCATTCCCTCCTGTTTCATACACATGGACAAGATCTGTGAGCCTTCTCTTCTCAGGCTCTCTCAGCCTTAATAATTTTTATGGCCTTTTGCTGGATTTGCTCTCTTCTACCAGTGTTCCAGTGCTGGGCCCAGCACTCCAGGTGTAGCCTCACCAGTCTGAGCAGAGGAGAAGGATCACCTCTCTTGTCTTGCTGGCATTGCCCTGCGTAATGCAGCCCATGGTGCTGCTGGCTGCCTTTGCTTTGAGGGCTCATTGCTGGCTCATGACCGCTTTGTCCCCTGGTCCCCTGAGGTCCTTGTTGGCAGACCTGCTTTGCAGTTGGTCAGCACCCAGCGTGTGCTGGTGCCAGGGGTTCTTCATCCCCAGCTGCAGCACTTGCCATTTACATTTGTTGAAGTCCACGAGATTCTTCATTGCCAACATTTCCAGCCTTCCCAGGTCCCTCAGACAGCTCCAAGATCTGATCATTCAATTCAAAGAAACTTCCGATATTACTTTTTTTTTTTTTTTGATGCAGTTGAGGTACTAATTCTCATGTGAGTTGGAAAGTAGGATATAAAAACTTCTTATACTACTTAAATAGGCTATTTCTGTTGGTAATTTACCACAGAGATCATGCATGTATGATGGGGCATTGCGATGAGTTGTGATGAACACTTGAAAATGAAGTTCAGTCAGGTTTGTTGATTTTAAGTAGGGGAGGAAGCTTTAGTACTATAGAAATAAACAGGAAAATAGTTACAATACAGGGAACTAAACCAGGGATGGTTAGAGTTGTAGCTCTTAAGACTTACTGTGCTCTAGCCAAAAAAGGAAAAGTAGCAAAGACTTGAAGCTTGGAAAACTGCCAGGCAGTCCAAGGAATGCAACTTTTGTATGCTGATAACACCCATTGAGTGTTTCTTAGTTCTTTGAATGGTAGATAAATAGTAAAATAAACAGTTGTCTCCCTAGCAGAGTTTCAGATGGATTTAGTACATTTTTCTTTATCATATGCTTCTACTAGATGATGATATGTCATAATGAAATGTGTATTAAGTAAGGAAAAAAAAACAAACGCGAAGTAGAGCCTGTAACTGTATCCTGATAATGTAGGTCATATATGTTTGACTTTGTATCACTTACAGATCCTGAGATGATAAATTTTGCTACATTGGAGTTGCTTCCTAGAGTATATTTTGAAGCATCCTAATACTGCATTTCACTATAAAATTGCATTTTAATGTTAGTTTTTTACAGCTGAATAAAACTGGTATTAGATATATTGTAATGAGTTTTGTGGTTAGGAATGTATTTACAGAGTGAGGCGGCCCAATGCAGTCATGGTAGGACTGACAACTTGATGCATTAAAACTCTGGGGATAGGTGCAGACAAAAGTGTGGGAAAAATGCCAATTGATGTGGAACTGCCTAAGCGATTGAAGAAAACTCTCAAATTTTAAAGGAATCTTATGAAAAGAGGTTCGGGTAGCAGTCTGTGGAATTTATTGCTAATAAATTGTGTAATCATGTTACCGATAACTTCCATGTTATTGCATTCTATATGTATAGAAAAACAGCAGGGAAAAATTAAGGAAAAGGCTACAGCAGAAATTGTTCTGCTCATCTCTTCATGAAGAAGCTTACAGGAGCTCCCACAGTGGAGTCTTTCCCTTACACTGCTCTACAAAAGGGTTTTATACATATTCTTACAAAACAGTAAGATTGAGACTGGTTGATATTTATCCATCTTTTTTTACCTGATGGTGTCTCATTAAGGCATGTGGCGTGTTTGTGTGTGTGTATAACCTTACTGTTTATCTACGTTACTGCTTAAAGCTGTTCTTAAAGCGCTAGGATAGATGGTAAATGTACAGCATTATTTTTGTTCTTTCCCTGAAGAAAAAAAAAGGGGGGGGGGGGGGGAGAATGCTGGAGCCCCCAGCCCAGTGGCAGAACAAGTGAGCCCACGTGTGCTACGATGAGCACAATTTAACTCAGTGTGTGGAAAGAAGTCATGCTTTGCAAACCTAGTATAGTTCCTTGAAGTAACTGCTGAGTATGAGGAAGACAAAGCTTTTGACGAGGCTCTTCATTTGAGCTTTTTTATCAAAATGAAGTTGCTTTGAACTCGGGCTGTTTTGTGGGTTGATGGATGAAGTAAGAGTTGTGTGGTGGTTTTACCGTGCTAGGCAGCTGAACACCACAACTGCTCTCTCACTGCCCCTCCTCAGATGAGGAGGGGAAGAAGTAAAGGAAAGAACAACTCACGGGTTGAGATAAGGATGATTTAATTAAAGAGAAAAAATATTATTAAGGAAATATTATTATTAATTAAACAATTCAACTAAAGGGAAAAAGGGTAAGGGGGAAAGGCAATAACAAAACAAGTAAAGGCTATGTGGAAGTGCAGAGGAAAGAAATTACTCTCTGCTTCCCACTAATGAGCGATGCTTGACCACGTCCTTGAAGCAGGGCCTCAATGCACGTAGCCGATGTTCAGGAGGAGGACAGACGTTTTCACAACGAGAGCCCACCCCTCCCCTCTTCTTCCTTTTTCCACCTTTTATTGCTGAGTGTGACACCGTATGGTATGGAATATCCCTTTGGTTGGGTTAGGTCAGCTGCCCTGCTGATGTTCCTTTCTCACTCTTTGGCCCACCCCATAGGAGGGTCAGAGAGAGTCCTGATGCTGTGCCAGCACTGCTCAGCAGCAGACACAGCACCGGTGTGATACCACTGCTGTTCTAGCTACAAGTGCAGAGCGCAGCACTGGATGGGCTGCTGCAGGGAAAGGCAACATCCCAGCCAGACCCAGTACAAGTTGGTGCTCAGTTTACTAAAAAAATAGCGATCAGTAATGGAGTCTAATAGGCCTGTGCTGCTGCTCAGAAATAAGTGATCTAAAATGGTGAATGTCAAGATGAGAAAATGAGTGATCAAAGAATAAATTAATATTTGTTGGTTCCTGGGTGATTAAAAGTAGTAGGTGATAGATATATCAGTTTCTCTCCCATACTAAATTTGGGTGGATGTGTTGTTGAGTGTTGAACTAGCTCTGACTTATAGTACTTAGTTTTGTGAAAGAGTCGATTTAGTGTACAGTGACAGTCAAAATTACCCAAATAGTTCAGGTAATAACTTAGAACTTAATGAAGAACAGGACAGGAAACACTATGCTGCAGTGTATGCTTATGGTGTGATCACAGCTGAAATAGTATTTGCAGTTTCCTCCCAGTTTGGAAAGTATAAAGTAGAAAATAAAGACAAAACAAGGCATTGGGTGAAGGTGAGAATTGGAATCTCTCTTATACAAGCATAACTAGAAAAGAGAAGGCCAAGAGAAAAACGATGGAAGTGTGTAAAATGGTGTCATGAAGCATCTGGATGAAGTTATTGTTACTTTAGTGACTGAAGCATGGCAAGCTCAGAATGAGGTATGCTTTCACATAACCTGTAGATACATAGTTATGTAAATGGAAGTCACTTAAGCAGGTACAGAAAGTGATTAGAAAAAATGGCTGAAGAAAATTCTCGTGTGAGCTGCTAAGTACAGCACTGCAATTTCATACTCACAAATACATCAGAAGTATTGCCATATGCGGGACTTCGTCATATTCTCTTTCCTAGACATACTAATCCTCATTTTTGGAGAGGGTGTATGAGTCCATGCTGACCTTTCGTTTCACTCGGCGTGTCTGTTCTTTTGAAACTTGTAAGTGTGGTGAAGTGATGAACAAAACCAATGAGGGTATGTGGAAATGTTGGTTTGGTATGGAAGATCTCTCCGCATGTTGTACTGGTTTTCTAGTATGCTTTATTTTTTTATTTCAGGATAAAATGAGGTATTTTAAATAATGAAGATATTGATAGTTTCCTTAAACAAATGTGATGTAGAAAAGATCGTATATTAGACCACGAAACTGAGCGAAGGATGGTAGGAAGGAAGCTTTTTCCACTTTTTTATTCACCTCTGAAATACTATTACCAGAGAGGATGGAAGTGGAAATCATGTGTTTGCTTTTTCAAGCTAATGTATTCTAGTCTAACTATTAACATAAAATGAAAATGTCTGTCTGTAAACCTCAAAGCTAAACAGGAAAATTGCTCTGTAATGACTGAATAAAGTAGGGCTTAGAGTAAGCTGAAAATACCTCTAAGCTACAGTACATGTTTCTAAGAAATGCTGAATGTTCTCTATTTCAAGAAGATATATATTAAAACCAGATTTTTCCCATTTGCATGTTTTCAATGTCATAAACATAATTATTTAAATAAAGCATGTTAAATTATTGGATGTATGGCTACCAATTATGATGTCTTACTATACTGTCCTGTAAGTTCTTTTTCCTTTAAGAAGGAGGAGGATGTGGCTACTGTAGGTCTTGAAGGAAAGCTAGCCCTTCCTGTCTGTATCAGGAAAGAAGTCAGACGGTATGCTTGAAAGATTGAATGAGATGGAAACAAGAAAGCTGAGAGATGGGTTCTCTCTGCACACATCAACAGTAATAGTTGTGCCTCCTTTCAGTCAGCCTTTATTTTTTTTTCTTCTCGTAGCTGTTATTGCTAAAACTCTGCAGGATATTCTGATTTGTCACCTGCACCACTTCCAGTGGGCATTGCCATGGCACTGTGCTCCTTCCTGTTCATTCACAAGTGATATCACTTAAAAATAGCTGTGCTTCTGCATTTCCCTTTGTACTGGGACAGTTTGTCAAGTTCACAAGTTCTTCTCCTTTCGCTAAAGCAAGTGAAATAGACTACTTCATGTCTTGTTATACTAGGTATCCCAAATGCATGATTTCTGTTACTCATAAGGACTTAGCGTTTTCTACTTAGATTAAAGAAAATATCCCAACTCTTTGAACTCCCTTAAGCTTACTATTTTATTTGCAGTCCACCATTAGAATAATACTATTCTATTTTTTTCTTCAGAAAGCAGATAATTCCTTCAGTTCAAGTTTGGGAGTGAAATTTGAGAGTTAAGGATTTACAAGTTCTAAATATTGTAGCCCTTCCTCCACCTCCACCCCCTTTATTTTTTAAGAAAGATTTGTACCAGGACAGTTTCTTCTCTGGATATTGTAGTAAAGGGGAACTTGCTGTTGAAGAGACTGTTTTGAGTAAGGAATTCCTGGCCTGCAGCTCCCTGAGATGGTGTTTGTGTAATTTTGAAGTGTGATTTGAAATGCATGTGAGATCATGAAATAGTTGGAATTTGTATTTCAAAGTTTATTTTTAAGTGTTTTACTTGAAAAAGTTCACATCTAAGATCCAAAGGGGGATATTTTCGTGGTTAATTCTAAATTAAGCAGTACAGAAAAGATGCTTTTGCCTGTTACAAGTGAATTTGCATGCATCTTTATTGTAGAGCTTTTTTAAAAGACACAACAACAGCAACAAGCCTGACAATGAAACTGTGACAGTCTACACTTACTGTTTTTTTTCTTGGTAGACTTAACATTCAGAAAAGTTAAGATGCCAATTAATACTGATGTTAAAAATGTGTAAATATTCCCATTAGCCCTAGCTTGTTGCATTCAGTTTTTAAAATTTTCCCTTTCCCGAGGGAGAAAAATAAAAAGACTAGACGTTAGCTTTTGGAACAAACCTTGAAGTGAAGAAGCAAGCAGTTATACTGCCCCAGAGCAGATCAGGATTGGGAGAATTGTGTTTTGCTTTTGCTTGGTGTGTGGAAAAGTTGTGTGTCAGCTGTGGCCCCAGGAAAATGGATCAGTGCCTCAGATCTGAAGGTTTACAGGTAAAATGCTCCCCGACTTGGGCAGTGCATCCCCATCACTCGTTTGTGCTTGAGAACGACGGGAGGTGGCCCAGCGGCCTTGTGGATGTTGTGTGCCCCATGCTCCTCACAGCCTGGGACTCAACATGGAGCTACCGGTGGCCTTTGTCCTGCTGCCGTGGTTCCTCCGTTGAAGCTACCAAAGAAGGGAGATTCTTTAGTGGATTTTCTGGATGTTTACTGTGTATCTTTGGAAAAGGCATCTTTTAGTAGGTTAAAAGTTTCTCGCCAAGTTGCATTTACCCGGCATAGCTTTATTTCCACATCTGTCTTGAGTCCAAGTTGTTGTTGGCCTCTTACTCTTGTTTATATTATGGACACATTAAGTAGTTAGTCCGTTATGTTTTATCCGTTGTCATTTGCTTTCCTTTTTTGTCATCAGTGTAAGATCAAAATGATCATCCTTTAATACGCTGAGGATGCAGAAGCGAACTTGAAGTGCTGTGAAAATAGTGTGATACTTTTCTTTATCATTTTCCTTGTAACATTTTTAAGAGTTCAAGCTAAGGCACTGTATGGACTTAACAGAGGAATGTTTTAATGAAATTAACAAATAGAATAATATCAAGCCATTAAAGCAGTTCTGATTATCGTTGTATTCTTAGCCTGTATTCCTTACCTTGAATTCTAGCATGATTTTACTTCGGGAATAGTCTCTCAAAGGAAGGAGTAGTTAGGACTGATGGATCAGCTTTCAATCCCACGCTACATGATTTTATAAAAGTGGATTTTATAAAATGGTCAAACCTAGATCTACTCAGATCTGAACTGATCAGATTGAAGATGTCTGGTCTAATACCTCACTCCCAGCGGGTCAGTGATAGATAGCATGGACATGTAGGTGGCAATGGGACAAGTAAATACTGGTACTTCCCAGGCATACTTTGTTAGCATCCAGCAGTTTGTGTTTCATGACCTTCCCTCTGTTTTTGCTGTTGTGACTTACCACCTTGTTGACAAAGAAAATGCCCTAATGCTATTTATATGATTCCTCATAGTGTGACTCTCTAGAATACTCGATCGTTTATCGTTAGATACTGTACCTGTGGTTTTCAACCAACACTTCATCTAGTTCTTCTCTGAGAAGATACAATCTGCTGAAGAGTCATGTATGCCTGTTGTAAAATTAATACATAATAAAATTTACATAATAAAATTTACATAATAAATTTACATAATGAATTTTAAGTCAGGAAATTTATGGCACTTAACAAGACCTTTTGTGGGTTTTTTTTGGTCATAGGGATGTATTCAGTGAAAGATCGGTGAATTTACATGTGTATGCAGCATTAAGTTTTTGGTTTATAGCTCTGTTATCTTAATTGCTATTATTAAAAAGGACAGAGGGAGCTGATTGTTGGAATTAGCATCATCGTCCTTTTTTTTTGCCAGTGACTTCCTAATATTCAGGTGCCTCTTGTGTAATATGTTGAGACTTAACAGTGAGCTTCATTAGAACTGCTATCTGTAGTTTTTGTATTTGCAAAAAAATGCTACTTTACACGTAAATGTGGGGCTTACAAGGTTAATTGTAATTCATAGAAGTATATTTGTTTTGAGAGGGATGAAGAATAAGTTTTGAAGAGCTCAGTGGAAGAGGAGTGACAGCTGTTTCACCTGTCCTTTACAGATATATAACTCCTAATTGAAACTTTAAATATGAATAATTTCATTTGTTTGGAGAACTGATGGGGAAAACCATTGCTATCTTCTCATTGACTGGCAGAAACTTTCTTTCTAATTATTTTTAATTATTAATTGTTTTTCCAAATGCTTAACTTTGCCTTCTTCCTCCCCTCCTCCAGGATGGATTAGATGCTTTGGTATATGACTTGGATTTTCCTGCTTTAAGAAAAAACAAGAACATTGATAACTTCTTAAACAGGTGTAAGTATTTAATGTTTTGGTTACTAACTAACAGACTATAAATACCAATCAAAATAAAAGATGTTCCAGGTTTTTGAAAGGTTGTTAGAGAATTTGGGTGCATTAAGTTTTTGGATGTAAATTGTTTTAGGAGTCATATTTATTTCCCAGTCAGTACTCACACAGTTACTTACAGAAATCTGTTCGTCCAGCAACTGTGCGTCCAAGTTAATATAAATGTTGTTGCTTTCAGTGGTACAGAACCTTTGAAGAAAAAGGCTTCTATCTTTGTTCTTGGCAACCTCCTGGATTCACATAACTTGCTTTTATAATTGCATGTACTAATATATTATAAGCTGTTAACAGTAAAATGCCATAATACATCTGCAGTGTCAAGAAGTCATTTTGAAATGTTCACTGACAGACTAGAACGTGTGCTTTGTAGGCATTTTTCGTGTAAAAGGTCTGTTTTCATTATTGCCTGAGAATACTGTGTAGCTGCTATATTTACTTGTACATGCCACTGATGTGTCCGTAGAATTATTCTTTTTTTTTCCCCTTTTTAAACATACATAAAATTATGTTAAGTCACCATGGTATTTTTCATGATCTTAAAAAAATATATATATATATATCAACAGGTGCAAAACCATCTTTTGGGTTTTATTGTGTAGACAGCAAAAAGAATACTTAAAAAGTGGTAAACCATAATGTCAGCAGTTCTTCTGTTATCTGAGTTTTGCAACTGGAAGAAAACAATGTCCCTATTTAATTTTTTTTTTGTTTTTATTAATTTTTTTTTTTTTTTTTTTTTTTTTTTTTTGTGAAAGAATTTCAAAAATCACATACTGTTAATTTTACTCTTCAGATATAACTAATTTTAAAATTAGGAAGGAAATGACTTTATTTTTTAGCATTTTACTCTGCATTTTTCCACTACAAGTTTTCCTGCAGATTCTCATCTGTAATAATATTTGTAATGAATAAAGTTGATTCTTTTAATAGAAGCCATGTTTCCATAATTTTCATATTTAAAAAGCAAAAATGAAGCAAAGAAAAACACTTACTAGTTTTTTTTACAGACTACTGTCACATTCTGGAAATAACGGCAGATATGTTTGCTGATTCCAGACTTGCTGCTGCCTGTGGATTGAATGGCAAGCCTTGAAATTAAATTAACTTTTATTAGATTTTTACAAGCTTAAACAATATAATTAAACGTAATAAATGTGGCAAATATGAGGTAATTTTATTAAAATAATCTAATTTTTGTCTTCGCTTCATTGAAATTTTTGTTTCTCTTTCCAAGGCATTTTTACATAGTTTACTCAGTCCATGTGTAAGCCACTATAGTGAATTTGTGGATTTTATTTTACTTTATTCCCTATTTCTAGTAATTTACGAGTCCAGTAGATCTGGTGTATGGCTTGCTTGCATGTAAGCTGGTTGCTGGAATACCTAAGGTCAAATGTTTAACTTTTCACAATTCAAACTATGTTTGAAATTGTACACATTGTTACACGCACATTTTGTATACTTTATTTACAGAGAAGGTGTGGTGAAACTGGAGAAAGGAGAAGTTGGATTAGGCAAAGGAAATACTTATTTCAGCAGATATTTTGAATGCAGTTCTTATGTATAGTGAAGTCATCAGTTTCAGAATCTCTTCACTTGTGCATTTGGGGATGAGTGAAGGAAAGGGAAACTTTTATTTACAGTCTGATAATGAGTATATTGTAGGTGTAAATTATACCCTGTGTAAAATGTAACCTGAAGCAATGTGAAAGTGGAGAACAGACCTATTTATTTCACTTCAGACTACTTCTAAAACTGTAATATTGCTGTCTTTACTGGAATATAAAAACAAGCTGTGGGTATAAGTAGTGACCTTAGAGGGAACTGCGAAATCTAGTTTGTCTCAAACTGCTGATTTAAATAACAATAAATAAGGCTTTATGTACATACTCTAAGATGTTTAGGAAGGTTTTCATGTTAACTTCAGCGTCAATAGAAAATCATTTAAAAATCTTTTTGCAGTATTAGCTGTCCAAACAGTTTGCAGCATTATTCTAGAACTTACAATGAATTTTTACATTGCAGATCAGAATTTGCTTACTTTATTTTATGGACTGATGATTGCCATGTGAGCCTGTCCTTATCCCCTCCTATATTTATCTGGGTTTATGTTGTATGTTTGTGGAGATTGTCTTCAAAATCAGCCTTTGTTGCCTAAGGTTGTGAGGGTTATTCGCACAGACATGGAACCTCATTAATTTTCTACCATATATGATTTAAAGAATAAAGAGATTAGCTATTCAAGATGCTTGGTATGGGGACTTGATTTATTTCTGGACAACGTATAGGCTTTATCATCAAATGTCAGGCCAAGTTGGAGTTGCTGTTTTTTGCCATGGGAGCCACCCCACCTGGTCATAAAGTGTAAGCTGGTTGTGTCCTCCCCTGTTAGCAGGACATTGGGAGCTGCCTATTCAAATATGTTGCAGCCTGATAAACCTTGTTTGACAGATCTTTGAATATTAAGATAAAATCTCCAACGCTGTTTTTAGTGTAATGTGTTGTCTGAAGATACTGGGCATTAGTATGTCTCTCAAGCAGTAAATTGCAATTTTGCAACTGTTCACAAGCCTGGTTTACGTTACTTAAAAATATTTGGCTTAAATTGCTCTTAGAGTATTTTCCTTTATTCTGTTTTGGCCATGGTTGAGGTTTTGTAATTGAAAACATTAATGCATTTATATTGTGGCTAGCTTGTCTTTTCAAGAATGTAAAGGTTTTTCATTCAGAATTGGTAGACTTGCTGGTAGGAGATTATTAGGCAGTAAGTTAACAGTAGTTGGAAAGCTGTCATGAGAATTGCTGCATATCAGTTCTGTGCAGTCCTACCCATCCTCTGCTATAGGTCAGCTTTTCACCTTGCGGTGGGCAAATAGGGCAATGCATTATTTTTTCAAATAACTGAATATTTTGATCCTTACGTGAAATAATTTGTCAGAATTTACAGATTTAACATCATTTATTGAAATCAGCTTTTGGCATGCTGCGTTGTAAAGGGATGGCTTCACATTAGTAATTCAAAAGATTATTTATTTAAAAACTGTATTTGTTTCTTTAACATTATAAAATCATAACGGATCTTAATTGTATGTATGTTGCTTTTGTTTTAGATAATGACCTCTGTATATTGAAATCTAAGGGTAGTCTTCTGTTGTCTGTCAAATCTGTTTTTAAAACATGAACTCCAAAAATGACATTTTTCCTTCTTTCTCTTCCCGTCTGTACTTTTTTCTAAAGTTTGCCTAGCATATTATTTTTGAAAATAAAATACTGTTGTATAATGTATTTTATTAGGAGTGTGTCCGTTTTAGTAGCTGCTCCTTCTTTTTAGAAATACTGAAATGTGAAGCTTTTCCATGTAATCTCATGCCAGTGTTGACCCACATGGATTAAAATAGACTGTTTTAATCTTTGACCAAATTTGGAATTAGAATATCTGCCCACTGGGAGTTTGTAAATTATTGTAGTTTATAGAATGACAGGTTTATATAAATAATTACAGTGATTCCCACTGCATGTTTTAAATTAAAATCTACTTTTTTGAGCAATAGGAATAATAAAATTGCGGAATACGGAAAGCTTATTTTAAAAAAAATATAGTTTCTTCAAGCATCTCCCATGTATACTGTATGATATTTTCTCAGATGTATTACACAGTTATCCAGAAATAATCTTTTTAAGTAGATTTGCTTGCAAGCAAGATCATGCTGGATATGAAGTTTTTGCTTAGCTCTTTTTTTTCCAGATAAATATTTTAAAAGAAATTCCCAAATTAAGATCTCCGGTAACCTGATTGTACAGTAGTTACTGCATTATTTTTGTATCAAGTTTTGATTACTGAGGTAATGAGAATGAGGTCAAGCGTTCCGCAGCAAGGTTTCCAGTAGGGAGGTAGGTTAAAAATGAAGTCCCTTTTAAAGAGGAATATATCTTGCAATACTTATGAGAAATAAAAATGAGATGAATGGGTTTAATTAAATTGATTATATATGAAATGTGATTTTGCTTTCGTACAGATAAAGACACAGTAAATAAAATGAGAGATCTGCGCATGAAAGCTGAAGATTATGAAGTGGTGAAGGTGATTGGTAGAGGGGCATTTGGGGAGGTTCAGTTGGTAAGTTATGTTTCTGTACATTTGGATGTATGTCTGTCGTATTTGCTTGTGTCTGTTTCTGAATACAGTGATCAGAAGATGAAGTCTTAGGGTTTTATTTTATAGCCTTGAGCTCAATGAAATTTTGTTTCTTTTTATCCCATAGAAAAGTTTCTGAGAATCTTGCATTTCAGTACTGTCAGTCGCACTTACTTTGCTTTGTAAGGCATGCTTCTCCTGGTAAAGTGGAATGTATATCAATCATAATCAACAAAATTAGTCTTTGCCACTGTGTATGGACACTTGAACAATTCTTCAAGACTAGAAGAATTTCTGCTAGTTCACGGAACACAGCAGTCTTGTAGATGTCTTTCAGAAGATGAGAGGAGGTGTGTGTGATGTTTGTGACAGATGAACAGACTTGTTCGTGTTGCTTCATTAAACTGAGAATGGGTAGGAGAAACTAGAAATAGACAAAGTCTTCATGTCTGTGAATGATGTCTGGCTTATGTATTTAATAGGTGCCATTATTTGTGCTTTTAGAGATACACACCTACAAGTCATGAAGTTACTATTATGCCTGTGGACTCTGGATAGTTTTAGAAAGTAATTTAAGAATATTGTGTATATTGTCAGAAAATGCAATGTAATTATTTTGTAGACCTACAATATGCATTTCTTCATAAATGTGAAGAATCTAATGAAGCTTGTTAAACAGTGAAGCAGGAAAAAGACATTCAGTGATTTTTTTCATATATAAAGGTGGGAAACTAACGTGGTGTTTTATGTCATACTTGTCTTCATAGGTAAGGCATAAGTCGTCAAGAAGAGTGTATGCTATGAAACTTCTAAGCAAATTTGAGATGATAAAAAGATCAGATTCTGCTTTCTTCTGGGAAGAAAGGGATATTATGGCTTTTGCTAATAGTCCCTGGGTTGTTCAGGTATGGTGAGATTCCTTTTAAAAATATCATGGTAGAATGGTTCCATTACAGTACTGCACAACTTACATTTACGTGTCTTAGTTGTTCTAACTCCCATTTTGGTTACATTGATCTGGATCTGTCAGGGCAATACGTTACTAACAGTAGGAATTGCTGTTTGCAACATATAGCTGATATTGTGCTTTCTTCAAAACTGTGTTTTGTCTTAAATACAGGATAAGCTATTCTATTTGTTAGTAAAACTATTTGCCAGAGATAAATTGAAACTGATGAGTCTGCTTTATAGTACTTTTGGAAGTAGCCAACATATCAGAAATCTGTGCTTAAGATGTAGCTTTTGTATATTCCAATTTGTGTGTGTATATGACTGCAAATTATGCCTACTCTGGTTACGTTTTCCTCATTTCAGTTTTATCACTGACAATTTTTTGGGAGGCATCGCTGCCTTTGAAGTTTATATGGATAATGCCTGAAGCTATCATCATACATTTGTGTGCACATGTTAACTTGTTCATTTAAACTGTTCTTACCCTTAAGCATGTAAATACTTTTTTTAAGGTAGAATTAAAGTCATTCAAGAGTTACCTAAAAATCATTCAAGACTTACCTAAATCAAATATATAACTACATTACTATCTGTCTGGGAGTGATTGTGCAAAATTATTTTATGATTTTCAGAAATGTTTAAGTTACCATGCTTAAACCTACTTGCACAAGTCATTTACTGCTGTAAGGGAAATATTTTTCTCAATTGTTTAAAGTATAGGTTCACTTTCTAAACAAAGAATACATTGACTGTAGAATAATAAATATTTTCTGATAACACAAATAGAATCAGGCAGATGTTTGAAATACAATAGTTCCATGTTTACATATTTGTCAGTTGGTGTCCCGGGGAGTAAGGAAGCATCTTGTCCTCTTATGCAATGAGCTTTCTTTGAAATGATTACAATTTGGTGCAATAAATACCAAAATCTGTAACCAGAGCTCTGCTGCTTCTGTAGTAATATAGAGATAGAAGATCTGGCAGAAACTGACTTGAGATTAATTCCTTTTTAGGAGGTCTACTGGATGACGCAAAGCTACTGCAGTAATTGTAGCAACTCTTTTACTTTGTAAATCAATGTGCACTGAAATTCTGTGGACTTCGAACAAGCTAAAGATTAGACAAATGGAGCACTCCGTGACTTGTTCTTTTGTTTATGTTCTTTTTACAGTTATTTTATGCATTCCAAGATGACCGTTACCTTTACATGGTCATGGAATACATGCCTGGTGGGGACCTTGTGAATTTAATGAGCAACTACGACGTTCCTGAGAAATGGGCAAGATTTTATACTGCTGAAGTTGTTCTTGCATTAGATGCAATTCACTCAATGGGTTTTATACACAGGTGAAAAAGAAAAAAGTATTGTTAGTGTTGTTTTAATCCCAGGGCTGTCAGAATGACTTCAATTGTTTAAGGCTGTTTTAAAATTGCTGATATTACTTCATTATTATTTTTATTGCTATTTTTATTGCTACTTCATTATTATTATTTATTGCTGATATTACTTCATTATTATTTTTCCATCTTACAACTTCAAAACTTTTTGTCATCAGAAGGTACAAAGCTGAGGTGACCCAATCAAAGTAAAGGTTTTCACCAGGATGATGTTCCTCAGTTTAGGGAATAATAAAATTGTACCACTTTACCAAAAGATGTAGCACTGAAGTGACATGAACAAGTTGGCCCTCAGAATAATTCATTTTTCTTGACTAGAAAAAACTGTTTTGAGAATTTGATAGCAGTAGCATACACTATTAGTAATTATTAACTCTCAGTTCTGCATTTAAAGCCCCATCTGGCATCAGTGGCCTGCTAAGACACTGAAAAGGGTGAGGAAAATCTCCCTGCCACCTGTTTTCTTATAAGGGGCAATATGGAAAATAGGGACTTAAGTTGTGAAGGGACTTAGGTTGGTTTGATATTATGTACTTGCCCTCAAGTGGAGTGTAGTCTCTTGTCAGATAGTGTTCTCTTCTGTTGATATTTGAACTTCTGTCTGTTTAGCTTTTAACCATATTTACTAGAAGCAGGAGAAGAAATTTTTCAACTGAAAATACACAAACAGCTTGAGAAAGACTTAGTGTATATACTCTCAATTTGTAGTTTGGCCAGAAAATCACTGTTAACACTTCAATATTTTTCAAAAAAAAAAACACAAAAGCAAAGCAAAAAAAAATATATTAATCCATTGCTTGAGAAGAATCTAGAGCATCATTAATTATGAAGCTACTATGCCACATTTAAGGAATAAATTGTCTGAAACCTTAATTGTATGTATAAACTGGCTGAACCATTTGTACAGGTGTGTTGGCAAGCTTTACAAAACAGAGATTTGAAGTTGCCAACAGCACTGTCAGTCTTTTCCTCAAACTCCAGATTACTTTGACAGCAGATTTTTTGGAATTTGTTTTTAACTAGTTTACTCAAATTTGAGGACTGAACAGAAGCTGATGAAAATATGGGCTTATGACAGAGAACATGGAAAGGTCTGAGGCTGCTGCTTTTGCCTCAGCTGTTGTTTATAAGGTCTGCTTTCAGGTCTCTCAGGTCCCTGTGCCTACTGGCAGGCTTTTTGAGTGTAAAGGATTCATTATGTTGGCAGAGAAAGGACAAAGTGGGTCCCCTGTATGCAAATGGGGCATACGTGAGTCCAAGGCTGGTGGGATACACAGCGAGTTGTGAGGAAGGTAGCAAGTGTCTTGATACTGCTCTCTATCACCAGTGAAAGGCTGCAGCAGTCGGGAGATTTTGTTGACTGGAAAGAAAGAAATGGTACTCCCATCTTGACCTGAGAGGTCAAAGAAGGGAGGATCAGGGGACTGCAGGCAGATTATGGAGTAAATTCTCAGGAAACTGTTTCCAAGCACATGTGCAGGAAGGTGATTGGGAACAGCCTGCATGGATTTACTTAAGGGTAAATAAAGTGTGCCTGCCTAGCCTGATTGCCTTCTGTGATGAGGGGAAAGCAGTGTATGTTGTTTGCCTTGACTTAGCAAGGTTTCCAGTGTAGCTGGAATGGAAAGATGGTTGCAGTGAAAGGATGAGAGGCAGTGGATGACACAAGTTGCAGCAATGGTTAACTGAGCACTGGCACAGGTTACCCAGAAAGATTGTGGAGTCTCCCTCTTTGTGAATCTTCAAAAGCTGCCTGAACAACCTGCTCTAGGTATCCCTGCTTAAGCAGGAGAGTTGAAGCTGATGACCAGCAGATGTTTGTTCTGTGAATATCCAGTTATTTGTTAGGAAATAAATTGTCACTGTGAGGGTGGTCAAACAATGTAAGAGAGTTGTAGAGAGGTTATGAAATCCCCATCCTTGGAAAAAAATCAAAACTTGACTGAATTTGACCCTGAGGAACCTGAATGCAACTTTGAAGTTTGAACTGATTTCCTTATCTGTACTTTGATCAGGCAGTTGGACTAAGAGTATTTCAAAAAAATAAATAAAAGATGCCCAACCAAAATTACTGTGTGTACACTGATACGTTTCTACTGCACACCCTGAGGTGAGGTAATGCTAGGACTTCATTTCGTTGTAGTGGCCAGAATTTTCTATTTGAGGTCCCAGAAATATACTTTCACCTGAAACCGTTATATTTGATGATTGTTTTTTTTACTATGGTTCTGCTATAGTATACTTAGTACCATTAGCATTACTGAACTTTAAAGTTACTTCATGAAAACTTTCTGTGTGGAAAAGACCGTACAGCAACACTCCTTTTGGGCCACAGAAAATTATTTGTTCACATGAATATACTTCAGAAAACAGCATGCATTTGTTTCCTGAAAATAGAATTGATCCAAAATAAAAAGTTATATTTTCAAGGCTGGTTTGAGATGGTTAACTTGCAACCAGAATGGATTTCTTTTGTGTAGCTGTATCCTAGTAGAGAGGGACTTCAACAAGTTAGTGGTTTTTATGAAAACTTGAGGTTTGAGGGTAACATCCAGATTCGGTAAGTGACTTGAATCTGTTCCCACATCCATTATCATTTTTTTTTCAGTTCCGCAGTCTGTATGTGGGACATGGTACTATAAGAAGGAAGAAATTGAGGAAATAGTTGTGCTTTCATGTTATATTTTCCTTGTCATGTTACATCTGAGAAATTGTTGACTTTTGTTTTCCTAAGTTAAATTGACTGATTTACTCTTATACAAATGTTTTTCTCTTTTCAGAGATGTGAAACCTGATAATATGCTGCTAGATAAAGCTGGTCACTTAAAACTAGCAGATTTTGGTACTTGTATGAAGATGAATAAGGTAGACAATTTATTTTTTTCCCTTTGTGAAAGAAGGGCATATGTAAAAGTGAAAATAAAATACACTGAAAAAATTAGCTAGATGAAAAGTGTCCAAGATTCCATGTCCAAGTTGCTGAATTCTGATAATACTTACTAGCATAAGCTGACCTAAAAAAGGGCAAATCTGAAGGAAACAGGTTAAAAGAGTGTCACAGATTTTTGTTTTTAAAAAATGTATCTTGAGGTCATTTAAAAAAATATTTAAATTCTGTTTTAAGTACTGTGGAGCATTGTTGCTCCCTACACAAAATTCTGATTGATTTGTGCTGCCCTCCACCCCCATACCAGGAAAACAACCTGAAATGGGTGATACTTTAGTAGAGTCTGGGTAATATATACATCATGTTCTCAACCTATTCCAGGAGCTTTAAATAAATTGTTTTTTTTGAATAAATCAGCTGCCTTGCCATAAATAAAAAGCACCAGTGAAAACCAAGTGCAAGTTATGTGTACACATTCAAAGTTTACTTAAGTCACAACCAATCTAGTTCCAGTCCCCAGTGGAACAGCTGACACGTAATTTGGCTTAATACAGATTCATCTTTGATTTTGCTCTTAAAAATTATGACTTTTGAAATACAGAAAAATATCCTAGTTCTTAAGCTGTAAGTGCCAAAAATCAAGTAAAAATACTATGAAACTTTGCTGTGTATTAGTGTCACAGAAGTAATCTCATGTCAACAACACCTTACATTTTGTGCTGTACTAAGTAAACTGGTTATGTATTGAAGAGCCCAGTCTTGGGTTCCTTTTGAAAGAGGAAAGTGGCTCCGTGGGAAAGAAACTGCTCAGCATAGATAGAAGTTTAATATAGGTGCATTCTGCATTTGCTGTACATGCAACACTAAATTTGTGCATTAGCTATATTTGTTCCTTAGTTAAATATTGTGTAAGTTTTCTACTAATCCATTTCTAGGATTGTTCCAGAAGTGCCTGAACACTGGAAAGGGTCAGGTGATTGCCACTTTTGCATTCTAGATGCCATCTCCAATGCGATTGATCTCTTCTGCTAGTTCTTTGTCAAGAGCATGAGGAACGCGAAACGTTCCTCTCATCTATCACCCATTTTGAAGTCTTATCTCATTCAAGTTTCAGGGCCTTATCTGCATTGCAGTCTTCCTGGCATTAAGTATATTGTGTTGGAGGACAAAAAACTTAGTTTAGCTGATCCTGTCAGCAAAATCCTTGATTTGCTGACCTATTTTGAGAGGAGCTTTCCTTGTTTACTCTATACCCTGCAAGTATATAAGACATTTATATTGGCATGAGTAGGAGAAGCTGTGCTGTGTTTACAAGGCTGAGATGCAATTCTGGTTACTTCTTGGATATTAACAGAGGTTTTTAAAGTAACTTCCACTGTGTCAACTTTGACAAGTCCAGTGCTTTGCTTTGGCTTTAGTAGTTTAGCAAATAAAAATGTTTAATTACCCATTCAAAAAAACTCACCCATTTGTTTATGAAAGTTGTTGATTTGCTGCTGTAACTTAGGCTTCATAAACTCTTGAAAACAGCTTGCAATTTTGGTTCTTATATTTGGGCCTGGCTATTTTCCTTCTCTTTGTAGGAAGGTATGGTACGATGTGATACAGCTGTAGGAACACCAGACTACATCTCTCCCGAAGTATTAAAGTCCCAGGGTGGTGATGGTTACTATGGAAGAGAGTGTGACTGGTGGTCAGTTGGAGTCTTCCTATATGAGATGCTTGTAGGTGAGTCATAGGCTAATCAAAATTAACTGCCGTACTTAACTGCACTCTATAATAAAATATCAGTGCTGCTTGTAACTGTTTATTACTTTCTTGACATAACTTCTGATTTACTCACTGTGGTATTTGCAAAATGTCTTAAAAATAATCTAGTACAGTTCTCAAACATTTGTCCTTGCCTCTTGTTCAATTAGTTGCTTACGTTTTGTTGCATGCATAATTGAAATGTTATAAATCAAATCTACAATACTGCTGATCTACTTATTAATTTTTTGCATTGCTGCCTTTTCAGGTGATACACCTTTTTATGCAGATTCTTTGGTTGGAACATACAGCAAGATTATGAACCATAAAAACTCCCTTACCTTCCCTGATGACAATGATATCTCTAAAGAGGCGAAAAACCTTATTTGTGCCTTTTTAACTGATAGGTGAGATGTAAACCTTATTCAAAATGAAAGTGAATCTTCATTAAGAAAACTTATGTTGAAAGGACATGTCTGTATGTGTGTGTACGTGTATATCTATATATATATTTTGTGGGGGTTTCTAAACTGCTGAACAGAAGTGGAACTTTGATAGTATTGACGTGAATGCATCATAACTCTGTTCCTGTTTAGGTGCTGCTGTAGATAAGCATATGCGCTCTGAATGCACTTCTGTTAGTTGAATGTTCTCCTTCATAGGAGTTGGATTTTATTTGTCTGTTAGCTACAAAAATGTGAGAAAGTGTTAGCCTGTTGCTTAAAATACGGCAAGTCTGTCTTAAATTTAGTCAATAACTCTTTAAAACGTTGGTTGCTTAGGGCTTTAAGTCACATTGCCTACTCCGAATCAGTGTTTTGTTTAACCTGAAGCAGTAGGTACTGCAGACTGGACAGGTGATATTGTCAGATTAATATTGCCCAGTCCCAGAACTTGGGAGAGGAGTTAAGTGGTTGCTGCTGTTCTCTGTGGTAGTATCATGTATATTGGGGGAAGGGAAATGGTGCTAGGATGAGTGCTTATCAATTTAGTTTGCATGTGAAGTATTACTCCTAAGTATCAGCTATTGTTACACTGGTATATATTGCAGAGTGTGAGGGGCATGGATTCCATTGGGACAAAACTAAAGCGAACCGTGCATTTTGGGAGTGCCCCTAATGCAATCCCAGCTCCTAGTGGGTGTGCAGTCCAGCGGGTCAGGGTAGAGTCAACCCAAAGAAAGCCTGTGAAATGTTGGTGTTAGGTTTGTTTCATTTTGTGGGTGCAGTTTAGTTATACCCACACTGCTTACTAATATAAACATAACTTTTGCAACCTTTGCTTGAGACCTGAGGCTACAAAGGTGGAGGAGGGCTGTTGTATTTCCTGAGCTTCATGGGATTCAAGCAACAGCATAAACTCCTAGTAAGAGTGGAATCTAGTTTCTGCTTGACAGCTGCCCAGCCAGTCCATGACGGTGGGAAGTGTAGAAGCAGGAGTTCTTATAGGCAAGTCTTAAAACCAGATTGTGTTCTGAAATATACCTGCTGTGATGCTGTAGTTAGCGTCATCTGAGAGTTTTGAGGCATACCCATTTCATGCCATAGTTTGAGAGTTTGGCTTTTTCCCTTTTGTTGTTAGATGCGCCTTATGATATGTCTTTCCTTTGGAATGATATATTTAATCTTACATATTATACTGAAACCAAAAAACTTTTTACAGGGAAGTGAGACTAGGGCGCAATGGAGTAGAAGAAATTAAACGGCACCTTTTCTTCAAAAATGATCAATGGGCTTGGGAAACTCTCAGAGACAGTAAGTATAATGTTCTTCTCAGAGACAATGATCTGCCTTACTTTATGTATCATGTTAGCAAAAGAACTGCTATATTTCTTTTTAATGAAATTTAAAATCTTAGTTGCACTGCAGGATGGAATGAAATTTCTTAGACACCAAAGAGAAATACCCAAAAAACTCTTGGTTGTGTCACTTGAGTTATAAAATGATTACCAGCATTTAATTATTCTCCTTTTTTTTTCTAGCTGTAGCACCAGTTGTGCCTGACTTAAGTAGTGACATAGACACTAGTAATTTCGATGATCTTGAAGAAGACAAAGGAGAAGAAGAAACATTTCCCATACCAAAAGCATTTGTGGGCAACCAGCTTCCATTTGTAGGATTTACTTATTACAGCAACCGTCGGTATGTACAGACAAAGGAAACTGATGGTATATTCTCTTGCCAAGACTCCTGTCTGACTCTTACGTAAATACAAGCCTATACAGATTCTTACTTATGAGTCAGAATCCGAATAAATTACACTTTGATAGCCAGTACTACTAGTCAGCAGTACCTTAACATATTACACTGATTTTGTGAATGTTTTGTCCTGTATTAAGCATGTTACATAGTGGTGTGGCAGAAACTGAGTAAGAAAAATCTGCTGTTGTGGTTTCTAGGCAGAGCTGCCTACAGAGCACTGAAGTATCCATGTAGTTGTGAATTGGGGATGTGAATGTCACTTTATTTCATTGCAAATCACAGTTTGGGAATTTTATATAGGGATTCCACACTTCACATCACTGCAGGCATGTGATAAATTAAACCTTGTCTTAGCTTCTCTCTGGCTTGCTAGAAATACTCAGTTTTCTACTTGCCTGTCACCTGTGATAAATTCTTCTTTTTTCAAAGTGCTCATGAGCTGCAGTGAGATTGTGATGCTTTACTGTTTTCACTGTTGCTTAGGAAACTTTAAATGATATCAGTTGAAATTACATTGATACATACTTTACAGTAATAACTGTTAGGCACTGTCGATAGCTCTATCTGCATTGAAAAATCTTTAACTTTTTCTTTGAGAGATACTTTTAATTGTTGTGTGTGTCAGTCATGCTTAAAATGATCTAAGTCTTCTAGTAGACCATGTCAGATAGAGACCCGTAGATGTTAGTTTTAATGGTATTTCAGGATAGGAAAGCCTTAAAGGAAATAAATCTCTTATCCATCATTGGATAGAAGAGGAACAACTTTTCTAAGCCTGTGGTGAAATTATTTCCATCTCTGCAAAGAGTTTGATTTGTTGTTGCTTCTGCATAGTAAGGAACAGAGGGACTTGCAAGCTTTGCAGAGGGTTTGTGTGAGTTCAGCAATTTTACTTATTGTTCTAATTTTAGTCTATAATAAAAAGTCCTAATTTTTGCATTTTAGGTAGACTTTGGAATGTGCTATCAAGAAGGTGAACTAGCATACTAAAGCTTGTTAATAACAGTAATTCTTCTCTCCCCTTTTAATTCTTGGGGTGGCGACAGAACCAGAAATTTAGAGAACTTAGACTGTATTTTGCTGTTGTGGAAGAAGTCTACTAATTACTATCATTACTTTGTATACTTACTGGAATGGAAAAGCTGTTTAGAACTGATTTTGATCCCATAATACTCTGGTATGACAGTCTTGAAAAGTCTGAAATGACCATTTGCACTTGCTAAATCTCTAGTCCTAATTGTGATTCTCTTTTTATGCTGCAATATGTTAAATTGAGTATTTAGGAAAAAGTTCAAATGTCTTCCATCTGCTTTGATTTTTGTCATGCTTCAAGTATGCTGTAGAGTTTAAAGCAGTGGGAATGTAGCAACATGATGTGACTTTTGTCACTAAAGGAAGTCTTACATCCTTTTAGGATAGGATACTTTCTACAGGTGTAATCTCACTGATTGCAAACTAGAAAATATGGTGGTTTATTATTGAACTTCACTTAGAACACAGTGACTTCTGTGTTCTCTTCAGGATTCT
This sequence comes from Oxyura jamaicensis, assembly GCF_011077185.1. Classification (NCBI taxonomy): domain Eukaryota; kingdom Metazoa; phylum Chordata; class Aves; order Anseriformes; family Anatidae; genus Oxyura; species Oxyura jamaicensis. Next base: position 104,981,648 of record NC_048894.1, read on the forward strand.
GATTTGTTCAGAAATCTTCACGATTCAGGTTTCTTCCTGCTCTGTCTTCTCTGGTGCTCTTCCTGCTTCAGTACCACATTTTCTCTGCTCTACTGCCCTGGTGTGCAAAATATTGTGACTTCTTATACTTGAGACCAACTCCTTTCTCTATAGGGAGCTGTAACGTTTTTCTTTGTCACTTGATTGTAAGCTGTTTAGATTTTTAATTTGACCTGGGTTTTACAGGGTGTCTTCAGCTTTTATTTTGGAGGTTTTTGTTCATGTGAAAGAAAAGATGGGATGCATCCATCTTCCTCAGCTCATGTGTTGGAGATTTCTTCCTAACATAATCTGATGGGTTAGGAACCCTTCATGTCTCTCTAGATCAGTTATCAGGCCAAGAATATCACACCAAATACTGAAGGAATTCTCAGGCAGACACTTTTATTTATTTACATGACTTTTAGAATCATGATAAATAGAAATTTGTGGTATTTTTAGAGAACAGTTATGTAAAATAACTCTCGCTTCAGGACAAACTGTGTGTGGGACTCCTGGTAACTTTGGAAGCTACATAACAACACACACACACACAATCTCTGCAGAGTTTGCTTCATTACTACTTGTTTTATAAGTGCCTGAATAAATATTTATGGGATGCAGGCCAATGAGAGTGTTGTAACCATGGAAAGCGAAGATTTTTTTAATGGTTATTTAAAAAAAAAAAGAAAAGTGGTTGTGTTAATAGTTGGCAGAAATCCTTTTTTCAAGAGGTCGTCTTCTGCAATTTACCGCTTTATGCTTGAAGCCAATTTTTACAATTAATTGTGTTTATTTCAAGTAAATGTGCTCAAATCTTGAAATGTAATAAGTACAGAAGTGAAAAATCTGATTGTTACTATTTGGTTACCCACACTTCGGAGCAAAAATCCCTGAGGGTTTTATTTTTATCATGGTTATATTCTTTTTTTTTTTTTTTTTTTTTCATAACCTTGCTTTTAAACAACTCTTAAAATAACTTTTAATGTTGTTACAGGTATTTATCTGTCTCTGCAGAAAATTCCAATGACAACAGAACAGGCTCCAATGTGGATAAAAGTGTGGTATGTCTCACTGGTTTTCAGTTTTATTGTATCCCAGAAAAGAATCTGTTGCATATATAAATTCTTTGAATTTTAAATGTCTCAAACTGTTTTACTGTTTGAAATATGGGAGATAAGTAAATAAAATTATTTAGTATGGCTCACCTATCAAAGTTTTTGAAAAGACTAAATTTCAGTTCTTCCTAAAACATAAGTTTTCACAAATTGGAATAAAATAGCTGAAACTGCATACTCTTCTTGTGAAACAGGATTCACAGTTTTTATCTTTATAAATATCTAAGAGTTTGTGCAATGTTTTCAGAGTGCCATATCTATCCCAGGTGTACGCTGGCTTTGTGGTGATTATCACACTCATGGCTAGATTAGATAGGCAGGAAGCCTGGGCTTTCCAGCAACCCACTGTTTCATCGCTGGAGCTAAGGTTTCTCAGTTTCCTGTGAGCCAAATGGGAGGTGGCAGACAATATGGCAATGTGGCAATTCTTCTTAAAATTTTATTTTTTCCAAATAAAATATCTAAGCTTAGGTGCTCTGCTCCTTCCCAAGGGTGCCCCACAATCTTTTCGAATTCAGGGCGCTGAGAAGCTGCATTTGTATACCAGTTCACCTAACAAGCTCTCAGGAAAGTTCAGAAGCTCTTTCAGTTACTGCTTCCTCAGCATCTTGGCAATCAGGTTACCAGGAAGATAAGCCGATATGTTAGAAATAAGGTGTGCTTGGATTTCGTCTAAGTTCCGGTGTAAATTAAGATAATTTCCTTAGACTGCTTGATGTTTTCCAAATTGGCTTTCTTTCCATTACAAAACACAGTCAAAAATGATAATGAACTCTCAAAGCTAAAAATACATCTTTTATTGGTTTACTATGTTAGTATCTTGTTCTATTATGTTGTCCATTTAGAGTCAAAGAGAAGCAGATGTTGATGCATGTTCCTTTTTCTCTTAAACTTGTAATATGTTTTAGTGGTGTATGGTATTACCCAAGGAAAACGTGTAAAGGGCAGGGGAACTGCTTATGTATTTTATTGGGTTAACTGAATTTATTAAGCACTGAATTGTTTTGATTTATTTATGTAAGTTGATGTCTTCCATAAATTTTGTTTTCTTCATCAGTACGTGGCTGTTGGTATGGCAAAACTTAAAACAGAGCTAGGCTTGGGAATATTTTCAAATATTTAAAGCTATGTGCTGGTCTTTGGTTGACTTTGAATATAGCTATTAAATAGGCTTGGCAGAACTAGTGGGTTACCTGGAATGGCACCTGCACATGGTTAAAGAACTCTACAGCCCTGTCAGTATTGCTAGGGGTATTTGAATGTCTTCTGATTTGTAACAATTTGGGGAGGGGAAGCTGTGGAAGGGTATGGGTGATAGGTTTAAATGAATGTTAAGTCTTGATTACAGGGTACTTTTATCTCCCAGTTTTTCTCAGCTGTTTTTCCTTTCATTACATGCTGCAATGAAAACGGTAATGTTGACACATGGTTAGCAAATTAATTAGTTCTGGAAATATAACACAATGTTATCTACTCTGTCTGTGTTTTGGCATGTTACTGAGGCTCTTTTGGGAGGGATTGAGTGCCAGAAATTTCCAAGAAATTCATTGGGTTTTTCAAGAGTGTAAAACTTCACAGAACTACACCTTAAAGTTGGAGGAAAATGGAATTCAACGTCCTTTCACTGAATATCAGGCCTCTTTGAAGATCTGGTTATTTTGTTTGATTTAGTGTTACGCTAAACTCCTCTGAGCAGTTCAGATATTAAGGAGGAGATCAACAGATTCTTCTGAACTGGGTCTTCAGGTTTTTTCATTGTTCAGGGTACAGAACCAGATGCGTAATGCTGTGGTTTAACAACAGCAGCAAAAAATGGCAGCTTCAGAGGGATTTTGCTTAGCTTCTATGCTGTAGTCAGACCAAAACATGCAGGAATGCTTTTATTCTGTGTTAACTGTGACTCAGGGTTTTCGTAAGGTATTGTTTAGGTTTTAGTTATCCGGTTTGTACAAAACTGCTCTGGAAGCCTGTTGTCTTGCACCAATGTCGTTTGACTGCTCAGCAAGCTTAGGTAGGCCCCTTGGGGTACACCACTGTAAAAGCATTGAGAGAGAGACGGAAGCAAGAGGAAGCAATGGAGGTATGAACCAGTAGGATCCAGTACAGGAACACTTCAGTTGCCAGATGTCGTCTTAGTCCTGTTCCTCATCCATCCCATTTAATTCCTTTATGCAGTCTGTCTGGAAGGGGCTGTAAAATGAGTAATCAGGAAATGGAAGAGTAATTATGTTGAAACTTCTTGATCCTTTATTTTTGTGCATTACATGTGATCCCTTTTCGCTAAAGTGAGAGCTAGCCTTTAAATAGTTGTGCTTCATTTCCCAGTGGTTTGTACCAATGGGATAAAAGCGTTGTGTACTTGCAGTCCTTCCTTTTTCCTCAGTGTTTACTTTAGTAGCAGTCTCTGTGGTTTTTGACTACAACCATTGTCTCTTCCAAATGGTGTTACGTTGTATGTTGCACCAGTAATTAATACAAGTGCTGAGAAGTCTTTGTTCCAATATTTCCTTGTTCTTCCAAGGTGTTCTGGTAGGTAGTGTTAAATACGTAGAGTAAGGAATAGTAAATAGATAAAATTTGTTGTTAGTCTCCAGTTGTTATGTCTGTGTTCTTCCTCTGCAAACATGAGAGCTGCTTAAGAGTATGGAAGAAAGGAAAAGGAAGAAATGAGAAAGGATCTGTGGTTCTTGGGAGCACCATGATGCTCCTACCTTGGAACTGGAAGGAGTAGATTGAAAGTAGGGATTAAGGCTAACGCCTACCTGGAAGCACGCAAAACCAATCTCAACTATAGGTTTCCCATTTAATATGGATAAAGCATGCTATAACGTGGCTCCAGACTGTCCTAGTTTAGGACTGAACACAGGATAGTCCTTTTTGACACCCCTTATTGTTGCTATCAAGAAAGAATGAAGACGAGCGTAATTTCTCCTCTTCATCATCACTTTTAGTTCTTGTAAATGTACTTTATGGGGGAAAAAGAGGAAGAGGTGGACATAGGAGGAACTGTTCTGTTGCTCCTTTTGCTGGGATGATTGTGCAAAATGAGTCAGGCAATTGTCAGAGTTTTTGAAGTTAGAACAAGGAACAAGACGACAAAGTGTCAGAACCACTTGCATATATTGCTTTGAAGAGAATCTAGGTTAGGACTGTAATTCTCCTCTATGCTCTTCTAAGGATGCTGAGGGAAATGTGGGAAAGCTAAATAAGGCTGCAGCCCTTACCAGATCAGTGGAGAAGTTTTAGAAGAGTGAATCAGCACAGGCTTGATTTAATGAGCTTCCTCAAAGTCGATATTATCTTGTTGTTTACTGAGGATTTTGCTGTTGTTGGAGTGAAATTTCTGTGCACAGGCATCCAGTACAAGGTGGATATTTTGAGACTGCATGGAAAGAATGAACTTGTGAATTTATCTTGCTGGCAAACAGTAAATGCCATATAGTACCATTCTGTATTAACATCTGGAGCCTGTTACTCCTTTCAAACCTTAGTACAATGCTAGCTGTAAAAATTCTCCCTAACGGAGTAGAGGTTAAGAGCATTTTCCTCCATTGCTAATAATTGATACGCCTGATTCTGCTCCCTGAACTGAGTACCTGAAGATGCTTTGTGAAATATTTTCAATAGCTCATGCTAGAAAAAGAGAACTTTTAAGGCTAATAAAATGGTTCTTTATAATTTGCAGTAATACATCTAATTCTGAAAATACTTGAAATGCTAGCCTAGCCCCATGAATGTTGACGAAACTATACACAACCATAACATTTTATCTGCAAATGATATAACTGTGTAATATTAAGTTCTTTCTTGTAACTAACTTGCCTAGATTTTTAGGGGAGGGGAAACAGCTAAAAATACAGTGCTTAGGTAGAAGTAGGCTGTGATACAACATAAGTAGCACTGAATATTCTGGAATACTTTTTTGAAGTTCATCAATTTAATGCGTGTTCTTTCATGTACAAATATATATTTAAAGCTGGAAAATATGCAGAAAATGATCTATGAGTTGGAAGAACAACTACATAATGAAATGCAGTTGAAAGATGAAATGGAGCAAAAGTGCAGGTGAGACTTTGAACTTTAATTGTTTATATAATTTAAATACGTCTAACACTTGAGTTCTGTATTACTGCTTTAGGGATTACCAGAATAACATTAAGAATTGTGCTATAGTTCTCCAAGGGAGCTCCAGGCAGAGGTTCAAATCATTCAAATATTGTTTTAAAGTGGTTTTCTTGAATATATCATTAAGGAAATCCTTTGTTTTCAGTACCATCCACGTAATGCTTTTTCTGAACACTTGCATATTTAAGTTTACCTGGTATCTCTGGATTCAGATTTTTTTTAATGGGCCAAGGTATGCATTGATAAGGCTGATTTTTGAATAATGTAAAATACTGAATATACTGCATATATTGGACTATTAAAATTGTCTCTGTGGTTTCTAAATATGTGGTTATTGTTACAGAACCCCATTTATTTTCTTTCTTGTGACTGATAGAAAGAAAATCATTGGTTTTATCTAAAGGCTTGTTTCTGCCATGTTAAAGTAGCTACGTGGGAATTTGCCCACTTCTTGCAGCTACAGTTATGAACAAACAGTAGATTTTTTTTTTCTGATATCAGAATTTTTTACTCAGATCCATGCCAACTGAATTCTTTGAGTTAGCTTTTCCTTTTGAAGTCTTCCTGATGGCCTGAAAACAAAACAAACAAAAAAAGGAGGCAACACTTAGGTATAGGACACGGGAAGAGCTAAGGCTAGAATTAGGACCCTAGTGTGTAACTGTATGAGCTATTTAGGTAGGAACTGGTAGCCAAGATGATCCAGTGTGAACTTAAAGTGAGACCCTGTCCCTTACTTATGCACAACATGCACTTGCCAGTCAACTGGAGGTTTTACTATGCACTTAACTTTCCTCTAGGTATAGTACTGTGTTCTAATACATTGTTTCAACAGAACCTTTTGAATAATACTATTTAATGTTTTCATACATAGTTGTGAGCTGTCTACTATTGTATTAACCATTTTAGCTATTTGGGGAGCTCAAAAGTAGAGGACGTTTTTAGCAGTTCATCAGGGTATTCTGATTTTAATGACAGCCTGTTGTGTACATGCACTGTTTCTACATTTCAGATTTAGGGACAAAATGTGCTACCTAAAGTTTTGCATATATAATCTGCAACTAAGTTTATACTTGCTGTATTTTACAAACTATTTCCAATGAAGTTTGAATGTTTTCTTTGATTTTTAAATGCTTATTACAAAAGAGAATTAGTTAAAATGTAGCCCTTTGGTAATGGGCACAAATTATTTAACTAGAAAAACACTTGTCATGTATAATATATCCTCGTTTTACTTAAATGGTTTTCTTTTCTTTTTAGATCTTCAAACATAAAGCTAGACAAGATAATGAAAGAACTGGATGAAGAGGTAACTGTTTTTCCTCATTGAAGCCTTTTTAGTTGGGTAAAGAATATGGATAGTACTTTCACAATTTAAGATATTTCTCCCATGACAAAAAAATAACTGTTCTCACTACAAGTTTGAGACCAAATGATCACATTTCAATACATAGTGTTGGGAGATGTATATTTTTATTTGCACGCATTTTCAAAACCTTTCTGTTTCTGCATGTTGCACTGATTTAAATTGTTTCCTCTGCTAAACATTTGACTTACTCTTGTTCATTGCAGTTTTTCTGGAGTTATCAAAAGGAGTTTTTCTAAAAACTAACGTGCTGGTGATTTTCTATTGAGTCCTTATGTCATCTCTTAATACTATTTAATGGTTACTTATATAGCATGTTAAAAAAAACTTCTTCAGTAATTTGGTATATTTGTAATGTAGAAGTTTAAAGAAAACATCTTTTCTGCAAGTTTTTTAAACGGAGACACAAACTCTTTCACTGGAAATGATGCATCAGTGTCCTTAGCTAGTTAGTTGGAGAGATGCTGGTTTAGGGATCATTCATTAAAATGTACATAGAAAATGATGATGCTTTTAATTTTAGGGAAATCAGAGAAAGAACTTAGAAACAGCAGTGTCTCAAATTGAGAAGGAAAAGATGGTACTGCAGCACAAGATAAATGACTACCAAAGAAAAATTGAGCAAGAGAATGAGAAGAGGAGGAATGTGGAAAATGAAGGTATGCCATGTTGGCATGTGGTAGCTGATGAGGTATATTGTGTGTTTTTTGGGAATAATTTACTATGTTAGAATATTAAGTGCTACTGAACTTTAAAAGGGATCTTTTCAAATAGTGAGCACAAATTTTGAGTTTATTTCTATTTGAATTTCAACAAGAACATGTATTTGTCTTATTCTGTCTTCTCTACAGTGTGTTATTCTGCAGGCACAGAATTTGATCTAAAAATGTACATAAGAAAAAAGCCATCAAAGGACTTATGTGCCAAGAGTTTGAATGTGTTTATGTAAAAACTAAAGATTTTTTTAATCTGTTCTGTTAATGATGTAATTTCTCTTCAGTTTCCACACTAAAAGATCAAATGGAAGACTTGAAAAAAATCAGCCAGCATTCACAAATTACAAATGAGAAGATAACACAATTACAAAAACAAGTACGTTGTTTCTGTTCATTGCTTTCATTATTTCTTAGATCTGAGAAGCAGTTTTGTGCATTCAGATATAATAAAACTGGTTCCAATAAATTATTTTTATATTTGAGAATCTTTTTTTTTTTTTTTTCCAACAGCTAGAAGAAGCCAATGACTTGCTAAGGACAGAATCTGATACAGCAGCAAGACTGAGAAAGGGTAACACAGAAATGAGCAAGTCATTAAGTCAGGTAGAATCACTGAATAGAGAACTGCAGGAAAGGTGCAGAGTCCTAGAAGGTGCAAAACTGCAGGTGGAGAAAGATTACTACCAACTGCAAGCAGCATTGGAATCAGAACGACGGGACAAAAGCCATGGATCTGAAATGATTGGAGAACTACAGGGTAAATTTTCTCTTATACTTTTCTGTAAAAAAAAAATAATGCATATTTATAAAAGACATGAAGAGAAGAAAAGGCAATCTGCAATGAGTGTGACTTTGTAAAATAATTCCTGAAGATGTGGTCATGTCTGAGGGGCCCTTGGGAGAGGGAGTGTCAGAATCAGAGCTTGCTGTAGGAAGCCACTAAAGTCTATAGGGCTGCCCTATGTAAAATTCTGAGACCTGTGGTACAAAAATATGAAAAGCTGGTAATGCTAGAGAAGACACAACACTGTGTTATACCACCTTGGTGCAGCAGCCAAGTTGATGTAACCCTGTTCTGTCTCCTCTTGTGTTTCTAGAGAATGTTACTTTGTTCTTAAATTGCATTTGTTTTCTTTCTGTGATGCTTCCTTGTGATTTTGTAATTAAGATGAAAAGCACAGTAAGGGATACGGATCTGGATACATGGAACACTTTACCATTTATATTTATGATTCTTAGTACTACAAACTATTCGGATATGTTAGCTCATAATAGACTATGCTAATGGATACCTCACCTTAACTTGCTGTTCTAAATCATCTGTCAGCAGTACTGAGAATCACTGCCCATGAGGCACACTATCTTTTGCTTATTGGTATAGACTGAAGAGAAGTGTTGAGGGCTTTTGTGTGCGTTTGTTTTTTAAGGTCAACTTTACATTCTTTGGCTCAAGGGAAGAACTATCAAGAATCAAGTTGCCTGTTTACTATGCATTAAGTATAGTAAATTAATTTCAGTTTAGTCAGTGTATAATTCCTCTGACATGGGAGTGTAGTTTGGTACAGCCTGTTGTTAAATGTAAGCCGGAGGTACAAAATGGCATGAGAAGTCTTCCGTGCACTGAGAGAGGTGTTTTTTTTGACCACATTCAACTCAACAGTCTGACCAAAAGGGAGGTTCTTCTGAAAGGCATAGGAGCAAGGTACTTCGCTGGTATACACACAAATAGCTTTATGTATTTCAAACACTCATACAGCTGATTTTAAAAGTTACTGTGTCTAAGGTACTGAGTGTAATATAGAGTAATCAAAATATTTTTGTAAGATTTTCTTTGTTTTAAAGGAATTAGTACAGACTTTTCAGTCTAGAAATGCATAGTATTACTTAGTGTTTAATATAAACATCTGATACCTGACAGGGTCTCTTGGTAGATGGTGGGAGATTAATTAGTTGATCTATTCAGGGAAGATAGATGGTGGGAGATAATTAGTTGATCTATTCAGGGAAGAATGCTCAAGTCAGTTAGGTGAATATGTATTTCATTAACACCTGTATATCCATTTGAGATTGCCTCTGTGTAATGCATTTTATTTTACACATTAGTGGAGTTAACATTAGAAAAGGTGTTAGCATAGCACAGCAGAATTTGCATTAATGGAAAGAAGTTTTCATACTAGATATTGGGAGTGATGGAAGGCAGGTACCAGGTTTTGCATGTGATTTGTTTTCTGTGAACCATTTCTGATGGTTTAGCTAAAAAGATCAGTTTGCTTTACAATGTATAGCATTTGCATATATGAAAAATTTGAAGGCAAGAATATCTTACAGTCCCAGAAATCAATAATGGTTGTGGAAAGAATATTGATTTAAGTCGAGTAACAAATACTGAATGATATTTCATTTTTTGACAGTTCGGATTACAACTTTACAAGAAGAAGTAAAAAACCTTAAAAATAATCTCGAAAGAGTGGAAGCTGAAAGAAAACAAGCACAGGATCTGCTTAATCATTCAGAAAAGGTATGGTAAAATGATGAGGCTAATGTTCGTTGGCAGTTTTGACTATTTTCTAATAGTAATAATAAACGTTGCTAGGTTTATGTCCTGGATCCAAATCAGTTCTGTGTTAAAATGATGAGCTATATAGTGCTAACTGATTTATGATCTCATCAGGATGGTAAGGTCTTGTAGGTTCTCAGATGCTTCTTGTAGCTTTGGGAGTAACATTCATGTTTGTCATTCACTATACAATCAAGGTTCCAGACCTTTGCAAATAGCAAGTAATTCTTATTCTGCCTTCCTGACCACTGCTGCAGAGACTTGCCTCCTAAAAATCTATGAAGTGAAATTAAACAAACAAACAAAAAACGACAAAAAAAGAAACAAACAAACAAAAAAAAAAAAAACAACCTGTTTTTTGCTTGATTTTATATTTGGCTGGATCAGTGCCAGACCTTTATCAACTGTGGAGCTGAGCCATTTCAATTTTTACCTTCCTAAAGAGTGGCAGTAGCATGTTCTCCTAATATCTGTGGTCCCTGCTCCAAGACAGAGACTCAGGTGAAAAAGAATAAAAGGAAATCCTGCATTGTTATTTCCTGATGGACTGCATGGCTCTGTGTTTTGAGGTCAGGTAAAGATTTTCAGTGCTGTGTATCCTATCCAAATAAACCAGAGAAAGATGATCACTTCTGGAAGGTTAGGGAAGGTGCAAGAAGTTTTCTTTCTCATTTGGAAATATATGAAGTGGTGATACAAAGGCAAGTCCTGTCTCTCAGTGCTCATCTGATGTGCTAGTTTTGTGAGTTACTGTTAATGGCCGGGGCTGCCAACAATGAAATAACAATTGCGTTCAGGTGACAGTAATAAAAATACCTTTGTGCTCTACAGTTGTCAATGACAGTTATATTTCTAATTTAGGTGACTACTAATTACACAAATTGACAAGTTTTCATTATCTTATGAGTTTGTAGAATAGAAATTAAAAATAGTGGAGTTTTCTTCAGAGCACTGAATACAGATTTTGTCTCCTAGCTTTCTTTATAAAAGTGGAAAATAACATTGAGAATTTCTTCATAACAAGAAGTTAACACTAAAAAAGGAAGGGGGGAAATATTCCTTCAGATATTACAGAATTATTATAGAAACCTGGTAACTTTTTTTCTTATCTTTAGGAAAAGAATAATTTAGAGATAGACTTGAACTACAAACTCAAGTCATTACAAGACCGGCTAGAACAGGAAGTGAATGAACACAAAGTGACAAAAGCTCGGTTAACTGACAAACATCAGTCAATAGAAGAGGCAAAATCAGTTGCAATGTGTGGTAAGTATTTCTTGCAAGTTTGGGATAAATAAATAATAAACACTATTTTAATTGCATAACCTTGAACCACACGATCTAATAATGTGATACTCTTACACAAGTGTTTAATTCCTAATATAAAGAAAATGCATATCAAATTTATGAAACATAGTGAAAACTACAGTTTTAAATGATTTTCTCTAACACAATACCTCTACAATACAATTTCATAATGTTTTGAATAGCTTACTGCTTTTGCAATTCAGAACCTTCATTGGCTTCTAAAATGTTATTTAATCCTATAATTCTGGCTAATGCTAAATGGAATTGAAAGAATGTATTATCAAGACAGAGATGTCTTGGGGCATTCACAACTATGTAACCGCATTAAAAATACTGATATTCTACAAGGGTTGTCTCAAGTGGTGAAGTTTCTTTTATAGATAAGCATCCACGAATCAAAGAAGTGTCATGATAACTCAGTTGCATATATCAGGTTTTATTAGTGAAGGTCATTGGTATCTGCATGTGGAGTTTATAACTTTTCAGAAAGCTAAGATAGCATTTCTTTTCTTTCCCTCTACTATCCATTCATGGAAATGAAACTTTGTCTGTAACATTTCATAGTGATTACTTCAAGAAACTGAATTTTGGAATTTTTTTTTGCTGTTTATTTTTCAGTTGTCATGATAATATTCCAATGCTTTGATTGCAAATTGGAATTAATATTTCTTTTAAAATGTTTCTTGCAACAATGCCAGGAAGCTTTTATTCAGTAGTCAGCTCATCTAACAGCTGAAGAACTTAAATAGCTGAACAAGAAGGTCAGAAAAATGTTAGGGTGTAAGACTGTTTATAAATGTAAATGTAAGACTGTTTATAAAGAGATTCTTGCAGATGCTACATATTCATTTTCATTGTTTTTCTTCCCTTAATCCCATTTAGAAATGGAAAAAAAAGTAAAGGAAGAAAGGGCAGCAAGAGAAAAGGCAGAGAATCGAATAGTTCAGGCTGAAAAACAGTGTTCCATGCTAGACTTTGATCTCAAGCAATCTCAGCAGAAACTGGAACACCTTCTTGAGCAAAAGGAAAGACTAGAAGATGAAGTAAGTAGAATTTTCACTATGAATTTTCAGTATAAATAAGAAATTATAGTTCCATTAGGAAATAAAAAATAAAATTCACTTACACTGAGCTCTCTTCTAATACGTGTCTTGGTAGAACTGGAGTGGTTTGCAGGACCTTTCAGCAGACAACTTGTTCCTTTGTGAAAGGAACAACTTGTTCCATTGTTCCTTTTAAGATAAGATCAATAAAATACATTTGGGCCTTTGAAATAAACAACGTATAGTAAAGATTTATCATGCAGTGTTGTACCATTACATTCTGTAAGGACAGAAGCTTTCTGTAAGGTTGTTGTACTGAAATGTTTGGAGATTTAAGAATATTTTCATACATTGTACAATATGTAGCATCTGGGCAATAGTGTTGAACATGTAATCCATAAATGAAACTTTCAACTGCATGCAATTAGCTATTCAGCAAACGCTCCTAAACCAAAATAACTTCTCAACTTCTCATTTAGGTAAAGAATCTGTCATTTCAGCTAGACCAAGAGACGAATAAGAGAATAATGGCACAGAATGAATTAAAGGCACAAGCTTTTGAAGCAGATAACTTGAAGGGTTCTGAGAAGCAGCTGAAACAGGAAATCAATACGTTATTAGAAGCAAAGAGGTTACTGGAAGTTGAGTTGGCTCAACTTGCGAAGTAAGTAAAAATCTGAAGTAAAATGCAGAAAGTTGCTTAGTTGTACATATATTATTTTGCCTGGTTTTATTAATGAAAATAGTTGTCTGGCATACAGGCATTTCTTCCTAAACTAAAAATATTTTTAGCTGTATATTTCCTATATGTAGCTTTCAGTGTTGGAATAATCTTGTTTTGAGCTATGCTTTGGAACAGTCCTTGGCTTATTGTTTACATCACAGCATAAATGCCATTTTGTTAGAGATTTGACTTCCTTGTGGATCGAATGGGATGCTATTTACTGATATCATCTGGGTCTTGTGGTTTTACTGCATGGGAGTCAACATCCTTATCCTCTTTAACTACCTTACTCTTTTTCTTACTTTGTCTGACAACATTTTTCATTAATCATGCTTCTATCATAGCTTCCTTCAGATGAAAATATAACTCACATTTCTCCGTTTAGAGTACTACTTTTCTTCTAACTTACATAACTAAAGCAATCATCAGGGTAGAATGAAGAATGTAATTAGATCAAAATTTTAGGATAAAGCAAACTGTAGGTCTCGGAAATAATGTGTGTATATAAAATCATTGTGGGATGCTGTTTTGGTTAGAAACAGCTTTTGTCGTTTGTTCGTAGCTTTTTACACTGTTTCCTTTTTTATTCTTTCAAAGACAGTACAGAGGAAATGAAGGTCAAATGCGTGAGCTTCAGGATCAGCTTGAAGCTGAGCAGTATTTTTCGGTAAGGATCACTAAGAATCTTGAATGTTCCATTTTGACATGGAATCACTGAACAGTGGAATAATTTTGCATATTTACATTTTTTAAATGTAAATCGGAATAACGTGGCGTAAGACATCAGTTCACAAAACTGTGCTTGAAACAAAAAATGAACAATAAATTAGAGAACATAAGTATAATATTACAGACAGTCTGTTTGATATGCTGCCTTTTAGTTGTTTGATTGTCAAATTCAGTGTGTTAAGATGAATAGCTCAATCGTCTGAATTTATTAGAATAGTTGGTATCTTAACCTTGGAAAAGAGGTATTTTTCTAACATAAGTGCAAACTTTCTACAGAGTCCAAAATCTCCATATATACTGGAATATATTCCATGTGATTGATCTACCTATTTAAGAACCATAGATCCAGTAGCATTCTGCACTTAGTCCTCATCCTTCTAAAAAGATTCTCTGCACCCAAGTCTCTGAGGGGAACAGAAGAGCCTTATTCTGTACCCCATGTAGCTAAGATGTGTATTTTATGGATTTAGTGTGATATGTTCTATTTCTGTGAATAGAAAAATAGCATGAGATCCTCTGTAAGGCCTGAACTTTAAATACATCTATGAATACACACAGATCCATTGCACTTTGGGAAGTACTCTTTAAATTCAGTTCTTCCTTGGAGGTAAAGTGAGAAAAAAAGGCATTTACTACACTGCATGTCATTATAATTTTATTGTGTGTTAAAGGTTTTTGTGCATTTCTCTGTCAGTCTCCCAACAATGAGATCCAGTGCGTTGTGTCATTCTCAGTTGTCTTTTTTCACAAGCATGTAGTCTAAACATTCATAATCCAGTCTGAAAACTTAGTAAAAGTACTTTATTGCAGAAGATCAAATTTGTATGTACAGAATTAGTGATGGTGTTAATACAGTGATTAGGAACACAAGTTATTCACATTAGTAAGACTTCTGTTGAATCAGTTATTAATACAAAGTCTGTCTGTACACAAGAAATTCTTTCAGTCTAAAAGAAAAGATGTATAGATACAAAAAAATAAAATGGAAGCACAGAACAGTACTAAATAAGCTTTAGTTTGACTTAAATTTTGAGATAGGGATGCTAAAAGATGATGCAGTTGAATCCTATTGTTTCCAAGAGACCTGCTCGGTTGTTCCCTGGGTGCCTTTCTTCCCTTTTGTGGGTGTCTGTATGTGTATAATTGTGTAGAAAAACAGACTAGCAAACTGAAAACTATCCTGGTCAGATCAGGTCCCAACACAAAGGCTACCAGGAAAGAGTGTATTGCGCAGGTGAGGAGGAGGAAATTCCATTAAAGACAGTACTGGCATACATTGGTTTGACGGATTAAAACCAACCAAGCACCAAACCCATAAATTTTAGTATGGAACTTGAATAATGATTCTCTCTTTTCTGCTTTCTTTTGCAGACACTTTACAAAACTCAGGTTAAGGAACTGAAAGAGGAAATTGATGAAAAGAATAAAGAAACTCAAAGAAAAATGCAGGAATTGCAAAACGAAAAGTATGCCCATTATGTTTGTTAACTAGACATAAGTTTTCCACAGAGTGGTCTAACTCATGAAGATTTTGAATCAGATGTAAAATGTTAAATTCTTTCAACCCCAAACAGGCCTCAAAGCTGTTCTGTAACACCTTTTAAGATGGCAAATACACAGCATGTTTCCTGTGCTGACAGAGACAAATATGACTATTCATATTTGCTTGAACTTGATTCATATGTGGAAGTGGTAAAAATTTTGAAAAAGTGTTCCAGTCTGTGGTAGTTGTCCATTTGCTTGGAAAAAAAAATCTTTTTTGATTTGATTGTACCATCCTGGTAAATATTTTGTATATTTCTAGAGCCAACAGAATAATTTGAGAGAAAGATAATGAATATACTTTGAATTCTAAATTTAATGTTCTGTAGTTGCTTACAACCAAACTAGTTTTGTAAATCCAGTATTTTGTTAATAGGGGTGTACTGCTTTCTAAGTTAGGAAATAAGGAAATAATTCATCTAAGCTTGTTTTTCCAATTCATTGATTTATATGTATCCTGAAGAAGGAGATTTAGCCTTACTCATGAGTCAGAATTTCTTGAAGATAAGGGTCTCCTGTTGCGCTTCAGCATCAGCATTGCAAAATAATCTAAAGGGAGAAGTTTTTTAGTGTTTCGTGTATTTCGGTCAGCCAAGAAAGGGAGAAAGCAATGATGTGGTAATAAATATGATAGGAGACCTATCTACACAAAGTTGTCAAGAACAATATCCAAGTTAAAAAGCAAACAAAACAGGGAAAGGAAGAAGACTTCCTTCTATTCTCTGCTTTGTTTGCTTTTCTTACTATCAGTTATTCTTATAGATTCCTTCTATTTGATTCCCTCACTGTTCACCATAATCTTGTTTTCATTAAAAATTGTTTTTCATGTGTATAATCTGTGGGAACTGTGACAAACTTCAAATATACTTGAACAGTTAACTTCTACAGTAGAGGCCTTTATATGCTACAGATGTATCAAATCAATGATTCCATGGCAATACATACTTCATGGCATAAAGCACATTTTATTTTGCAGTGCAGGAAGGACTTATGAGTCCATACTGCAGTAATGCGTTGCCACCTTTATTTCCTTCCCCATGCAGTAAGCCATGTTGCATGTTGCTGAGTACATTTGACTCACGGGTGCTAGACTGGCCACTGTGCTTTACGTGGGTTTCCTTGCAAGCAAATAGAAGACCTTACTCCAAACAAGAGCAGGAAAGTTTGGCTTGTGTGCTGAACTGCCTCTCAAGCTCTAGATAGAATTTGCAACTCTTCCTGCAAAGAGTTGCATAGACATAGAACCACTATATATGTTTAGAAACTTTACCCAGTTTTACTTTTTTATTCCTTAAAGGCAGGAGAACTTGACACACCAACCCTTCAGAAACTTAGTTTCATGGATGATTGAAATTTGAATTGAATTATAGTAAGCTTACTGTTGTAGCATGTGTAGTTCATCAAAATATAACAAAAACAGGTTGTGGTCTTAATCTTATTTTTCTTAGGAAACTAAGATAATGACAGCTAACTAGATGATATAATCTGGGTTTGTTCACTTTTTCCTGAAAGTATGGAATATTTTGCATAGCAAAGGCAAAATCTTATTCCTTTTACAGAGAAACACTCACTACACAGCTGGATCTAGCTGAAACTAAAGCTGAGTCGGAACAGTTGGCACGAGCTCTCCTTGAAGAACAGTATTTTGAATTGAGTCAGGAAAGCAAAAAAGCAGCATCGAGACACAGGCAAGAAATGACTGATAAGGACAGCATCATTAGAAGGGTAAATTATTCTGCTCTAATTAATATCTCTATATATCCTCCAGCTGGAAAGATAAATGTGTATTTTAATTTGTAAGGTCTTGTGGGCACAACTGATGATTATTTCAGTATCTTAGGTTTGAACTCAGTTGGGATTTAACTGTTTTGAGTGTCCACCATCTGAACTCTCAAACAAATGTAGACATATGAAAATCTGAGGTGAAGCCAGGCTGAAAATCAAGCCAATGTCTGTAATTAGTTATTAAGTCTTTTCCAGTCACTCCTTGTAATTGCCCAATATATTTTTAAAGTCTTGTAAGTTTGCGTAGTGTTACAGAATTTTATTGCAAAATTATTTACTCTTTAAAAACAAACAAAAAAGAACCACCAGTATTTGGAAGTCTTGAGTTTTTTTCCCATTAATAAACTATTTCCTTAAAAGTACCCCTGGTACTATTTTTTCCAAAGTGACACAAAACCTTGAACTGTCACATTCAATAACTGCAATCTATCTAACTTTGCCTGGATTTATGATTGTTGTTATGATGTTGTCAGTTCTGCAAAGATCATTTTAAAAATGTTTTCTGGGACAGTGATATTTTTATCCTTCTGGTAAATCAAGACAGATTAGAAGTTTTTTTTTTATTTCAGTTTTGAATGATAAGCAGATTTTTTTGGATGTACTCAGAGTAAGACATTCCAAGTAAAAGACTGTTACAGATTAAGTGTATTTAAAATGATAGAATTATAAATACTTTTATTATTTATGGAAAGTTCTTTATTTTAAAATGTGCTTGTTTTTCATCTAGCTCGAAGAAACTAATAACACGTTAACCAAGGACGTTGATTTAATAACAAAAGAAAATTCAGAGATCAGTGAAAAAATTAGGAAGCAGGAGGAAGGTATGTCATCTTTGGAGTTTTAAATCACTTGTTATGAAGCACAAATGAACTGGAAGCATGTGGCAAAATTAAAGTGGGAATTTTGAAAGGACAGTCGTGTATATCTTCCATAGTAGTGAAATAGCTTGATGAAAAAATAAGTCATTGCTTTCATCTTGAAATTCCATGTAAATTGCCACTATTTTTACATTCTATTCCCATGTACTACCTTTACTGTTGGCAAATGATTAAAATCACAGCTTTGGTGGGCAGGAGAAAGTGATCTTCAAGGCTTTGTTTCCCTCAGTTTTTAAAGCAAGTTAGCACATAAGTTCCTGCAGGTGTTGCAGAAATGCGTGTTCAGTACAGCCTTTCCACATACTGTCTGTCTACCCTTTTCTGCCAGCTATGCACTTGAGTGCATGAAAGTTGTTAAGGACTCACTTCATATTGCATAAAATATACTTAATGAAGTGTTTGTTTCCATCTCCAGTATGTACAGTAAGGCTGCATTGATATTTCAGCTTCCTTAAGATGACACTTGAATTCAGAATTACGATCTTGTGCGTGTCAGTGGATTTGCATTTTGATTTATGCATTTGGACTATATAAGAATATATAGAACTTACAGAATATATAATCAGACTGCATATTTTAATGTACGTTGACTATGAGAGGAAAGGCCTTCTCAGTTGTGTTGCCAGTGTTATTGCAAATCTATGTAAGAAGAAGGCATACTAGAATGTTTTCCCTTTGTTCTGCGTTTTGGTAATAGCAGGGATTTGCCAGGAATAGGGCGAGAAAGCAGTTTTCAGTTGCTTGGTGTTTGTTAGTTTATGAAGTTTTTTACTTCATAAACTTCATAAGTATTTGAAAATTATTCTTCAACTGCTTGTAGTTTTTGTGGAGAAATCCTTATCAGTGAAATGCATACTTTCATAAATTTTGGAAACAAATCAGGAGACTGGCGGTGTGATACAAAGACTGATAGAATTGAGTAACCGGTGTGGGTGGATGGGTTGGAGAAGTAATATAAAGTCATTCTTTGCTTTAAAAAAGTCTTTTCCTCCATACTTTCTTATGCCTCACTTCAGAATCTGTGCTGAATGTGTGTCCAGATATATCAGTACTATTCTGTATGGCTATTTACTTAATGTTTTTGGTATGGCAGAAACATTTTTGGTAGAGCAAACACCAAGGGAGTGGAGCAACAAACTTAACAGGAAACAAACACACTCATGTTGTTTGTAGTAGTTCATCTTGATGCCTTTCTAAGATATTCTTCAGGTAATTTTTTGTTATTACAATAGCAGTAAGGCAGTAATACCTATCATTGCAAACTGTATTTTGCACTTTAGATAACATAATAGAAATACGGAGAAATAGAATGCTACAATTACAGAATTGATTAAGTTTAGGATTTCTTACCTTGTCCTAAAATCTCAAAGTTCAATATTATTTTAACAGAATACAAAATAAAAAAGGAGGAGGAAATCAATAATATTAAAATGCAATATGAGAAGAGTATCAACACTGAGAGAACTCTGAAGACACAGGTATTACTCTCTATATAGTTGAATAAATTAATGACAATATTAAACTAATAATATATCAGATATATTCTCATTCATTTTTTGTGCCACTAACTCTTTGAGCTTGAGATTAAATTTTTTGATGTATATGTATTGGTATTTACAGTTGAAAGAAAGTTGATACTGAGTACTTTTCAGGATTACTTCTAACATGAGTAAGGAACATTTATGTTGGTGACGTATTTTGCGGGGGCAACAGAAGTTCTGCTGTACTGACTTTCTGTAATTTTGGGAAACCTTTTTAAAGACAGATGGAGGTGATGGAGAAGTTGGATTTGAGGAGGAGGAGGGTTTTTTCAGCTCTTGTTTGTATTTTTGCTATTTAAAATGGGCATCGGTTTGATAAATTCAGTAACTGAGTTACACATTTTAGCGTATCCATGAGGACGCATTTTTGGTTTTGGAATTGATAGTAATGATTTATTGAAGTATAACTCCAGCATTCTTATCAAAAATGTGCAAGTCTTTGATCTAAACCTCTAACAAGATGAACTTGGAAGCTTTGTATGAAACTTGTTTGCATATATAATTTTTCTTACTGATCTTCTATTTTTTTACAGGCTGTCAATAAACTGGCTGAGATAATGAATCGGAAAGATTTTAAAATAGACAGAAAGAAAGCAAGCATGCAAGATTTGAGGAAGAAAGATAAGGAAAACCGAAAGCTGCAATTAGAGCTTAATCAAGAAAAAGAAAAATTCAATCAGATGGTAGTGAAATACCAAAGGGAGGTCAATGAAATGCAAGCGGTAAAATAATCTTAATTTTCGTCACATTATGAAGTTATCTGCACAGGAAAAATGTTAAGCTCCTAGTCCACTTGAGAAAAGGAATTTTTTTCCAGATGTACTAGTCTATGGAACTTTAGTGAGGTGGAGAACTTGGAAAGTGTGTAGCTGTCCTTGTTCTCATTCATTTTCCTTTTGTAAATTCTTAACTGTGGAAGCTATTGGTACATCATGAAAACTGAATATTGTGTAATATACAATTTATACATAGCTTTTCTCTGGTAGGCAGTGGTCTTGTCAAAAAAAAAAAAGTAACAAATATTCTACTAAAATTCCTATTAAAATTTTCTACTTCATCTATCTCTTATTAAATATTTTTTTCCTAGATATCTTTGATATTTAGCATTTTTCCTAGACTTCAGGAACATTTCTATTAGAAAAGTTTGTTAATTCCATCAAAAGTGTTTATTTCTTTTTTTTCAAATTCTAATGAGTTTTGTTTTTAAAATACTTTGATACCAAAAATACGGTAGCAAGGTAACTATGTATGTGTATATAAATACAGCAACTAGCAGAAGAATCTACATACAGGAACGAGCTACAGATGCAGCTGGATAGTAAAGAGAGCGATATAGAACAACTACGAAGGAAAATTTTGGACCTCCAGCAAGGAATGGATTCCACCAGTGTTGCTAGTCTCCCGACAGATGAAACAGATGGAAATCTTTCAGGTAAGAGAAAAGCACATTTAAGTACTTGATTTTGCTCATTCGTGCAGTTTAGGAAGGTACTGTCTGTTTTTATTTGTCAATTTCATGGCTAAGGTGCTCATATTTAAGTCTTAACTTCTCACATCATTCCTACTACCTTATGGTGTAGTATTACCATAATTTTTGTCCACTTCTGTGGAAACAATATCTTTACAGCTGTCATTATTACTGTTTGAATATAGTGACTGCAGTGTGCAATGTACAGTGAATACAATAAAGGGCCAGTATTTACATACAATCTTGATTGTATCTTATATCTTGAACCCGAAATTGCCTTAATCTTGTCTGTTGGTCATATAACACCTTTATGAAAAGTGGTAACTGCCTGTGTGGGAAAAAATAACAGTTGAAATTTCCATAATACGTACCAGAGTATGGTCCTCTGATTCAACAGAATAAAAGAAGAAGAAATAGTACAGAACAAATAATAGCTAACCATTTCCATATAGATTCAGTTACAGGCACTGTATTTTGAGACCCACTGTTACACTGGTTGGTGATTTTTCCACCCCACAATATTTGAAAAGTATAACTAGTTAGCATATTCACATTCCTGTATTTGTAGATAGGGGCAGAAAATTTTTAGCAACAATAATCAGTGCTTTACAATTTCTATATGTTGGAGCGAGGCTTATTTTCTGTGTACAGTTGTGTAATTTTTACGTCTTTTTGAAATAATAAATGCTTGTCTTGCAAATTTACATTCCGATTTCACTGTAGAAAAAGAGATTCAAAAATGTGAAATAAAATACTATTTTAGGTGTTTTAATACCTCAGTCGATAAGCAATTGTGTATAAGCAGATAGAAATATTTTAGGTGTCTCTTTTCCTGTTAATGCATCTCATGCTGCACAGATTGCCACATTCTAGAACTTTTCCAAGGGTCTTAGAATAATTGAAATTTCAGGTAGGTTATGGAACTTACTATATACTTTTATGTAGTTATTCTTTTCTGTGTCTATTTTTGTGTCCTGTCTTCCCCTCGTATATTTTCAGACGTTCATTTTGAAATCAGTTGTGTTTTAGAATGCGTTTCTATTCAGATAATCATATGGTCTGTTCTTTGTAACTTCCACTCGTTCCAAGAAGCCTTTTGTATTCTGACAATTCCATCTGTAAAAGCCCTCAGGATATTGCCATATTGTAATGTAAATATATTTTTACTTATGTCTGAAACATCTTATGTAGCCAGACTTCCACTAAAACTCAATATTGAGAATTCTTAGAGTTATTAGATTGGTGAAGTAATTTTCTTAGCTTGTACAGAAAAAAAACACCACTTGCCTTCATCTGGTAGAACCTTCCTTATTTTGTTCTTAGGAGTAATAGTATGTCAATATGATGCGCTGCTGTCTCTTAGATCTTGGAAAGTCTGTAGGTGTATGCTCTTTGTCTGCTTCATAAAGTATGTTATTTCCAGTTTTCCCTTTGGAGACATTCATAAGCTTCATAGAATCACCGGCTGGGGTTGGAAGGTACCTTAAAGATCACCTAGTTTCACCCTCTTCTGCCATGGGCAGGAATGCCACCCACTAGATCAGGTTGCCCAGGGCCTTGTCCAACCTGGCCTTGAACACCTCCAGGAATGGGGCATCCACAGCTGCTCTGGCAACCTGTGCCAGTGCCTCACCACCTCCTGAGTGAAGAATTTCCTCCTAACCTCTAAACTAAATCTCTCCTCTTTTAGTTTAAAAGCATTCGCCCTTGTCCTGTCATTATATGCCTGAGTAAAAAGTTGCTCTCTATCTTTTTTATAAGCCACATTTAAGTATTGAAAAGCTGCAATGAGGTCTCCCTGGAATCTTCTCTTTTCCAGGCTGGACATCCCCAGCTCTCTCAGCCTTTTTCTTTCTAGTGACACCAACTAGATCAGAGGTGCTTCAGCCTTCTCATCATCTTTGTGGCCCTTCTCTGGACCATGTGACAGGCTTCTGTCTGTCTGACCCTCCACTTTGATTTTTTGGGGCAGAAACTACTGTATATGCCAAGTGTTTTCAAGTCAGCAACTTTTTCATTGTTAATTAGAATATCATAATTACAGTAAGAAATTCTTACTGTCTTTCCCTTTGTCTTCTATACTTTTTTAATTTAGAGAATTGTGACATTAATATAGTCATATTTAACACATTGTTAGTTAAGTAGAGGGCACGGGAGTGCACTAGCATTATTGGCAGGAAAAGAAAGCCAGTTTTCAATGTTTAAGTATCCCATGCCATAGAAACAGGATATTGACAGAACCATAGAATGGTTAGAAGGAACCTCTGAGGGTCGTATGGTCCAAACCAACTGCTCAAGCAGGTTGCTCAGGACCACATCTGGGTGGCTAGCTGGGTGCTAGTTTCCCATCGCTTCTGTAGCATTTCCATTCTTGTTCTCAGATGTTTTCTGAAGTATTTGGTCAGTGTTTTTGGTGAGGAACTCATACGCAGACATTTCTTCAGAGCACGAATAGCTTCTTGTTTAAGACATGGATCTGAGGGGTAGTCAACAAGATTCTCTAGCTGATGCATCTGCTTTTAAGGGAAAGACATTCCTTGAAATATTTAATGCAAACAGTAGAATTACTAAATAAATAAGTATGATTTATTTGGTTTCCTGTTTTCTTAGTCACAGTAAAAAAATATCACCAGGGCAAAAATGAAAACACAAAATAATGTAAACATAGAATGACTCCATGGTTTCAATTCTGATGATGGGCAGTCTCTGGTTTAATTGAGGGGGAAAAAAGTCTTGATATGAAATGGTGCAATAGTAATGTTGGCAGCATTCCAAAGAGACCCCTGATTGTTAGGCATTTTCCACTATCTTGCATGCCAGAGGTGGAGGGATCAGGCTATTGGACAGTCTCTTTTCTATTCAGGGAGCTTAGGGTACTAGTCACCAGAGAGGCTACAAGAGAATTCATAATTTACAGGAAGAGCGTCTTGTAAAATTTTGGGGTCAGAAGACCTTGAATAAGTTCTTAGAATAAGCTCAAGGTAATAGTAAAATGTATTCTTTACATCTACATCTCACTTGGAGGTGGTCTGTGTGTCACCGAACTAAATAGCACTCCCCTTACGTTATGGTACCTCCAGGACAATTTACACTGATCCCAAGATTAGGCTTGGGTTACTCAGGTGATCCAGGCTGGTCTCTCCTGATGGGAAAGATAGAGGAAGGTCTTGTATTCACTTCTAAGCAATTCATACAATTCTCACTTTAGATAATCAATTTGGACACTAGCTCAGGTCTCGGTTGATATTAGAGTCCTTGCTGGAACAGCTGAAATCTGTGCTTTTTTATGGTGCCTTTAGAAGGCCTCTTCCTCCTGACTAGACTTTACAATCATGCAATATTAAGACTTGCTAGTGGAATTGTTCTTTGTGAAGGTAAAACTTAATTGTGAGCTTCAAGGGTTCTTTCCTGATCCTTATATGGCACTTAACCTGTTGTGAATTAGTTCTTTTAATCTGATTTGCAAGTTAATTTAAACAGTTGAGTTGTCCTGCAGTTTTAACTGGAAGACAGAGTAGTTTACAATGTATGTTTTGAAGTAATGTCTTACATGGACAGGATAGAATAATGTATGTGGACCATCTGGGTGAACAATTTTTTGGAATATGGACTGCAAGATGTTAGTGAGGTAGTAATCTCAATTTTTTCTGTTATTATGGCAAGAGTCTGAGGAACAGGAAATCCTGAAAATTGAGAAGATACTGTATTGATTATAAGGGCACCTCAGCTCCAATACAAGTAGTCTCATAAATCAATACAGTAATGGTTGTCTTTTGCAATTTTATTGAAGACGTACTGTTAGAACTCCTGTTTAATGCACTGAATCACAATTACGACAAATGAATAATAGCCATGAAGATACTTAGAATGCAAATCCATGTTCTAATATATTTGGCAGATAATTATAATAACTGTACCTTTCACAGATATTTATTTCTTCATATACTGTTTGAATCCAGTTAGCCATCAGATATTTTTGAGGCCTATCTTGTTTTTTTTTTTCTGGATTGGGAATACTGGGTATCTGTTCTGGGATTCTTTCCAAAATACAGGGAAGTTGTCAGGCAATAGGTTTCAGCCTACTTTTGGAGACAAAGCTGGAAGATTCTTTTTTTTTATAGTCTAGATAGCCCACATTTCTTTTAAATACTTAATCTGAACTCTCATAAATATTATTCTTCTGGATCAGATATTTGTGAGATGTCCAGATGAGCATTTGCAGTTGTGTTTGCTAACTCTGTCAAGGGAAATAAAAATGCACTGTAAATAGTACTCAAGACAAACCTTTGTGGCATGGCTGGAATGAAAGGGCTCATCTGCTCTTTCAAGAGTACATTTAGTTCCAGACAAATGTTGGCTTTGCTGAAAAGGAGTACATTCAGAAAATATTTCAACTGCAAGACATTATTCACAGCTCAGAAATTATTCCTCATTCAAATAGTATTTGATCACTAAAATAGTCTTATGGTGAACAGAAAAGAATCAACCAATTCACTTTTAACAGTTCGTCCACTTTCCACTTCCTTCGAAATTTCTTTCAAAACATACTGAAATAAAGTGAACTTAGAAAAATGTTCCTCCTTATGCTATCTGTATAAGCATTATAGTACCTGATGCATCTTAAAAACATGTCATTACCTGATCTCTCTTCAAATTTTCATTTGCCTCTGTTTTCCCAGATGTGTAGTGTTCCTCTTGAATCACAGTAGTCTGTAGTATATTCTTTAGCAGTGGATAATCACTTTGTTTTGCAACGGAGGACTAGAGCTTTTGAATATTTCTAAAATGTCTAAAAATGAAAGAATCTTCTCTTGATGTAAAATTAATCATTAAGGAACAAATATTCAAAATAAGGTAAGAATTAGCTGTGATGCCTGCAAACATGAAGAAAATACATTACCTGTTCCAAAGCCCCTGAATATCAAGAGCTGGGAGAAGGAGAGGCAGTCTCCCAGCACCCTGCAATTCTTACACAGATTTGAGAGGCAGGGAAGTATATTTCTTTTTTTTTTTTTCCCAGGCAGGTTTCATGTTGGAAAGAGTTCTGTTAACATGCTTTTCTCCCAGTTGGAATTTTGATAGCTCAGTGCCCCCCTCTCCCCCCACCCAGTATTTTGAGGATTTTCTGTATGTGGAGAAATGTTAAGAGGTGATTCTATTTTTTAAAGTGTATTCCACTTTTAAATATTGTATGCTGTATAGCTAATGTTGTAAAGTTGTATTTTTTTTCAAGCCTAATTTTAATGCTTTGTAAAAGGTTGGGCTGTCAGTCTTCTTGTAATTTTACAAAACAAAGAGTATGGACAATATCTTTTGCATATTTGGGTGTATTTTTCAGAGCTTACTGGGATGAATCTCACAGAATTGTCATGGATTATAAAGCGAACCAGTAGCTCATTTTTACACGAATATTTGTGGGGAATGTTTCAGCAAATTTTAGCCTGATTTCTTTAAGTTTTTACTGCTGCTGTTCAAGTTAACTAATGTATGCATTCTTTATAAGCTATGTATCTGTATTTACGCTTTATTTTACAGAATCACACTTTTATAATCATTAGAATATTACATGATTTTTAAAAAATTGATGTTTGTTTATAGTTCTGGAGTGAAAATTTTCATTACTTCATTCTTCTATTTACAAAACTCTGAGACTCCTATGCCAGTTTAGATTAGCAGAGTCAAGATAGTCAGGATAGCTTCTCAATTCTATTACCTGGCTACACAATCTTAAAAATATATATCAAAAAGTAAAAATAAACTGACAATATCAGCTGGAGGAAGTTTTAAGACCACAGTTCACCTTAGGCAGACTTAGTTTTCTTGCTGCCTTTCTTTGTGTAATTGTTAAATGAGTCGTTTTGTGATAGCAAAAAAAAAAAATGGTTATTACATGAATCTTTGGAAAACTGTCCACTGAAATTTTGAATAAAATGCTTGTCTCTTATTCTTTATATCTAGTTGATTCTTCCTGCATTCCTTATTTATTTATCTCCTATGCTTATCTTCTGTGAGTAATGGAACACCTGTGTAGCTTTGCTTGCTCTTGTGCGCTCTCCTTTTTTGTTTCCCTTGGAAAATGTGGTTCTGGTGTATTTGCTGCATCTTCCTGCTGAATATTTTCATGTAGCCCCTATGAGTGTAAATGATATTTACACTGAAAATCTCTTAATCATCCTCTATTTAAGCTGTAACACATTTTCAAAGCAAAGTTTCCCTGTGCCTGACCCTTTGCAAACTATTTATGTTCAGATGTTGGCATCAAGGAAAACAGTTTCACTTTATTCTACAGTAACTATATAATAGTGTTAGCTTGTGAAGGAGCATGAAATAAATGCTTATCTTCTTTTTATTCAGCTGTGCTTTTTATTCTGCTTTGCTAAATAGGTAATTGCCTATTACAGCATGTAGTACATTTTCCTTTCTAGTAGTAGTTTGCTTTGTGTTATTTTTATTTATTATCATTATATAATATTTTTTTTCTTTTGAACTAGAATCAAGACTTGAAGGTTGGCTTTCAATACCAAACAAAGGAAATATAAAGCGGTATGGCTGGAAGAAACAGGTACGAATGCATTTTTTCTTCCCTAACTCCTTTGAAAAGATTTTTAGGCATATAGTAATGATGGAATTTGCTTTACAACTCATCTCTCTTAAACAAAATTATTGGAGTAATTTATTGCCTAGATTTTTTTAAGAAAAAATCTAGTGCCTAGATTTTTTTAAGAAAAAAAAATCAAGAAAATTCAAGTTCAGTGTGATAATAATGTCATACAAATTTGTAACAGGTGGTTGAGGAAATGCTTTACACTGAGCATCTTAGAATCATGAATCCTCTTTGGATTCTACTTTACCTTGGTCTTCATTCTTGTTATAAAATGTCATGGATAATTTTCAAAGACATTTCCTTCTCCCTTATTTTAAAGTGGTTAGTCTCTTGAAAAGACTGGTTTATTCTCAGAAACTGGACCTCTGTGATGGAATTCCCACTCTAAAGAAAGTACTATTGTTTTTCCTCTGTAGAAGGTGGTGTGTCTGTCAGACTACTATCTGTCTGTCTACTACTATCTGTCAGACTTACCTGTTATATTTTGTGGAGAGTGAGTGTTAAACTCTACATTATTTCAACTAACAACTGCTTATAGTATTTCCCCCAGACCCTCAGATGAGAGTCAGTGCAATCAAGTACCATATTGAAACTTCTTGATTACTGCAGTTTGTAACCTTAGGTTTGTTACAGATATTTTAAGTGCTTTTCAGTTGGTTTCTAGTCACTTTGTCTTTCACTATCTCTTTATTAGCAGGACTGGATGAAATTTACAGGGCAAGATCAAAGATGTTCTTGGTGCTATATTTGAGTCAAATGACAATAGTGTTAGAATGTTCTTTAGATGCCTCAAGAAATACACCTGTTTGTAAATTTATGGGGCTGATGTAATGGATGTGCAACATGTATCAAAAAATGTTTGATAGCTAAGGCTGTTTGACTTCTGTTGTTTCAGGATCGATTTATCCAGCTTGCTGTCAGACTTTTGGCAGTGCCTTCGCCACAAATCATGTAGCTTTATTCTGCTCTGGATTATCTAAAATATTGCATCCTTTTTCTGTCAGAATACATCTGGCAGCTTTATCTACTTGTCACCTAGAAATGGGGAATATTCATTCACCCTGTGATGATTAACTTAGTAAACTTCTGATAAATGCAGCTTCTCCACTGAAAGGCTATCTGAGCTTCTTCAGGCATGCTTAGATCCTTCAGGATACTGCAGGCAGTCACTCCATTCATACTTTACTATTTTAAATAATAATTCCTGCACTTAGAAGGAATTTGAGCTACAAATAGATGCCTCTGTCATAAAATGAATCATGCTGACAAGATCCTTAAGCTAGCTGAGATTCAAACCACTGAGACACAGTAATGAGGGCCCATGTTAACTTGGGTGTGTGTTCTGTTCGCTGAACTATGCTGCATCTGAAACAAGTTGGCTTGTACTTAACCTCTTCATGTGCTGCTGCTCTAATTAGCTTTCAGTTTTGGGGTTAGTGGGAGGTATGGAACCTCAAACGTAGCCATGTCCAGGTTAATTTAAAGAGAAAGCTGCAACTGTATTAGCAGAAGCTGTAACTGCTAACCATATAAGCAGAATAATTGGATTGAAGTCTGAGTTGTTATAAATTGAATTGCCACATTACTGACTCAGATGTCAGTTGCTCTGATTTTTGTCCCATGCCCTCCGTCATTTAGCTTAAGTTAGAAAGTTTTGAGTGTGGAAAAGATTCGTTTGAGAAGAAAGACTTGAGTTTAGAGGTCAAGCTATCATTAAAATGGGTTAGCTATATTTTTATTTGGAACTTCATCCCAAGTTGAGATGATGATAATATTTTTTGCATGGCCATAACAGGATATTGAAGCTGTTGCTTGCCTTATAGTTAACTTTTCTTATGTGAGGTTGAATTGTTCTTTCACCAACACTTGAATGCAGAGTGATAACTGAGTTCAATTGCAGTCAGAATTTGCATTTGTTAGCTGTAGTCATTTTAAGGCCTTTCTCTTATCTGTGAAAGGCAGAGGTGTGTACTTCAAAGGCAAAGAAGGCATTAGATCTCTGTTGAAATAGATCAAAGGAATACAAGCACAGACTCTTCTTCTTCAGTGGAGAAAATCACAGACTCAGACCACTACTACTCAGTACTTACTCAAGTTGATCGGACTTTGTATTAAAGAATCCTGAATGAGGAGGTGAAAGCCCCTTTTGTCAGGGGGCAAAAAAAAACACGCCTTTTGTGGGTTTAGATGCATTTCAGTAGTTTATGTGTACAGCTGTAGCATGCAGCTTGAGCAACACGTTTTAAAAGCACTTTTCTGTAAACTTGTTAAGGTAACTTGCATATTCAGATTGTGAGGTCAGACTCAGTCCCCTCTAATGAGGAGGCTCAACCTGCTCTTGTAGGAGGAGTAAACGCCATTTACTAAACAGTCAGAAACCCATTCACTTACCTTCCAGTAACTGGAATTCAAGATGAACTGTTCTTGTGTTCTCTTTTCTTTCCTGTGCATGTGTGTCATGTTATACCTGAACACGGAGCCGAACTTAGACAGAACAGGCTTTTTAATTCTCTTTTAAACCTCGTACATTTAAAATCTTGTTTCTAAAACAATTGAAACTCCAGGGAGGGAACTGTCACAGCTGTCAGTGAGTTTATGCTTACGGACAGTTGTAGCAAAGGCATTGGACTGGTAGGACCTACTGAAGAGCAGCAAGCAGCAAATGCTAAAGGTCTGAATTCACTGGGAAGTGCTTAGGTTAAAGATGTTTAATCTTAACTTGCTTGTGGGTTACAAAACTCTTATTCTGTCTGAACAGCTTGCTTTGTTTTTCACATCATAGGAACATCTTTTTCCTTCCAGTACCTAAAGGGGGCCTACCAGAAAGCTGGAGAGGGGACACACTGTTAGGGGGTGTAGTGATAGCACAACGGGTAATGGCTTAAAATTAAGAGGGGAGATTTTGATTAGGCATTAGGAAGAAATTCTTCACTCAGAGGGTGGTGAGGCCCTGGCACAGGATGCCCCGAGAAGCTGTGGATGCCCCATCTCTGGAGGTGCTCAAGGCCAGGCTGGATGGGGCTTTGGGCAACCTGGTCTGGTGGGAGGTGTCCCTGCCCATGGCAGCAGAGTTTGAACTAGGTGGTCTTTAAGATCCCTTCCAACCCAAAGCATTCTGTGAAACACTCGTAATTGTGTGATTATGAGCAGCACTGGAAAGGTGTCTGCATCCTGTAGGTTGAGGACTGTATCTTTGCGCTTTTGGGGACAGGAAGGCAGATGCTGCAGGTATACTCAACATTTGGGTATTTTCTTGGAATTGGAGCCTAAAGCCCACTCCTGCTCTAAAACTCTCAGTGCCTTCCCAATAGCTCTTCCATATTCCCCAGAATCCCATGCATTCTCAAGTACTCAATTTTTTCAGTAGCATGGGATAGTTATATTAATATGTAGGTTCTTAGCAAGAGCTTTAAAATACTAAGGAAAAAAAATAATCTAATCAGAACATTATTTAATATTTCTGTTTCTTAGCATCTTTACAATTCTGGAAAGTACTTTGTGGTTTGACCTTTAAAGTGGTATGCAGCAAAAGAATGTCCATTTCTTTTTTCTTTGTCTGCAAACGTTTACTTTGCTGTCTCAGTTTATTCCTGCATCTGAAATATATACCAGAGTGTGACTTATTTGCTCTTACTGCTGGTTTGCTTTTGCTTTTTGTTATACTGGTCCGTTAAAGAGAAATAGTAGGAAAGGCTACCAGCAGTGAGTCCTGGAGGTTTCTAGACTAAGGGAGGTGTTTTCAGCTCATCAGTAAGTGATAGATTCTGTGCTCCAGGAGCTGCTCAGGGATGGAGTAACTTTTGTAGTAACATCCCAGTAGCAACTGAAGTTTGGGTTTTGTGTATACATAGACTTACGGAGTCGTCATGGGCATTTCAGAGTTCTCTGGTGAAAATACACAATCACTGTGGCTGTAGCATTGCATAGCTGTCAGTAGTATACCTGTCTGGATGATGACGTAAGTATTTGCTGATATTAGTTTAAAAACCTTACCTTACTCAGGCTTCTATATGCTTTTGGGAGTACGGTTGGGTAAATGTTCCTTTTTAAAATGCAGTTTTAAGGTGTTTTTATTCTTTCTTTCCCCAGTATGTCGTGGTGAGCAGTAAAAAGATACTGTTCTATAACGATGAAAAGGACAAGGACCAGTCTAATCCATCCATGGTACTAGACATAGAGTAAGTAAAGTTATCATTGACTTTGCATAAAGACAGGCAAAAGAGCAGTGTCTGAGATCACTGATAACAAACCTAGGCGCTTGGAATCAGCATTCCATAAATAACTCTGAATTTTCCGTACTAGTTGGAAGATGTCTGTCTGTATTTCAGGGTGCTGTTATCTTTCGTGGAAGGTCCTATGTTTTCTTTGTATTACTATGGCTAAAAGGTAGAGAGAAAATGAATTGCAGTATAGCATGTCTCTGTAGTCACCGCTTTGATTTTATAGAAGAGATGAGCCTTATTATGAGGAGGGTCAGAAACATAGGAACCTGTGTATTACATCTCTTTATGATTCAGTGTTACCTTTTATCTGTGCTGGCTAAGTTATACAGCTGAGTGGGAAGATGTGGATCAGTCTCCCTGACACTGTATAATTAAAAAAAAAATACCTAGTTTGTCCAGTTGTTTCAACTGTTGCTTTCTAAAGCAGGTCATGATAGCTGTGGGGCACACAAAAACAAGGTATAGACTTTGGTTTTGGATCTCATCCCTTTGCCTCACACCTTTTTCTTGCAGTCTGAGAAGGGATCCGTATTAACAGAGCCCAAAGCATTTTTAAATTTTCCAGATGGTTCCTATTTATTTTAAGTGAAAAAAAAAAGAAATAAGTTGTGTTCCCTCTGCATTGGTAATACATAAGGAAAAATGTGTCAAATATCACTGAAGCCCACTGCTGTTGCATGCTTGTGATGTTTGAACAGCTGACCAGCATTATGGGACATCGTAGAGTAGTAAGTGGAAAAAGGCTTTAAAATTTATGAATAGGTCTGCCAGTGACTAACGTAACAAATGTAGTGGTCTGGAAGTAATCACAAACTCAGGAAGCACTTAAGCTGCCAATTGCTTATAAATAGGAAAAGCATTATTTTCTCTTTGAGCTTTTTCTTATTCTCTTTTCATAAACATCTGTTATGGCTACTGTTGAAAAGAGAGCGTTTGGCTGGATGGACTTACAGCCTTTACCCAGTGTAGGATGATGTTTGTTCCAATTTTAACAGCATTTTCAACACCTAGCGCCCCAGATTGCCTTTTGTGATCTTCTTGCATTGATTGATTATCAGTTAATCACATGATTTAGTGGAAAAAAAAGTATTGCTGTGCTTGATATGGTTACTTCTAGGGCTATAAATATGCTTTTTTAGCAATAATCAGACTTCACACTGTTCTAAGGAAAAACTTGAAAGCCTTTTTCACAGGTAAATTTGCCACAGTGGATCTTTAATCTGATTTAAGATCACCCTCTTTCTCAGCTTTGATCTTACCTGGATAGACAAGATCTGTATGATTTTAGTGAATTCCTGAAACCATACTACAGCCTTGGAATATATAATTTTGCTTGCATAAACAGGATTTATAAGAACTTCAAAGTAATTTGACTGTAACCTTTTAGCCTTTTCTGATTTATGTTTCTTTTAATCTAGTAAGCTGTTCCATGTCCGACCTGTAACTCAAGGAGATGTGTATAGAGCAGAAACTGAAGAAATTCCTAAAATATTCCAGGTAAAAAAGAAGTGAATTGTAATTTCTGTTCTAATTCCCTTCAAAAAGTTAAGAGTTGTCTTTGGAAAAACATACAAAATATGCGGTGCTTCAGCAGTAACATGCTAGTATACCTTTTTTTTAGATTCTGTATGCTAATGAGGGGGAATGCAGGAAGGATTTGGAGGTAGAACCAGTACAGCCGACAGAGAAGACAAATTTTCTAAATCACAAAGGCCATGAATTTATTCCAACAATATACCACTTCCCAGCCAACTGCGAGGCCTGTGCCAAACCTCTTTGGCACGTCTTCAAACCCCCTGCTGCCCTGGAATGTCGAAGATGCCACGTGAAGTGCCATAGGGACCACTTGGATAGAAAGGAGGAATTAATTGCACCATGCAAAGGTACACTCATGTTTTTTGTAGCATTCCATATTCTCTGCATTTTTAGCCAGACCTCCTAACCTAAGGGATAAAAATAAAAGCACTTTAGATTAAGTGTTGTACTCCAGTTTTACGTTTTCGATATGAAAGGGAGTGTTATAGTAATACTGTTAATACTGGTTATGGACAGGCAGCTATGGAAAGCCTGTGTAGGGAAGGCCTTTCGTGGTGTAAATGATGTGGCTCTGCTGAGAACCTGGAGAGCACAAGGGTCCCTAGGGCTTTTTGCCCAGGTACTGGTCAGCTGCTTGGTTCCCAGACCATTTTCTGTCCCTGTGCATAGCCCAAGTTAGTGACAATACAGTAGCCACATCACCAGTCCATGCTATGACCTTTGAAGAGTAGTTCTCCAGCCACTTCATGGATTGGAGTGAAGATTTCTTTCCTGTGCTCCTGTGAAATGGAGCATTTGGAGTATGTACTCTGGAAGTCAGTCATGAGGTACCCGTGAAACTTTTCCAGCATAAGACTGAAATGAGTGTAAATTGTCTCATTTCTTGAGTATGAACGTTAGAATCAAGAATTTTAATGAAGAGACAACTATTGGAAAAAAAAAGGTATTTATAACTTGTTCTGCTGTTTGTCTTCTAAAAATACATAAAACGTTCAGATACAAGCATGTATATAGATGCTGTTCTTTTTTCCAGTGGTGCAACTGGTATGTCATAATTCGTTGTTCTGACAACAAATCCTAATTTTTCCTGAATCATCTTCTACCTTTTATGTACAGTGAGTTACGATGTAACTTCAGCAAGAGACATGTTGTTACTGGCATCCTGTCAAGATGAACAGAAGAAGTGGGTGACTCATTTAGTAAAGAAGATCCCTAAGAACCCACCATCTACTTTCGTTCGAGCGTCTCCTAGAACAATGTCTACAAGATCCTCAGCAAATCAGTCATTCCGAAAAGTTGTTAAAAATACTTCTGGAAAAACTAGGTGAGAAATAAACTACAAAAGCTATGGATCTTTCTAACTTAATAATAATAATAAAATACCTCTTTATAAGTCTTATTTAACAGGAAACTGTGAAATAACTCTATTGTTAACACTGTTGAACTGGTGGTCTAAATCTCTGCTCAAATCCTGAAAGGAGGAATAGACAGAATTCTCCTGGTATTCCTATATTTACCAGTTTCTATTTGGAAAAGTACAGTAGAGATGGCAATGCCAGGCTTTCCAGTGCATGTAGGGGAGCTGTTTGCATTTTTTCCCTATTTAAAAGCAAGGCTCAGTAAATATATCAGCAATGGCATATAAACGCAAGAATGATGATGATCCACATTCCTGGACTGACTCAAAGCTTGAGGAAGCTAGAAGTTGTCTACAAATGGGGATGATATGAGAAATTTACTCAGTGATTCATAAAATCACAGAATAGTTTGGGTTGGAAGGGACCTTAAAGGTCACCCGGTTCCAGCCCCCTGCCATGGACAGGGTCACCTCCCAACACACCAGGTTGCTCAAATCCCCATCCAGCCTGGCCTTGAAGACCTCCAGGGATGGGGCATCCACAGCTTCTCTGGGCAGCCTGTTGCTGTGTCTCACTTCCCTCTGAATAAAGAATTTCTTCCTAATGTCTAATCTAAATTTCCCCTCTTTTAGTTCTAAGCCATTCCTCTGTGTCCTGTCATTACACCCCCTGCCAAAGAGTCCCTC
Source organism: Oxyura jamaicensis (assembly GCF_011077185.1). Lineage (NCBI taxonomy): Eukaryota > Metazoa > Chordata > Aves > Anseriformes > Anatidae > Oxyura > Oxyura jamaicensis. Next base: position 105,016,973 of record NC_048894.1, read on the forward strand.
CCCATCTTTTCTGTACCCTTTAGGTACTAGAAGGCTACTATAAGGTCTCCCCAGAGCCTTCTCAAAGCTAAACAGCCTCAACTCTCAGCCTGTCCTCAGAGGAAGGGTGCTCCAGCCCCCTGATCATCCTCTTGGCCCTCCTCTGGGCACACTCCAACAGGTCCATATCCTTATGCTGGGGGCCCCAGAGCTGAATGCAGTGCTCCTGGTGGGGTCTCACGAGAGCAGAGCAGAGGGAAGAATCACCTCCCTCGACCTGCTGGCCACGCTGCTTTTGATGCCTTCTGGGATATGGGTGGCTTTCGGGGCTGTACATTGCTGACTCATGTTGAGCTTCTCATCAGCCAGAGGTCCATGGGTTTGTGTCAGAAACCACCAAGAAACTTACGGATTCTCAGACTGTTCATGCAATTTGTTAGTGTCAGGCGGGTTAAATGATGATTCCATTCCTTCTTCTTGCTCACTCATTCTCTGTCTTCTCCTGTCTCATCAGTTGTTTGGTAGAGCTATTAGTGACCCTGTGCATTAACCACGGCCAGATTTAAAATATACTTTTTTTTTTTAATTCTAGGACATTGTACTGACCTTTAACTTGCTTTCTGACAGTAAGTGTGTTCCTTTCCCCAAAAATAACTAAATAGGCAGACAGTTAGATGTGAGATCTTGTCAAATTGTCTTGTCTACAGAATGTCCACTTCTCCCAACTTCCATAAGTGTTTCCAAACTTAATTTTCCTTTAGTCCTCAACTTTTTAGGATTTATTAAAGAATGTTACCCCTCTCCCCACCAAGATTAGCTATATCTTTTACAACTTCTGGAGCTAAGTTGTATCCGCTGATATAAAATATGCATCATTAATAGTTGTTATTTAACATCTTTATTTACAATAGAACTGTTGAAATACTCCTGTTCTGTGATTGTGAAAAATATCAAGTGATTTTTATGTATCATATGATACTGAAATAATCAGAGGATTCTAGAAACTAGTTACTAAAGGCAGACCTTAAAATGTCTGCCTTTAAGAACAAGCAGATAAAAGTTTAAAAGTTGAAAAACAGGCAGATAAAGGCAATAGAAATGTTTAGAACTGGCTAAAAAATGCTGTTACTGATCAGTAAGATTTTTCAGTGAGTTTTGGACTACCTAAGACCAAAAGAAAAAGCATATTGTGTTTGCTACTTAAAGGAAATGAGTGGAATGATTTTGATACTGACTGACCATTCCAATGTCAATTCTGGGGAAAAAAAAAATCCATTTAATGTAAAATTCATTAATATAGTTTCAAGAGTTTTTAAAATGTGTTGGTGAAATGATATTAGGCAGCATCACTTACTGAAAATGTCAATTGAACAGAGTATCTTCTGAGACAGTATTCTTGGTCTGAAGAAAAGAATACATAGTATTTATATTTTAGGACGATACGGAGTTATTAGGAAGAAACTAGAATGATACAAACCCAACACAGCATATGTTTCATAGTTTAAATTGATAGTTAACCCAGCTCAAGGTGGAGAGGGTCACCGTTACCATCTACCAGCAGCTAATGTGATGCTGCAAGACTGGGATTCTTGTCACCTGCCCTATTACCGACTATAGTCATACAGGGAGTTGATAAGTAAGGAACAGCAAAAGTAGTGATTGATTTCGTAAATCAATTCATTAATTCTTTTTCATTCTGTCTTAATAGAGATGCTCTTCATGGTAGTCTTCAGCAAGACCGAATTTACAGCTAATTTCTTACAGGGTGAACAGTTGCGTATATGAAACTTTACAGTAGCTCTTAAAAGAATGGGTCTGTTTGGGGAGATGAGTTGAACGATTTCTGTAATTAATCCTGCGGGCCTTTGCCTTGTTAGAATGTTACAGAGTCATAGAAACATGGAGGTAGTGAACAGGAACTTTTTCAAAATGAGAAAACATTATTTTTAAAGATGCTAAGGCACTAGAGATAAATGATCCTAATAGCTCACCAGCACTAAAAGGAGGAGAGCTGCACACTCCTGCTTTTCTATCTTCCGTGAGCTTCACAGATTACCTCAGTAAATGTATCTGTTTCCAGCAGAGAATTAATCCAGGAATGGTTTCAATCTAGTAAAACCCTCAGAAGGAAGCACAACAAGAAAGAAACCCTTACATCCCTTCTCCCTCTCCCAGCTCTATGTCCCCCAAGCAGTGGCTTTCTGTTGGGTTAAGAAGTTACTGTGGTTCATGGAAGAGTCCAGAGCTCCAGATCTACCTCAGGAATGAGAGGAAGGACAAAGGTGTAGCTGTTCACAATACTGCAGTCTTGCATTTTCTCCATCTGCCCAAGCTTCTGTTCAGACCTTTCTTCATCACCAAGTGTGAACTCCTGGGTTCTTGGGAAGAAATAAAGCTCCTAAGTTTTCTGGCAATTCAGAATCATAGAATGTTCTGCGTTGGAAGGGACCCACAAGGATCATCGAGTCCAGCTCCTGGCTTCACACAGGTCTACCCAAAATTTCAGACCATATGACTGAGAGCACAGTCCAAACACTTAAACACAAGCTTGTCACAAGCTTGATGCTGTGGCTATGTCCCTGGGGAGCCTGTTCCAGTGTGTGACAACTCTCTTGGTGAAGAACCTCTTCCTGATATCCAGCCTGAACCTCCCCTGTCACAGCGTGACCCCATTCCCTTGGGTCTGTAAAGAGAACAGATCGGCGCCTGCCCCTCCACTCCCCCTCATGAGGAAGCCATAGACCACGATGAGGTCTCCCCTCAGCCGCCTCTTTTCCAGGGTGAACAGGCCCAGTGACCTCAGCCGCTCCTCATATGTCTTCCCCTCTAGGCCCTTCACCATCTTTGTAGCCCTAGAAGTTAATATTCGCATGGTATCCTGCAACTTTTTATATTCTTGGATTTTGCTAGCACAGGCAGTGATAAGAATCAGTTAACATTTACTATGACTGTTCACAGGGTTAGCCTGTATCCATTAGTGAACTTGGTGACATAATTAGTATGTGACCTTAGAAATCTTGTTTCTTAATGATGTTTAATATTGACATAGTTTCTTAGAACACGTGATGATTTTACAGTAAACTGTTTTACTGCTGCATATTGTAGGCACCGAGTGTGGAGGAAGAAGCATGTTGAGCATAAACAATTTAGAGAGGCACAGCTCTTGACCAGCGAGAGCGCTAGGTATGTGCGTGCTGCCAGCCTGTTGTGCTGCATGCCGGAGGCAGGTGGGGAGCCCACACACGTCACTGACGCTTGAGGAGCTGCATGAGCGGCTTTGTGCACGCTTTGTGCACGCTCCGTCCCCACTGTGTAGAGGGGAGACAGCTGATGCTGGGCTAACTGCAGCGTAACGGGGCTTGCGTGGCACTTGCAGGCAATGCGAGTGAATGATGGAAGGATTTGGAGTTATACTAGAACTTCTTTCAAGCTGTTCTTCTGTGGATGGTTTTCTGACTCTAAGACAGACTTGATGTTAGTCGTGGCCATGAACTAGACAATGGCTGCTGAGATGTAGTATGGCCAGCCTGTGCCCAGGTACCAGTACGCATTCTGTTCTGTATGTCCAGGAAGGGGCATTAGACTTTCAGTAGGAGAATTCACTTCTAATGTACCAGATGTTTAGATTATTAAATAAACTTACAGCAAATCTTTTATTCTGAACACTTCACTGGTTATTGGACAGTAGCTGAGCTAATCTGACAGCTGGTTTCCACTGTAAGGGGAGGATTCTCGTTTTGTCTTCCTTCCCTGCTCTTCTGTCGCTTGCTTCTCGGTAGGTACTTGAAATGAGCCTTTGGTCCCTTTCGTAAAGGTCCACAATTCAGTTTCTGGACTGTCAAATAGAACTGTACACTTACCTGGTGAGTGGAATCAGCCCACTGAGAAGTGTGGTGACTGCCAAAGCTGAGGAAAGGTAGGTAGGAGGGTGCTCCTCTGGGGCTGGGAAGATAAGTGGAGGAATCCTTTTCCTTTCAGGTATCAGTGAGTTGTTAGATTGGCCTCCCTGAACTCAAGTCACTGCACCCTGCGGTTCTCATCCTGACCTCTGCACTGAGGGAGTAATAGGAAAGGAGTAAGAGAAGCAGTGGTGATTTTTATGGGATGCACGTCTATCTTAGCTTTTACCAAGCATCTGAGAATTGTTTTCTTGTCAGACAGAATAGCACAGTCCAGTCTCATTAAGTCATACCTTGTGAGCAGGCATTGAATATTTTATTGAATGGAGACAGACTTTAACACACGCTTTAAGCTATTTTTATTACATTTCATTTAGATCTGATCTGGCTTTCTTTGCAGTTGAGGAGAGGCAGTACTCTACTGACTTTTTGGGGACGTGTATCAGACTCATTAAAAGGAACCTCAAATATGAGTCCATTTTAAGTCTTACTCCTCATTTTAATATCTTACCACTAATAAATATGAATTAGACATTCATAATGAACTTGCTAGCAATTGCAGTACTGCTTCTAGATCTGAAACTACGCTTCCTAGTTTATAGTGTGCTAATTTATGCTCATTGTATCAGCACAGTTGAGGTGCTTTGTTTAAATATATTTGGACTTGGGCACCTGATCAATTTAATGCATGTTTAAAACAAAACTCCTGTGCCTCAGATGAGCTCTGGCAACTGCATGTGTGTGCTCTTAGCCCTACAGAAGCCTTTTCTTGTCCTGCAAGTGAAAGAGGGTCACCTTACATTTGCCATAAATACACTCATGACTGTTTAATCTTATTGCAGCTTTACTGGTAAATGATTAACATTATCGTCTGCCTGATCTCTGTGTAAATTTAATGTTGTCAGAAATTAAGAACACTTTGTGGAGGATGTTTTTAGTGTTGTACATGCCAATTGAAAAATAACTGAGGTATTTTCTACGGTGAAGCTCTTAACATAATGCCCAAATATTACTAAACTAATTTTTGCATTTATTATTAATTGTCTGTTTTCTTCTTTCTTCCAGCTAACCACATGTACAGTGCTTAACGGAATCTCATGGGATGCGGTCAGAAAAACAGGGCTTTTTTAACCACACAGAGCAGTGCAGACAGGCTGTTGTTCCTTTCAACATAACTATCACAGGCTTCAGGGTTAAGATTGCTATTACTGTCTCCTCCTTGCTTTGGCACAAAAGCACGCTGAGGGTGTTTAATTGCGGGTTTGCCTAAAGGTAGATTAGATTAATTATTACTATGTAATGCAAGTTAAAGCAAATAAAGCTTAGCTAGGTGTATAAAAAAAAAGGTGCTGCCTTTTTGGATAAAAAAGCAAGCCTGTCAATCATGACGAAATACAGCCAACTTTCTTCATATCAGTGAAAGAAGAAGACTGTTTACCCTGTGAGGGGGATATTTATGTCAAGATGAGCGTATGAAATGGAGTAGAGGAGGAAGGTTTCTCAGTGAGAAGGACTGCAATTGCTTTCAAGACTCAAAGGTGTGCTCTTGAAGACTGCAGAACTAGCTTAAAAATGAAGCCTTATCACTTGAACTTCAGTGCCTTCACTGCAGAGTTCTTAACAGCCTTAATGCTAATCACCCACTATGGAATGGATCAAAGTGTTAAATATTTTGCATCATGCTTTACAAAATACCGATTCAGCAGGTTTGTAAAGGGGGCCGGGGCGGGGGGGGGGAAACAAGTAATTGCCTTTAATCTATGCATTTTTGCCAAGCCATACTGAATTATTTTACTATTAGAGGCATTAGAAACTAACAGTAAGGAGAACCAAGTTTGGAGGCATATTTTGGGGTACATCATTTCTATAACTGTGTAATGTATTGCCTTACAATTTTAATGATAACATACATTAAGTTAACAAACATATATGCACTGTTTGAAATGTAAATTATTCTCAGAACACTTTTACTGAGTTTTACGTTGTCCTTTTAGTGCCTTAATTTGAGATAATTGTAATATTGCCATGTCAGTAAATGTAGAAATGTACAAGTAAACAAAGGAAACCTTAAAAAAAAAAAAGGAAAAAAAAAAGAAAAGCAGAACTATTGTATATCAGTGGCTCTTACTGAACTTTAATTGGTTTAAGTATTGTAGATGCTAGATGAATTTTCTAAATTAAATACAGTCTTTGAATGAGAATTCCTCTTACAAAGGGACTGGTTCTGGTTTGTAAGGCAAGAAATGTGTAGGCAATGCAAAAAGAAAAAAAAGCATATAACAAGCTCCAGGTAATTCAGGAATTTCAGTAAATGCTGTCAGACTCTTTCTTGCTTTGTAGCAGGAATACATTCATGGTATGGGCAGTATGGTTTTATTTTATTTTATTTCTTAACCAAATACCTCCTCAGTAATTTATAATGGCTTTGCAGTTGTGTATTAAATAAGAAGCACTGGAAAACTGTTTCGTCCTTAGGACGATATGCATGTTTCAAGTGGTATTGAAAGCCGCACTGATGGATATGTAATAATAAACATATCTGTTATTAATATGGTTATGACTCTGTGCTCATTTAATGAGAAATAAAGTAATTTATGGAAGGACCCGTTTGAAAATGACTGGCATGGTGTTTTTCTCCTGACTGCATCTTACGCATCTTTCTAAGCATTCAGACATTGCGACAGGTTCTAGCAGAAGGTGCATTTGCATCAGGGGACTGAAATGTGCTTTTGCTATTCTATATGAAATAGTAAACACCGTATTAAATTTTTCATTCCCTTATTCTCCTGGCTTGCTGTAGTAGCATAATTATATTATTCAGCCACCCAACCGAACTTGCCTTGTGATTGCGAAGGTTTTGGTGTAAAGATGCTTCATCCTTCATGACGCAGAAATCCTGCTTATCTGAGGGGAGGGAACCCAGAAAAAGGAACCCTGCTCCAAGGAGGAAAAACAGCCTGTGCATTCCATGAAGTTGTCTGTGAGCCGCCCTGGGTAATCTGCCACGGTCTTCAGAGGAGTGGATGAGTAGGGACAAGTTGCATGCAAACAAGTGTGACTTTGAAGGTCACAATGATGGGAAGTGTAGATAAGTGGAAGTAGGTGACGTGGTAATTTCAAAAGGTTCCTGTGTGTTGAGCTTGCTGTAATCAGAAACGTCAGCAATTTTCAAAGCTGTGGATGAAGCATGTAGTAAGGACTACCTTCCTGACCTGCTCTAACCTCTCCTCATGGGCCTGGAGGGAAATAATGTAACAGGGTGATTAAATATATTATGGGAAATCTAGAGCAATACAGAAGGTCAATGGCCAGGTCATGCACCAAACCCGATAAATTTTTGCATTGCTTTTCCCCTTTCCTTTTTCTAACTGGCTTATCTCTACAGGATCAAAGCCTCCCACTTGAATAAATAATCTTTTTCAAAAAAAAATGTATCTTGTAATTCTGTGTTTTATGAATTGGGAAGAAAAAAAAAAAAGGGCATAAAACCTGCTCTGAATATACAATGACTGGTGTGAGGAGGAAAAAATGGATTTGCTCTACAGATTGCTAAAAAGCTCTGGAAGTGACAGTACATGCCAGTGCTGAAATTCTGCAGTTCTTCTTAAATGCTGATTTTCCTTGGGAAAAAAGCAGCAGACATGAGGAAGTGTAAAATTGTTGACCTGTATGTCTAGGATAGGTTGCAACTGAAATACTGTAATAATAAAGTCTAGACATGCAAATTACAGTTTGTGTGCTGGTATACTGATGTTGGCACTTGTTTTCTCTAAGCCAGGTGCCTATCTACACAAATTCCTATGCTTTGAATAACAAATTCAGCCAAAGGTTTCTAGTTTAATACCTAAAATCTCAACTGTGCAAGCAAGTTTTTGGGAAAAATGCTATTAAATCAATGTTTTAAAAGCTACTAAGCATCAGTTTTGCTATCTAGCAGGAAGAAAAAACCAGTTCCCTGCTGTGTTCACTACAGCTCCACTTTTTCTGTCTTGCCGCCTTTTGTTTAGCTTTTGCCAGTGTTGTTAATGATTCCTCTCTTACAGGAGTGCTTTGCTCATTTAACACAGTGACAGAGTCATCAAGAGAATGTAGAAGCTGTGAAGAGCTGGCATAAATCATCATGGCTTCATTCAAGCTGGCGAAGCTGTAGGCTTACACACCACTTGGGGAAATCAGATGTCTAGATTATTCCATGGTTTTTATTTGTTCCCTTATTTCAATTTTCTACTATTGTGCTAGGTTGAAAGCTCATTAATGGTGGTAGAATGCCCACATCTACTCTTCTTCATTTCCTCTTCAAGTATTTATCCTGAAGAAAACAGGAAAATAAAAATTAGAGAAGAGTAGCCAACTGTGGCCAAAAAGAACCCTGAATAATGGGAAAAGGGTACTGCCTCTCCTACAAGTGGGTTTTCACAGCAGCCAGAGAGGCTATAGCCAGAAGCAAGTCAATGATTGTGTGGTTTCTGTGAGAAAACACAGGCAGCAGGTGCTGAGCTTCCCTCTGTGAGCTGGTGAACTGTACTCGTCATTTTTAATGTACTTAGTATGAGCATGAAAAATGCAAATAAGGAAGAGGAGTTTTTTTTTTAATACAAAATTGAAATTAGACTTCTTGCAAATTTGTGTATGCATTGATCATAAAAACTCTGCATCTATTTTCCATCTCTTGACACTGCTTTTTTACGCTTGTTTTCAATTTCCTTCATGGTTGCTCTATTATCACTAGGGCATCAGTAGGAAACTGTAGCATTTCTGATGTTGTACAGCTTTAAAACATACTTGAAAAGAATGAGAGCAGAACAATGCCAGTCTAAGAGAATTAAAATCCTCTTCTGTGGTCTCTGCTGCCTCCCCTGTGTTATGCCTTGTTATCTGTGGAAGGAGCATGCACCCGAAGACAGATGCAAAAGGTAATGCGAGATCGGGGATGCATCAGCAAAGGCATTTGCAGGTCACATATTAAAGTATTTGGCCTGAAACATTTTGGTGTTACTAGGGAAAAAAAATGTAGAAAGAAGTCCAAGATTTCATACATCCTTAATTTTCTGCTTTTCAATGATTTTTTCCTAGTTTTCCATAATTGTGATATGTTAGCCAAGAATCTAGACCTACATACCATATTATTTTTGTTACTTATCACTAAACAAGATCCCTTTGACAATTTGGTGCCACAATCCCTATTTAGATAATCACAGAATGGTTTGGGTTAAAGACCATCTAGTTCCACCCTGGCTTTGAGCACCTCCAGGGATGGGGCATCCACAGCTTCTCTGGGCAACCTGTGCCAGTGCCTCACCACCCTCAGAGTGAAGACTTTCTTCCTAGCATCTAAAATAAATTGCCCCTCTTGTAGTTCAAAACTATAATCCCTACTTATGTGTTACTTGATAAACAGTTATTCCAAATATTTAAAGGAAAAAAAAAAAAAAAAAAAAAAACACAAAGACGAAAAGTATTTCACAGATTAGGTTCCTTTCCAAGAAGCTGTTTGTTCATATAATGGAGAAGAGTATCAACATCTATGTAGAACACACATAGGAATGGTTATACTATGTTCTTGAAACATTTTGTTTTGTCCTCTTTTTCCATCCCCCAGACATGCTCCTGGGGATCCACAGTGCAAAAAGTTTGAAAACCACAAAGGGCAACTGATAACGCTGAAATGGGAGATACTATGAATGCTACTTTAAGCATCTCCCAGATTGCCTACTTTTTTTGCCTGCCATTACATTTTCTGTATCATGCTGGTAGAAATCACACCTTATTAACCCTACATTTTTCAGCTTGTCACTGTCACTTGGGGATCAGGCGTAAGGGTGGATTTCAGGATGGGGGTGCCCAGGCTGTGCCATGCCCCAGGCCCCTATGGCAGCTCTAGGAGCTGCTACAGCACAGGGCAGCCAGGTTGATCCCCTTACGGGTATTGCTTAGCTCCCTGCGGGGCTGGAAACTTGCATACTGTGTTTTTTCAGATATCTTGTTTCTGTTGCTTGTTTTCTGGGTCCTCGTCTGGAGACAGTCAAAGCTTTGCAGTGAAGTGGAATGCTGACCCATACGTGAAGAACTTTTTCTTTGAATGTGTAGAGTGCTACAAAACACCAGGACACTGTAAAATCACACCTAAGGCACTTGAAGATTCTCTTGAGTTTAATATGCGTGGCAGTTATCTGTAAGGCAGGATTGCACATGATTGGATCCTACCTGAGCTGTGAGTACACCTTCATCAAAGCTTTTAAAACCTGGAGATACACAGACGGATTCCCAAGAACTTTATGTTCCTCACTGAAAAAAATGCACAGTTAGACATGCACGTGTCAATGTGTTGGATGAGGATAACACATCTTCCCCTGTAAAGAAACAAGAAAAGTAAACACAGTATTTTAATTCCTGAGACTAATTATCTGAAATGAAGAATACCATTTTTGTTCTACCACAGACATGCAAAGGCACCTAAAACGAGCCTTGCAAAGGGTTTGTCTTGCTTCCCCACACCTTTTGCTGTACCGTAGCACCTGCTTGTAACATCTGAGGGTGCCCTCACTGCCCGTGCTCTTCAGAACTGAGCCGATTCCACAGAGCAAAGGACTTTTGTAAACAGATCTGGACTTGCTCTCAGCAATGTCTAAATCCTGCTAGGCCTATTGGCCTGCAAGCAGGACTGTGCTAACAGCACGATGCAGCCTGGCTTCGGGAAGGCTGCTGGCTTGCATCTGGCCAGCTCAGAATGCAAAGTCGCAGTGCTCAGGCTGCTTCGCAACAGGCATGGGCATGCAGGCAGGGCTGGCAGCTCCTCTGCAAACCCAAACCCCAGACCAGTCTTCACTTCTTAGCCTCCACCAAAGAGAAAGATGCATTTAAAAATGTCCAAGTGGTCTTTTACGATTTTAATGTAATAAAGGTACTCTGTACTTCCATTCATATTTATACGTCATGTTGCACTCGTTTCTATACTCCTTACATCAGTTTGTGTGAGATTCAAAGAAGCCAGCATCGGTCTGGTTGTCCTCTCAAGGAAACAGGCACGAAGCTGTTACAGGAGGGAAAAGGCCTAAAATATCATGGAGGAAAGAAAAGGAAAAGCAGAAGGTTCCTCATCGTGGGGCGGCTGGGAAGTGTTTTCCTGCAGGTACAAAGCCCGTTTCTTCTCTTTCAGCACAGCACCCTCTAGTGCCTTTCCAAATTCTGGAAACGAGCGCTCTGTATGTGCTGGAGGTGAGACCTGATCCTCTAGAGGTTACACCACAGGGGAGAACGTGTTCTGTTCAGCTTCAGTTTTTGTTTAGGAGCCAGGAATAAATGATCTCTGTATCGGTGGCTGTCAGTATTAATAACAAATGCCTAGACTGGAAATATCTTGCATTTACACTCATGAACAGGCAGCTGTGATCTGTTCTGACTTTAATTTCATGGTTTGCAGGACCTCACCCGAGCTGGACTAAAGCTTTTCTAGAAAGCTAGCTTGTCTGCTTTAAGCAACCCAAGCACGTCCATGATTCATCATGCTTGCTGATAGCCTTTTACAATGCTTAAGTTTGCCTCAATAACTGGAAACTCCATTGTAGCTCAAGACAGAGCTTCACTTCAGCATCCCAGCCTTTGGAGCTTCTCTGTAAAACAATCCTTGTTCCCCAGAGCTTCTTCTCCTCCACACGTCTAGGAGCCTGCGATGAACAACAGAACCCGCTTTACTTCCTTTCAACGACAAACCTAAAAGACTGAAATTTCCAAGCCTTCTATGTTACAGCTTATTTTCAAGGCCTGGATTATTTTTTATGGCTGTTCTTTAAAACTGTCGACTGTTTGGAACTGAAAACCACGCTCTGAGAGCAGTGTTTATGAAGGAAATATATTTATTGGTGGAACAGGGTTGGGGTCTCCAGCGGCGGTAGCTGGGAGGGGTCTGAGGAAACCAAGAGGAGAGATTCGAGAAGTTTCATTCTGGCATTCACTTCATTTTTGTATGTTTAAGCACCAACAGGAGTTGGACTTGATGATCCTTACGGGTCCCTTCCAACCTGGGATATTCTACGATTCTGTTTTGGTTTATTTAATCGGCCAAACACCAACAGCTTTTGTAGTAGCATGTGAGGCGCATGGGCCCATGTCCCTAAACTTATTGTAGTATCTTCACAATTCTTTTTTTTTAAACTGTTTGGAGGGCTCTTGTCCACTGCTGCTGCACCAGTCCTTCGGCATGGCTCGGCAGCCACCTTTCACTGAAAATTAAATTTGCCTGGTACGCTCATCCTCCCCTCCCAACACCTGGCTCCGTACGCTTCGGGGAACCAACCCTTCCCAGACGCATTTCGCGGTGGCTCCGCGCTCAGTTCGCTCGAAATAACTCTTTTTCCCCCTATTTTATTAACGAATTAGACCCGTCACCCGTGCACCCGCTACATTTTGAGCCGGCGGGCAGCGAGCTGGCCCCCTTCCTTCCTCTCCCCCCCCCCGAGGCAGAAGCGCTGCCCCTCACGCCCACCCTCGGGCGGGTGCCGGGGCGGCTTCCCCCCCCCCCGGGCGGCCCTTTCTGCCGTGAGGGCGGCTGCTCCGCCATGACGGCGCCGCCCTTCCGCTGGTGCGCACGCAGCCCGCTGCCTTTCCGCAGCGTCATCCCGGGGGCGGCGTGGCTCACGGCCCGGCGGGGCTCCGCCGCCGAACGGACCCGGACACCCACCCGGCCCCGGCCCCGGCCGCCATCACCCGGCTGCCCGCCCTCCCGCCCTCCTTCCCCCGCGGGACGCCGCGCCGCCGCCATGCCGCTCTTCTCAGGTGAGCCGGCCCCGGGGGTGGGGGAGCGGCCCGGCCGCCGAGAGGCAGCGCCCGGCCGGGCCGTGCCCACGGGTGCCGCCGGCCTGCCGCGTGTGGGAGCCGCGGCTGAGCCCCTCGGGCTTCTCCGAGTTAAAAGCGGGAGTTCAAGGGTCGGCGGACTGGGTTCCTCCTTTTCCATAAGGAAAGTTTGTAGGGAAGGCTGCAGGAGGAGAGTCTCCGCTGGGCTGTGCTCTCAGTCGTATGGCCTGAATTCTGGTTTTTGGGTGGTCCTGTGTGGAGCCAGGAGCTGGACTCGATGATCCTTGTGGGTCCCTTCCAGCTCGGGGTGTTCCGTGATTCTGGGCGCCCAGCAGTGGCAGGTGGCTGTTCAGGAACACAAGGCTTACGAGCCCGCGTCAGGCTGGCCTGTGCAGTGACTGGGTTCTCTTCCCGGTAATAGGAAGTCTTGTGTTTGCTAAATCTTACGTATGCCAAATAATGGATATTATTTATGTTTAAAACAACAAACTAGCGGGCTGTGCAAATGAGATGGTGCTTTCTGCTAGGAATACTGAAAAGTCTGTCACTGAGATGCTGCGTAGGCTAATAACTTAGGGCAAGTCTTGTTTATTCTTCCTTATTACCCATCACAAGCACTGTGTACGTATGAAATCCTAACCTTCTTCAAAGTTTTTTTTTTTTTTTTTTTAAATTACAATTCCAAGAATTTGGTGGTGAAAGAAACCCGGAGTTGCCACAGTAGGTTTACTTAAGAGGTGCCCAGGTAGGCAGAGGGATAGGACTCTCAAAACGTGGCATTTTGGCTGCCCGCTGTGCACACAGGACATCATTGTACGCTGTATTTTGCAGGCGTTCAGCAAAACCACAGCAAGTAGATTTCTGTACGTACTGAGAGTGATTGATTAGAAGTGATCGAAGAAGCATAACTGTTCTCTAAAACACCCAATTTATTCCAGGCGTTTCTGTCATACATCGGTCGTGCTAGCCTTACCAAAACAAAATTGCTGTGCCTAACGTTTCTGCTGGCGATCCCGTTTCCAGCACTGCGAGCTACGCTTGTGTGACCCAACGTCACATCAACTCTTAATTCCAGTCCTATGCCCATACTGGGGCCAGGGCTTTGGGAGCTGCAGCCTGTGCGAGGCCACTGCCTGTGTTTGGTGGGGGTACGTTGTTTGTGCGTGCTGCCCAAACGGAGGCAGGCAATAACAGTGGCTGCCTCGGCAGTGGCACTGCCGGGTGAACGTCGCGTTAAGGGGCAGCAGAAGGTTTCTGACTTGTAGAGAAGTTTGTTTGCAGTGGACAGTGCCACGAGGTTGGAAGGGTGAACTTTGTAACTGCATGGTGGAGACTTGCCTGAAGAATTTCCCATTCTCTTAAACATGTTTGCTAAGGCTCTCAGTATACACGTTGCTTCTAGTTGCTTTGTAGGGATGCCTTTACTAAAAGAGGTCCTCAGCTTGATTATTGACCAATTTTAGAGCTGGAAAGTAATGTTTTGAGATGGTATCAAGTCCAAAATTTGAAACACTGGTTCAATCTTGGTAATTCCATCCTTTAGTATTAGGAAATAACCTAGTTTCAAAATACTTTTGTTTGCAGTTAATGTGAAGTGGGGAAAAGAGAAATTCGATGGTGTGGAGCTTAACACTGACGAACCTCCGATGGTCTTCAAAGCCCAGTTGTTCGCATTGACTGGAGTTCAACCAGCTAGACAGAAGGTGATGGTTAAAGGAGGAACTCTGAAGGTAGAGATCTTTTTTTCTGTATTATTTCTTTATCGCACTGTAACGTCATTAACAATATTTTTGAGTGTTTCCCTAGAAGATCTGTCTGTATCCTGGGTATACTTTTCAGAAATACTCTGCGATTCATTGCCTTCTACTAGAAAATATTAGCAAAAGTTTCTTGCTAAATGACTGGGAGGTACTGCTGTTCTAAAACGCTTTTGTCTCGTTTGCCCCAAAATCTGCTCTGCTTGGTGGGGAGGTTTTTTGTTCCTTTTTAATGTTCAGAATCTGAACACAACTTTCTGCTTTTTAGTTTGTTTAAGAAATGCTGCTTGGGTACTTAAGTGCTGGAGACGTACCTCTGTGCAATATAGGCAACTTTCTTAGAAAAATGTTTACAGCTGAGCAGCGTTAAAAAGCAAGTAAAGAGCTGTATTAAATAGATAGTTTGATTGTTTTTTATTTCAGTCTGACAAGACTTGATGTGTAAATTGTTAATATTTTGGAGTTTGGGATGAAGCATGATTGTATATTTAGAAATGCATGATTAATATTACTGAAAATGCTTGTCTTTTGGTGGAAAATTAACTTCTATTTCATTTCACATACAGGATGATGACTGGGGAAACTTAAAAATAAAAAACGTAAGTTCTAAGGAATAATTGAATTCTTTAAGTGCCAAAAGCTCAAACTAGCAAAATGTAAAATACCTGTTTCTCTATCAATTTTGTCTTAGCGTGTATTCTTTCTTAAAAATCAGGCCTTGATGAAGAGTAATTAGAGAGTTGTCACAGCTAAGCATTCTTACTAAGTCCTTACCATTGATTTGTAAAAATAATAATAATAAAGAATTTAAAAAAGAATAGCATCAGCAGAGAAATTACACCATCTTTGTGAAGTATTGGAGTATCTTTCTTTCTTACAAGAAACATGCTGGGTCAGATGAGCGGGTCTTCTGTGTAGTCTGTCTGTGACCATGATAATAAGCGATGTTATTTAAGAGAACTTGTGAACCTGGGCACTGCCTGCAGTCTGTTGTGCTTGTACGTCCCCAGTGTGGAGAATCCTTACGTTAGGAATGCTGAAGCTACTGCGCTGCCTATTTCCTTTTTTAACAACCCACAGAAATTCATCTCCTGTGCTAGATAGCTGTTCTTTAAAAAGAAAGCCACCAATAACGCTTATTCCCATCTTTGAATTTGTTCAAAAAGAGAGCAAAAAGTGAACATATTTGTGTTTCTTACCTATATAGTATTGTAACAGGGGACCACAAAGGTTTTTCTGTTTTTGATCGTTTTCATTTCTGTAGGTATCCTGTAACATCTGTTTGGTACAGGTTTTACTCCAGTTCTTTATTGAGCAGATTGAGTAAGTTAGCGTGACTCTTACCCTCATCATTAGTTCCTGAGCAGCTCTTAGCAGCCTGTAGCAATAAGTTGCAGCTAGAGTAGCTGTCATTAAGCAAAAACTCCAGTCCTTCTCTGCATACTGTTATGCTTATAGCTGCCTTATTTATTTTAACAGTGTTTTATATAACTTATAGGGTTTTACTTGCACTGTGAAAGCAGTTTCTGTCCTTTCAGTTGCCCATCCTTCTCCTTAGCACCTTATTTTTCAGGGCCTGCAGATACCCTTTTCTCTCCCTTTGATGTATAGCGGTATCCCTGTTGAATGCTGACAGACTCCTTTTCCTTGTAATAGTCCAGCAGGCATGGTAACAAGATTCTTTCCCCTGTGAATGTTATGTTGTCCTCATGCCTAACCTGACTGTTTGATCGGTTTAACATCCTCAGAATGTGCCAGACCAAAGGATGTTACTTCCTTTCCCAGTTGTTTTCCAGGTGTAAAAGAGAATAAATTCCTAATGAGTATTGTCAGAATACTAATTTTCACCAACGTACATCTGAAATGTTTCCCTGGAGCCTTGGCTAAAGTTGAGGAATTTTTTTTATTGTTCAGAGGATTCTGAATTTGAGATCTTTAGACTTATTTGACTGAGAATCTCAAACATTGTTTTCACTACTTTTAAATTGGAAGTCAGCTACTCAGTTATCCTTCTTTCCAAGGTATTTGTGAAGACTTAAGGGAAGGAAGGATAATTGCACTGAAGTCTTCAAGATGCTTGATCTCCAGTGGTCCATCAGAAAGGGAGCTTTTTGAACACTTAATGTTCTGGTTACTCCACAATTGTTTAATTCTGTCCTGATCGGAATCTGGAGTTGTCAGCTTCTGGCAAGCTTGCCAGACTCACTGGAAATGTCTAACAAAGATAGTGCTATGGAATCGTTCTCATTAACTGCTTTTTAGATGATTAGAAAATTACAGCCTTTTCTGAGAGAGACTGAGAGCCTGGGTTATTTTTTTCTTAATTTTCTAGGAAGGTGTACCCATAAGAAACAGTACAATATCAGTTCTGTAAACTAAGAGACAGATCTCGTTTATCTTTGGGAAAGTACATGAAATACGCTAAGACCTTAATGATTTCTTTAAAGGAAACAACTGAGCTTAAATACTTACTACTATTTTTACTGTCTTTCAAGGGGATGACCTTACTAATGATGGGTTCTGCAGATGCGCTTCCAGAAGAGCCCATTGCTCGACCCGTCTTTGTAGAAGACATGACAGAGGAGCAGTTGGCTTCAGCTGTAAGCATATTCTCAGCTTCAGTTTCTTATAAACCTTTGAAAAATTACTAGTTTTTAAGAACTTGTAGTTGCTTAAAAGTACGTTTCGAAATGGTAATTATTTTGTTGAGTTCTTATAGCTTCTTAAACACAAAATTTACATTGATGACCCAGTGATGGAAGTCTGGAACATATTTTAAAAGTCAAATAAGTAATGCTATTTTTTCTTTAGAAAATTTACTAAACTGCACACTTAAAAATAGTGTTGCTGATGCTTTTGAAGACAAATTTTGTATTGCCCTTGCTGTACTGTCGTCCAGAAATCTACCCGAATAAGAGCAGTTAGATGTTTCCTGCCTTCCTTGTATCTGTGAAGGGAAAACATGTTTGGTTTGTGGTTTTGTTTGTTCTTGTAAGTAATATTATATCAGGTAAACTTCTCTTTCCAAAATGAAGATCGTTTTGACGTTACTGGATTAGCTGATAAGTTTTCCTGTATGGGAATAGAACCATTAAACTGCTTTTTCCTGACAGCTGCTCAAAAATGCAGCCTTTTACAAAACAAAGAAATAAAAAAGTGCTATTATGTTGTGATTTATGGTTGTTTGTGAAACTGGTTAGTTTAATTATTAGTTGGCCTTCACATTTGTCAGAACTTCAGAAATTCAAAAGTTATGTAAAAAGATCAGATCTGTTGCCGACTTCTGGAGAAGGATTCAAAGAATGCTTTTGTTTCTAGCTATGAACGTCATCCCATTCAGCGTTCTACTGGAAACTTATTTTAATTAAAACATCAGTGTAGCTCACAAAAGTATTTGTGGAAATTTGATGGAAGTAGAATTTTAAGGTCAGAATTTGAATTAGATCATAAATGAACTTTTTAAGGGACTCCCATACTTGAAGAATATGCTCGGTAAGCTAAACATGCACAGGAAAAAAAACACAAAGCATTCCTGGATGTCCTCTAAAAGCAACAAATTGTGAAATTGATTAATATAATCCGAAAATGGCTCAGTAAAACTCAATAACAGAGTCTGATGGACTATTCCAGGTTTTGTGCTTCTCTGATCATCCATTTTCTTGCTAGCTAAAGTCAATTTATATATAAAAAATGGTTACACATCTCTCTCGGACCTTTAAGCACCCTTGTAAATTTTTTGGTAGATGGAATTACCATGTGGATTGACAAACCTTGGCAACACTTGCTACATGAATGCTACAGTTCAGTGTATCCGCTCTGTGCCAGAAGTGAAAGAGGCCCTTAAAAGGTAGGATTTGGTATAAAAATACCACGACTAGAATGTTTCCTTTAGCCTAGAAAATAGTGTTAAGAAGACTGTTCCACAAAGTGCCTACTATGGATTATCATAACAATACGTTTTTCTTAAAATCTTTTAAGGATTAAGCTAATGATTAATTACAGTTTATCCTATGGCTTTGCTAGTCTATGCTTTTAAAAAAAAGACTTAAGACTGTGTGTTTTTTGGAACTGGTTTTTAATGGAGAGAATGAGGTTTGCCTAGCTAAAAAATAACTCCTGTGAAGACTTGTTTAAAACGCTTAAACAAGCCCGCTGAACTCTGAACCCTCTTGTCTGTGTTAGTTCGTATGGCCTTGTTTTGTATGAAAGGAGTGTGTGGGAGTCCTGTTCCTTTGAAGAACACATCATATATATTTTAATGGCTTTGTTGAATAATGTGTTTTCATTTTTATAATATGAAATTCCAGCACTGTTGACCTTTTGGTACTTGGAGATGAAACAGGAAGCTTTGTGATGGATCCGTGGGCATTACTGTGGCAGCAAGCTGGAAGAAGCTGGAGTTTGCGTGACGTGGATGTGTAGGGAGCAGAAGCCGTGTCTATAAGAATCTATTTTATTAGTTTTGACTGTAGAGTAACTTTCCTGACTTATTTTTGTGTGATTCTGGGTTAAAATGTGGAAATGATTTTATTTTTTTTGGTGAGGAATCTACAAGAAACTCTTGGGAGAATTATAAAGATCAGATTAAGAAAGAATGTGTGGCAGTATCAGCCTGGATTTGTCCTCCAGATCAATTATAATTAAAGAACCATCAGTATTTAAAGGTTGTGAGGTTTAGGTAGAACTTTGCTGTCTTAGGGTAAAATTAATTCCTGTAAAATATGGTGCTTAGTTGGTACCTTGGTATTTGACTGGATTTTCTAAAAAATCAGTATAAACAGTAATTATTCAAATAATTAAATTTTATTCTCTCTATTAGCAAGTGAGCCTCAACTATTTAGAACTGGGAAGTTTGTTTTAAACCTTTTTCTTGCTCTTTGGTGTTGTCATTTTAGAAAAGTCTGTTTATTTCAGTGTGATACTACACTGAATCAGAGTGTTTGATAAATGTAACGTACCAAATGCCATAACGTACCCTATAAAGCTGGCAGATTGCTGAACAAGATGTGGCCTTTTTGTCTGTGGGAAGTCAGGGTCTGTACATTCCTGCTCTGTTTGCCACCAGAGAGTTGGCCTTTATTTGGCCTTCTCCGCTCAATAACGGTATGGAAGGGTCTGTGGCAGTGGAAGAGAGGTGAAAGGTCTTAAACGAGAAAACTTATTAGTATGGCTTCGTTTTAATCATCCGTTCAGTTGATCTCTGCGAGGGTATTCCCGTTTTTGTAGTGTGACAGGAGGCAAGCTTCCTGCCCATCATCTGGCAACGAGCAGAATTTTTAAAGTTCAGTCTGAGATTGCACCAGAACGCACCCTCCTGCTTGAAGGCCCCTTGGCATTATCAGAAGAGACAGTATGTTTTCCTGTAAGGGAATAGAATCATTAAACTGCGTGCTTTTCCCTGACAACTACTCAAATACGCAGGATTTTTACCAAAAAACAATATGCCATTATGTTGTGATTTATGGTTGTTTCTGAAACCGGTTAGTTTAATTATTAGCTGGCCTTCACATTTGTCAAAACTTCAGAAATTCTTCGAGGATCTGGAAATCCTTTGAGAAAGCCATCCGTTCCTCATGCAGGTGGTAAATTAAGGAAACATTTAAAGAGTAGTAGGTTCTGGTAGTGTGGGAAGATTTGCTTAGTTTTCCAGTGTGAGAAATGCCTCCCCCCCTCCAAAATGTGTCACCTCTCGCTGTTTTACTTCTGCTGTGGAAGGAGGAAGACTGCTCTCCATCTCTGTGCGTTTTATCTGCCATCTACCCTTGAAGGTTGCTTTTTTTCTTTTTTTTTTTCCCCAAGCATCTAAAGCAGCTCTGGCAAATGTTTCAGAAATCAGGTAGCTTCTATTCAGATTTTTTCTCAGTTTCTTTAAAAACAGATTGCCTCTTTGAGGCAAATGGGTCGGGGAAGTAGCATTTACGTATTCTCAAGGATGCTGGTTTTCTGTGTGCCAGTGCTTCCGTGCATTGCTTGCAGAGTAACAGAGACTTTGGTTTGAGTAAGTCTTTTCTTCCATTACTTCCATTTTAATGATTGAGGTCTTTTGATAGATATGTTTAAATCTGACTGCCACCTGCTTTGATTTAAAAAGTTGAATGCTCTTTGTGATCGAGTGTGACTACATACAAATTGCTTTTCTTCTCTTTTAGGTATGGTGGTGCCTTAAGAGCTTCAGGAGAAATGGCCTCTGCTCAGTACATTACTGCAGGTTGGTGTTTAGAGAAAAACGTAGGTTGTTAGGCTACCGTGTGATTTCCTGCCAACTAGAGATGAAAATTGCAGTTAGAGCGCTGTGTATGTTTCTTTAGTGCACATGCCTTAGGAATTTCAGATCTGCCAGCACTGGGGAGCTCACTTTACTCGTTACTCAGTGTCTTTGAAGGTTAGACTATGGCTGCAAAGTGTGCATTGCTGCATGTTACGTAGCTGCACACTGGGAGAAATATATTCAAACGTTACCTAGGTTTAGATAGAAAGCATTTGTATCTGTTACTGTTTAACATGTAGACATAAGGTCATTGGAAATTTCTAAGTCCGCTTGCGTCCATCGGCCCATTTGATCGTTTTGTGTAGAAATATTTCAGTGAGCAGCTGTAGGCTAACACTGTACCCCTAGCACATATACTCCATTGATATTTTTCAATGTTTTATTGGCTGAGCATTACTGTTAGGGCAGAAGCTGATGCTCTATCGGTGGTGTTAGTTTTCATAACTGAAAGCAGTATCTTCAAAAGGAACGTTACTCTTTACTGTGTTGATCTGGGTGCTCACGGTGTGGGAGCTCATGATGGCCCCTTAACCTCCATGTTCTAACTAGAATTCTAGTTAGACCCCTTACACTTGAACAAGGGTACAATTTTCCACTTTTTCTTTTTTCACTCTATTTCATTGCCCCACTAAGATGCTGGGCCAGGACACTGGGATTTCTACCAGTCCATTTAAGGAAAAACAAAACAATATAAGGAAGGAAAGGTCCAGTTTGTGGGTATGCCTGCTGATCGAATTTTGGGGTGGTAAGTTCAATGGTTACACTATACAACCATGCCTGCCCCTCCCCTTTCCGCTGCCTTCACTTTGTCCCTTATTTTCTTTTTAAGATGACAACTGTGCTTTTTTAGGAGTTGTAGTAGTTTAAGATCTGAGTAAATCTTAGATAACTCTTTGGTGCTGGGCTGGTCAAGAACTCCCGCGTGATGCTTAGGGCATTTGTTTTAATTGTTGTTTCATATCAATTGTCCCTCTTACCAAAGTCACTGAAAGTATTCCTTAAAGAGAGGCAGAAACTGACCTTGGTTCCTTGTGACCTTGATTCATCAGTACCAGGTGAATCATTCATTCATTAATCTATCTGCTTGTAAATTAGTGAAGACAGACCATTGCCTACCTCACAGGGTTGTTGTGAGGGTTAGCAGGTGTCTGAAGTGATTTGTGGGGGTAAAATGCTGTAGCATGGTTAGGTGAGACGTATATAGTAGTGTGTCTGGAGCCAAAAAGAAAGCCCTGTGTGTTGTCGTGCAATTGGTATCATTCATGGAATTACACATAGTTCGGAACTGTCTGCACATATGCACATGCATACTTGTTTTCCTGGGTGTTAAATAAAGCACGAGCGTTTTCTAGATAATTTAGCTGGGGAAAATGTATTTTGGTTTTGAGTAGCTGGTGGAACTTGAGCTGCTCTAGAGTATAGGTTGTGAACGCCTTCTGGTTTCTCTAGGTGTTGTCCGACTGTGGAAACGTTGCTCCTCAGTTGAATTTCAAGTTAAATCTGAACTGTTCAAAAATGTTTTTCTTTTAGCAGCCAGGAAAGACAAGGCACTACGTGCCAAACTCAGAATTGTCACCTTTTCACTTTCAAAGTCATGCTCACAAATGAGATGTTAGGTGCACCTGTTATCCCACCTGGAAAATTTCACCCTGTTTTGGAAAGATCAAACTGGGGACACTGTTAAATACACTGTTAAATGATTGATCTTCAAATATTGCTGTCATTATGCTGTTACATTTAAATTTCCTGAAATGTTTTTTTTTTTTTTTTTTCCACTTCTTAAAATATTCACTTTTTTTCAAGCTCTTAGAGACTTGTTTGATTCCATGGATAAAACTTCCTCCAGTATCCCGCCTATCATTCTTCTGCAGTTTTTACATATGGCCTTCCCACAGTTTGCAGAGAAAGGTGATCAAGGACAGTACCTTCAGCAGGTAAGGAGGATTATTAGCTTGTTCTTTGAAAATTCTGTATTATGTTGGAAGTCAAGAACACAGATATGTTAACATTCTCCTGCTGTTAAAATAATTTGTCCCGCTGTGCTTTTGTACTCTCTAGAAAAGTTGAATGTAATCCGGCTCTGAAAACATATGCTGGAATAGGGATAAATTTCCTAGTTAAGGAATCTTTACTTTTGGTTTTACAGCATGTAGAAGGATGATATTAATACCATTTATTCAATCATTCTGCCGCTAGTCACATCTAACGTTGTGTTGCTCTCCTAGGATGCCAATGAGTGCTGGGTGCAGATGATGAGGGTACTACAGCAGAAGCTGGAAGGCATAGAAGGTGATACAGTGATGGAGGTAATTGTAGTCTTACTCTACTGGAGTTAGGATTTATAATATTTTACTTGCACTTCACGTACGTTTTTGTTAAGAGTCATCTCTTCTCTGAGTTCTTTAACAAGTGTCTGTGGTCCAGGAAGTGAAATTATTTTCTGGTATGTCTGATCAGCATATTGCTGTCTGTATTATGTGGAGGAATGCTTTAGGAGTACTTTCCATTTGGACCTTCTAGGGCATGCTTTGGACGAGGGTGGTAGTGAGTCTGAGCATGCAGCAACTGGCCCTGGTAACCCATGCATCTAGCATGTAAGAGCGTTCTTTGTCTGAAGAAACATCTTTGTGCTGCAGCATTCTTAGCAACAAGAATGCTGTTCTGCACAGCAAGGTAACTTAATGAACCTGCTCAGGAATTACTTAGTTCTTCCCAAGGCTTTATCAGACTTGACTCTCTTTTCTCTGCAGACTGTTTCTGAACAGTCTTGGCAGTAGCGTAAATGTGATAGACTGCTCTGAAATTTAGATTTAGACTGATTTAACCATAGAAATTTAGCCAGGTTTAACCTAGTGGGTGGCACTTCTTGATTGAAATCTTGCTGATATGCTTTAACAGCAGAGCTATAAATGCATTTGTCTCAGAACTTTGACGTGGCATGAGGAGATCGACTAGGAGAAAATGCACCTGTTGAAAGGTGAAGGAAAAGGCTTCAAAGACTTTAAATGGGGTTATTTTGTCTGTGAAGATGACTGTCTTTACCTGCTATTTGAAGTTACATCATAAGATAATTTGTTTCACAGACAGATTCTGGAGCTGCAGCAACAACTTCTAAAAAGAAGAGCTTAATTGATCAGTTTTTCAGCATCGAATTTGAAACAGCGTATCCTAAACACTAAGGCAAGGCATAAAGAATGACAACAATTCTGTGCTTCAGTAACTGAGTGCAGGGAGGATGAAAAACATCATCCAGAATAGCGTAGAAAATAAAGGTGCTTGTTGGGTAAAAGAGGGAATGATGTATTGCAGGAGTACACAACAGTTAAAATTAAGTTTCCATATACTTTGAGAGAGGAGGAAGAAAAGTAAGGGAAATTTGCAAGAGAAAAAACAGTGAGTTTAAATACCATACTTCCTCTCCAGAAAATATTTCCAGTTATCTGCTTCAGGTGCTAAGATGCTCCATCCAAATAAAAGTAATTACCTTCCTAAATAGCATTTTTTTGGCTTATAAGCGAGTGTTGCTGATAATTTTGGCATACTAAACATGGACAAATGATGACTTGATATGAGGTTGGTTTAAGAAATGAAATTGGTTTAAGAAATAAGTTAGAAATAAGTTAGATATGTAATTAGAAATAAGTTAGAAATAAGTTAGATATGTAATTATTAAAAAGTAAGAAATTAATTCAGCTCACAACTTCCTAGTAGCTTTTTTTACAGCGAGAACAGAAAGCAGGCCACTTGGAGCATGCGTGTCATGCCAAGCAATTACTCTTCTTCCTCCCCAAATCCTGTTCCTTATTAAACTCACCATCACTTTTCAGAAAGATTTATACTGTGAACGTCGCTCTTTTGAAATACGGAAGCATCCCCTAAGGTGAGGTACTGTATCTCATAGGTTGGTAGCAATGAAGAGTGAAGTCCTTTTTTTTTTTTTTTAAGGTGTGTCGTGCATCTCTCTCTCCCTATCCCATGCTGTTTGTTATCCCTGAAGTAGCTGGGAGGAGCAGAGTGAGTAGCTAAGAAGAATGATGCATAGGCTGATGGCAGGAGAAAGGGACTTGGTAGAAAAGCTGTGTTGCAAGCTTTAAAAAGTGTTATTAAGGCAGCAACATTTAAATGCATTCAGAGCAGTCAGAAAAATATGTCAGTAAAATGAAGTGGATGAAAGAAAAGTGTTGGAAGTATGACAAAATGTTGGATGGAAAGGTTAGAAGAACATGTAGAAAATAAGGAAGAAATGGGCTTCATTTCAGTGAAGAGAACACATGCAAGGCACAGAAAGGAGGTCATGCAGAGTTAAAGAAATGGGAAGTCTGGCCAGCAGCAGGAGTAGAAGTTGTTTATAATTAATAATATTACAGAAGGGCTTCAAGACTTGATATTGGCAGCTAGTTAGTATGATCTGTGACCTGCGGGGGGAGGGGAAAAAAGAAAAAAGCAGTCCTTGGAAGCTCAGGTAGTGATGGAAAACTTAGTTTGCTATGCTGCCTGCCTCAGCTGTTGCTTGTCGTTAGTCACGAAGGAACAGACTGGTCAGAATGAATGTCTGCTTCAAATCTTCATTTTTATACTGGGAGAAGTAAAAGTACTGCGATGCACAAGCACAGGATTGTCTTACTTAAATTACTGTGCCATTCAGCGTGGTGTTTTCAGTAGAGCAGTAGTTCAGCTCTTGGTGGTTTTCCTTAATTTCGTGAAGCATGAAATGTACGGAAGCTGAAGAAGAGGAAGTAACTAAAGGAAAGGAGAATCAGCTTCAGCTTAGCTGCTTTATCAATCAAGAAGTGAAATATCTGTTTACAGGACTAAAATTGGTAAGTCATTACAGCTTTCTGTTTAATTGAAATTCTAAAGGCCTGTTTTTTGCAGTGATTTTTTTTTCTTTTTTCATTTATGCCTGACTTAGAATTCACATCTGCTGTCCAGGCTTTACTGAGTTCCAAGATTTTTTGAGGTGGTTGCGTGGATGGAAATGAACATGAATTACATGTTAATATAAAGCAGACTTCAGAGACTTTTTTTTTTTATTGGATCCTGATATGGTCTCCCTCATGCAGGTATCCAAATGCAAGCCAATCTATTCCTTGTAAGCCAGCTGAACAATTGTTTTTTACGCTTTACACAAATTATACTTTAGACTGAGCAGTATCGTGAATTAAAGATGCTGTAAATGGTTCTCCAAAAGTCAGTTTTAAGACAGGGTAGTATTTTGATTGCTGTGTTTGAAGAGGGAGAAACAAACAAGACAGGTAATGGAACAACTACATTTCAGTTTTGCAGACTGGGGAGTTGGGGTAATTTTCCATTAAACAACATCATCTGTAAGCTCTTTACTTAAATAGGACTTGTTAAAGAAGTCTGCATGTGCATTTGTATATACTTGTAAACTTGATTTATTTATTTACACATTTTCGGGAGAATTTGAAGGAGCAAGGAGAAGATCTACTACAAAACTTTGTAGTAACTGCTCCTACAGAGTATTTGTGTAAGAGTACGTTTGGAAGCAGTGATTTGGTTTGTACAGGATTGGACCAAGTTGCACGGTTCTCAGATAATCTTTGGATCTGCTTTTTATTTTTTTGAAAGAACTTGGAAGGAAAACTAAGAGAAATAGTTAATGCTTACAGATTATAAAGATTATGAAAAAAGAAACCTCACTTTTAGGCCAAAAAGGTCTTCTAGAATTCTTATGCTGGATTGCCTGTAGCAACAAATTGTCCCACCACTGACAACCAGGTCAGTCTTTCCCTGAACTCGGAAAAGGCCCTGGAAGCAGAGTATCGCCACCGATCTCCTTATATATACAGCTCTGTCTACTTCAGACTGACAGTTAAAAACTGTGCAAATATTCATGCCACAGGAAACTTCAAAATCTTCTTTCATTGTGTTCCAGGCATGGCACGACACATTCATAACCAAATCCAGATTCTTAAACTGCAAGAGAACCACATTTTGCGAAATTACGCTTTCTGCAGAGAGAAGCGTAGCAGTGTTAGGTCTCGTGAATGATGAATGTGGAGCTGAACAAATGAATGGCCATGGCCGTTGTGTCAAGGAATTTATAAATTCCTGATGATAGCAACAGAATAGATCGCCAGAGTAACATTTAGTTTGTTTGTCCATGTCATGCTTTAAGCTGTGTGTTTTGTAAGTGTGTCTGTTATTTTTCTCAACAGCGTCTTCAAGAGGAAATCACCAAACTCTCTCCGACTTTGCAGAGAAATGCACTCTATATCAAATCCGTGAGTTGCTCTCTCTATGATACAGCACAGGATGATAGAGTACATACACTACTGTATAGAGCTACAAGATGGGAGGGCTTGTTTAATTCCTTTATGTGCAAGTATGTTCCTACAATACCTTATAATTTAGGATGAGTAGTGTTTAAGGTATAAGTGATCTGTGAATATCTGAAGTAACTGTGTCTTCTAAACTTTTTTTTTTAGTCTAAAATTAGTCGCTTGCCAGCATACCTGACTATTCAGATGGTTAGATTTTTTTACAAAGAGAAAGAATCTGTGAATGCCAAAGTTCTTAAGGTAAGTTTTCTGCTTAGTATAGTTTAATTCTTTATGCTTTTCATCATAGGTAGATAACTTGCAAATTATTTACTGAATTGTTTGCTTTAAAATTACTTTTACATTATTTAAAATATTAACCGTGTAACTTCGTTGCTTGAGACAAAGCAGCTTTGTTCCCAGTTGTGATGGTACGTGGCGAATTGTGCTATCAAAATAGACTGGGGGAAGGGGAAGTAAGGGACAGAAATGATATTGCTCCAGTGTCATTAGGATTTTTTACCTCTCTCACCAGTGTTTCAGAGAACATTTAATTAAGGAGAAGGCTTTTAGTCATTGAATAGTGATCTAAATTTGGTGAGAGAATGCTTTTGCTAACAAACACTTCCTGTCTTAGTTGCCTGAGTCTTCTGATTGCCAAATGCAAGAACCAGTTGCAAGCAGCTCAATGTTCCCATCGTCCTTCCTATTGTCCTTGGCTGTCAGACTCCCAGGCTTCCCAGGGAGCAGTGGGGTTGATGATGCCCACTCTTTCCATGACGAGCAAGGCAATGGGAATTGAAGGCACATGGTAGCCAGCACAGAAGGTTGTTCAGATAACACGTAGACATTTTTTGCAAATGCACAATCTCCATGCGTTTCTTTCCTTAGGCCTGCGTAGGATTTCCCTAGTGCAAAAGTATGGCAGCTATCCAGAAAGAATCTAAATATTTATATGTGTATATATGTGGATGTCCATGGCAAATCGTGGTTTGTTTTACACCAAATGAGACATGCTTCTGTGGAAAGTACTGTAGTCCTTCACGCGAATGCTATCCGCAAAAGTTATTCTACACGCTAAAGTAGATCAAGCTGTCATTAATATGATGAGTTGCATTTAATTGGACTTAGTGACTTGGTATCCTGTGGGAGAACACTTCAATGTGGAATACTACGCTATGCTAATAATACTTGTGCTTTTCACTTCCTAGGATGTTAAGTTTCCTCTTATGTTGGATGTGTATGAGCTGTGTACGCCAGATCTTCAGGAAAAAATGGTTTCTTACCGATCAAAATTCAAAGATCTAGAGGACAAAAAAGTAAATCAGCAGCCAAAGAATGTAAGTTCGTTTGGCATTTTCATGGACGGTTTGTTCAGACAGGTCATACATCTGCAGTGCTTGTAAAAAAAAATCTGAGCGTTGATCCTATGGGCCAAAGCATTGCATGTTTTTTCTAGCTTCTCTTAATCTAATCAGATTCTTTGATCATGTACACTGCAGGATCTCTGCACTTTATGTTCTAATCAGAGTTATACGTTGATGGAATCACATTACTGATGGAGTAAAAAGCTCTTCAGTTTCATGTTACACTTGAGCGTAGCACCTTGACTCCCTTTTTGTTTATATACACAAGGCTTATCAACTACTCAGTTGATTGCAATCAGTGTTCAAAGTGTTCTGCTTGAAACAAGCGAGTGTGACCATTTCCCTCTTAAAATGCTTTTTTTTCTGAAGATCAGGGGAACTCTGACTCTGTTCCTGGTGGGTCTGCTTTGGGACCGGAGTCAGTAGGAGCAGGGTGCAGAACCATGCAACTGCTTGCAGGATTGTGTACTTCATAGGCAAGTTACTACCAAAACTGGTGCTGGGCATTACTGCATACAGAACATGGAGAGCTTGTTTGGGTAGCCAAACACCTGGGAAAATCCTGCCTTTGTGGAAAAACTCCCTCTGAAGGAACTGAGGGTTCTGGAGGCTTTCAGACATGAGAATTCAAATGTTCCAGGGAAAGAACATGTACAGTCTGGCTTAGTATATCAGAATATATGCGTGTGTAAATATCAAATGTATATAATTATTGCATTTTTAATGCTTTTATTTCAAAATGCATTAATGCAGTGTTTCTGCATACTGTTGTTATGCAGAAAGGTTTACTGTGAGCTGCACAAAGTGATTCTCTCGCTGCTTGCTGGCAGTTCGCTTCAGTGCAGTTACAGATAGCTCTTCCCTCCCTGCTCAGCAGCTGTACAAGAAAGGGCTGTACAAGGACTTGTCTGACTAACGGGCTAAGAGCCTGCCATCTAAAATTTTGGTGGTTGGCTTCATTTCCCACCCTGTCTCACATATTCTAAAACTGACTTATCACTTGCTAGCCTTTTCTTGGCCTCGTTCTTGGCAGTTTTGCTTAAATACTTGAATAAGGCTTGCATCTCTTTTTACGTGGCTAGGAGCAAGAAGACAGCTATTTTAAAACAATATATCAGTACTTTGTCTGGTGTTGTCTTGTTGCTGCTTCTGCTGCTAGCAAGTCCCCAACAAGGAATAAAATTGTGAAATTGCAGAATTGCTTTGGTGCTCCAAAACTGTAAATTTTGTAGCTGAACCACCAGGGCAATATGTGCTAAAATGGTTACGTACTTGCTCGTAGAGGTGTTACTGTCTAGGTTAAGTTTTTGGATGTCCAATTAGAATTACTGTAGAAGAATCTGTTTCAGTAGAATCTGTTCTGTTAAACAAAAATGTTTTGTTTAAAAGTGTTTCTAAACCTAATGTGGAGATAATATTTAGTAGGATTGTGCTAAAGCTTTTTCTCCAAAGCATTTCCACTTTAATTTAGCGTATTCTGTTTTTCCAGTCTAGTAAAAGTGATGGTGCACAGAAGGAAGTCAAATATGAACCATTCTCTTTTCCTGACGGTGAGTATGGGGGGACATATAGCTGTTTTAAAGTAACTTCCCATAAACACATGCTTAAATGAACCCAATAGTAGGAGTACTTGAGAACCCTGTTTATTTTTTTCTAGTGCCTTTGAATATTAATCTTCAGAAAGTGACAGAAATATAAGAACCTGAAAGATTAGGCAGGTTAAAATGCCACTCAGTTGACAAGACTGTTACCCAGCTGACAAGGTGATGTATAGGAAACATGCACCTAAGAGACATTAGCATGTAACATGCGGTTGTCTGGTGAGCTTGTTTGGAAGCTGAAATGGAAGCAAAAATTTGAAGAGCCTGCCCTGAACGCAGACAGCAGCTGATACCTAAAGGAAGTATTGGCTGAACCTGCCCAGAAGTATCACGTTTGCTGACCATGCATCGTCTGTTCAGTGCTTTGGGCTTACTGCATTTGCACTGCATCCAGGATGCAAATTTATGTCATGAAAATGCCCAACAGTGCCTGTTTCTTCAGGGAATATCGTTTCTGAAAGCTGCTGCTTTTAGTTCACAGGGTTTTTAGAACCATGCTGTAGATGGAGTTGTACACAGCTACACTGCTGTAGCTGTGTGAATGTGGCTGTTAGCCATTGTGGCTAACGTGTTACAGGTCTGCCTGCTGTTAAAAATGCTGACGTTCTTCCATGTAAGACTTATGCAACTTTTTTCCCCTTCTCCTTCAGATATTGGTTCTAATAATTGCGGCTACTATGACCTGCAAGCAGTGCTAACGCATCAAGGCAGATCAAGTTCCTCTGGGCATTACGTGTCTTGGGTTAAAAGGAAACAAGGTAAAAAAAAAATGAAGTAAAACAGCTTAAAAGAGGAAACTGGGAAGGGTAGTTAAGGGGCTGTTGAGCAGTCCTAAATTTGATGGGCCTGAATTACAAATCATCCCCTTGTTTTTCTTGCAGATGAGTGGATTAAATTTGATGATGACAAAGTCAGCATCGTTACACCTGAAGACATTTTGAGGTTATCTGGGGGTGGAGACTGGCATATAGCTTACGTTCTACTCTACGGGCCTCGCAGAATTGAAGTAATTGAAGATGAAGCTGAACAGTAGTCTTCAGTTCTGGTCATTCTGCCTAGGTGTGAAATAAATGTTGATTACTGATCACTACTTTAACCCCAGAGCTTTAGCAAGTGGATATGTAAATTTGTTCAAACCTTTTCACGTGAAGAGGGATATTGGTTAAAAACTGATCCATGTACCAGTTCATCACTGCTGGACTGGACTGCCCACCGTGCTGGTGACAAAACTTAAAACAGCTTTAACATCTTGCAGAAAAAAAAATTTTTAATGAGTCTCTCCCCCCCCCCTTCCCCCTTCCCCTCTAATGTCATCAAGTATTTATTACACACCTACTCTCACATTTGTTACTCTTGCATGGTTCGTACAGTTCATCAGCTGTCCATCCTTTGCCTTACCTGGCAGCCGTGTCAGGAAGGTGGAAGAAAAACTGTTGCCTTGTTGCGTAACTCAGTGCTGCTGCCCATAGCCACCAACCATGGCTACAATCAAGTATTTGTCCAGCCTGACCTGCTGATTCAGTCTGTTCTGTTGCTGGCATTTCATGACTTCGAAATAAATTGTGATCAACAAGGTGTCTCCATTAAAAAAAAAAAGTTCATGTCTGGATAGTGTAGTTAGTACGTGTTTGCTTTCACTTCTTGGGCCATCGCTGATGAATTTCTCAAAGCAGCCATATACCGAAGCCCCTCTGCTTTTAAGCTCTAGGGTGGGGCATGAACCAAGGAGAGGGATCCCT
Organism: Oxyura jamaicensis; assembly: GCF_011077185.1. NCBI lineage: Eukaryota > Metazoa > Chordata > Aves > Anseriformes > Anatidae > Oxyura > Oxyura jamaicensis. The sequence continues at coordinate 105,048,657 of NC_048894.1, forward strand.
ACATTCAGTATCTTTCCCCCACAGGGTCCCCTGTCAGTCCTGCTGGGGGGTCAGACCACTGCAGGCTGTGATTTTTTCTGAGTTGTGTGTATCAGGCACAGAGGAAATCTGTGCTTCAGTGCACAAAACGACACAAGGCAGTTCTGCTGCCAGGTTAGGGAAAGGGAACAGATCTGAACTGGGGACACCTCAGCTCTGGCCTTGAATGTACGCACTGAGAGTAGGGTTTGTGCCTTAAAGAATCAGTAACAAAGCACTAGCCACAGCTGCTTCAACTCACAGCTTTTCCTATGTCACAGGGGGCCACATTATTTTACTTCAGTGATGGAACAGGGTTCTCATTTTCTCCAAAGTTTGAAGCAGAAAGTGCAAACACTAATGCCATGCTTGTTGAATGCCTTGAGAGGAGCCTGCATTTCCATGAGCAGAAATACTGCCTTGGCCCATAAGAGGTGTTTGTTAAGCATCCCAGCACACCGCAGTTGATCTAGTGCCTTCAGTCAAAACTGAGGCTTTTGTACCTTGCTACCTGTTACTTACAGTGTGAGACAGGTGGAAACAATACAGCCTAGTGCTGTCAGCCTGTGCAGACTTGGCCTGAAGCTCCCAATGATCAAATTCCTAATACAGTTACATCTCAAAGGGGCTGCAGCCCCACAGAGTTCTCGCCAATGGCTCTGCAGCCAGGAACTTGCCTCCGAGGTAGTAGGGAACCACCCTGGAAAGTCCGCAGCTACGCTTTCAAAACTGACGTATATGCTGGAGAGAAAAGGCTTGTGATAGACAGTTTTCCAAACAGTAATTAGGGACTTCACTGACTGATGGAAACTCGAAATAGCCATGAACCAAGTTGTAAGCCAGCTACAACTCAACATCACAAAAAAAATCTTTTTTTTTTTTGCAAGAACTAAATACAACTACATGGAACAGCTTGTACCCCTCCCAAAGCCCATAGCCTTACAGCAAAACAGCATGTCACTTCACAAATAAGGCAGCTGTTTGTCCCTGTTCAGTACCATTAGAGGCGTTACTGCACAGGGAGACCCCATCCTTTGGCACAAGCACCCCCCTCTGCTGCTGCAGGTTCTTCCCTGCAGTGAACACGGTGCCTCAGAAATGCTTACTGCAGGTATGTTTCATGGTCTGCAGCTGCCCCACATCCACCTGGCGGCGCAGGAGCTGCTGAGAAACCCCACAAAGACACAGCCTCCCTTTTACGTCTCTAAAGCTTGCTGACTAATCCTTTTCTCAGAAAACCTGGACAATGAACAGTATTATTTAAAAAAGTTTTTATTGTTTATCAAACACCAAACACCTATCAAAGGGCTAATACCTAGCAACAATTGTTTTACAATTACCTCAACACAGACCCCAGTTAGCACCTGAAGGGAGTTAGCTGCTGCTTTCAGTGTCATTGGTCAGGCTCTCTGCGAGGTCAGCGAGCCCAGCTTTGCTCAGGGCAGTGATCAGGTTCTCGGGTGTTGCGTGCGCGCCCTCCTGATCCTGCCAGGCAACCAGCAGCTGCTTGGCCCTCATCCTCACGTCTTCGCTGTCCGCCTCGATCTGCCGGATATCAGAATCCTTCATTTCCAGGTAGGGGGCCAGGGCCCTCCAGTGCTCCCCCAGCCTGCTGGCAAATAACTCCATTTGGTCGCCTGTCATAGCTTTGTCCCGTTGCACCTCGGGACCTAGAGGAAAAAACAAACAAACAATAAAAATCACAGCGAGACTCAGGGAGCATCTTGAGTCGATCCTGCAAATGATTCCTCCCTGTCCTGACCCGTTTCAAACCTCTTACTCACTAACAGAATGCCATAACCCTGCCATTTAGCCCTTAACCTACTCAAAAGCTCTGCCTTCTTATAGATGTAGTGGCTTTCAAGAAGAACATCCCTTCCCTGTCTTAAAGCTTCCTTTTAAGTATCACCTGCTTGACTGAGGGAGAACTGCTAAAGCCTCAAGCACATCACAAGTGCCTCCTCCAAGTGAAAACACTATTTGCAGGTAGCCTGCAATTGTCAATACACGACTCAGCCACAGTATTGGAATACAGCAGGAGCTTTAACATTAGTCTTCTAGAATTATTTTAGCCATTTTATGGAATTTACCTAGGTAAACTTGCATAAATTTGTTAAATAAATAATAATAAAAAAAAGCTTGCTCCCCATTTACTGAGTTACTAAAGGATGGAACAGTAAACAAGCTCCATGTTCCTGTTAGCAGAGTGTGAATGGGTATCAGCTTTAATATGTGGTCAGTACTTTAAGGACTTCTGTCATTCTGGCATCAAGATTAAAAAAAATACTAAATTCTGTGCTCTGCTGAGAAGCCAAGCGATCACACAAGTGGGTTTACAAATCTGTAACTTAACATGGGCTATAAACATAGGTGGTAAACCATAGCTTACTTCACACACTTTAAAAGGAAAAAAACAAAACAAAACACCTTAAAGACTGAGTTATTTACACAGAGTCATCATATTCTTAATTTTTAATAAATAGCTCACCCTCACACCACCTGAAGAGTTAGTTGGCACAGATGGAGCTTCAGCTCCTTCCAGTGCTTTCAGTCACAGTCACTTATTTGAACTGAAACCATTACGCTGAGGGAAAGGACTAGAGGAGCACGAACAACAGAAGAACAAAAAGCACTCAGATCACTTCCGCTGTTTCTAAGCAAAATGTGCAGACCACAGCTCTCCCCTCTTTGCTTTAAGACAGTATTTAACAAAAGATGAAAATTCAACACAGTGAAACTAGGAAGGCTGTTTCAGGCAGCTCTAGGCTGAGGAGAGAACTCCACCATCAGCAATGAGACTGGAGAAGAGGCCAGGTGCTGGATGGAAGAGGGCAGCAGAAAGGGGACTGACACAGGCCCACAGGTGGCTTTCCAGTAACGGAAAATCCCCGAAGCTCAGGAAGCATGTGGGTCACCAGCAGTAGCCAGCGCGCGAGTTCCACACCCCACCTCTGTCCCCTGCCCTCACTGGATCCAAGAGCTGGTGTAGAGAGCTACAACACACCAGGGAGAAGGTACGGTGAGACGGGGGCATGAGCGAGGATGGAGGGAGGCAGATTCACAGACACAGGGGACAGGGAAGGACAGCTGAGAGCATGACACACCAAAGTTGCAGGCAAGAGACACACATGAAGGGGCTGGTTCATGGAGAGGAACAAGAGATGATATTTGTTGGGAAGGTTTCTGTCTTCTCCGTCACAGACAAGCTTTTGCCTTTAAGCCAGGCAAATGCAGTTGAAGTAAAGATACCAGAAGTGGAACACATCCGTTTCTCAAGGTCCCGTAACTACCTACCCCAGCAGAGGCAGAGGGAAGCACTCCCCCATGGCCTCTAAAGGGCAGAAAGAGGGAAGAAGGGCTGAGGAACACCCGGGGAGGTTTCTACACAGCACTGTGGATCTTTGGGCAACAAACACTTAGTAACACTAAACACACACCAGGCAGCAAAAATGGAGGAGGCCCCTAATGAAATGCTTATCCAACTTCAGCAAATAGGACACTTTCAGCACTGCAGACCATGAGACTGAGGGTGCTACGGGTGTGACCTGAAAAGCTGCACTTTTCAGTATGAATGTGGGTACAAGTCAGAAGTACCAGGGCAACCAGGACTGGTGACTTTCAGCAGAAACTACAGTTAAACACAGCTTCCACTAGATGCAACAAGAGAAACTGTGAAAATACTAAGAACATGCAAATCTTACTTTCATTGTTTTCCTTTAATAAAGCATCATTATCTTCCTCATCTTCATCTTCACCTGTTTTTATTTCTTCAGAAGGAGGCTATAATGAGAGAACTAAATATCATTGGATGAATTTGGTGTTTAAAGAGAAATTTTACAGCTCTATGATGGTCCCTGGCATGTGTGTTAGAATGGAAAATCTGTCATGATCCCATATGAGAATTAAAAATCTTCCCCAGTCTTCTGCATCCAGAACACCAGTAACAATAAAACATCATGTTAATTAAAAAACAAACAAACAAACAAACAACTAATGAAGCTATCAAATGACTTTACGGGATTCCCTCCAGTTCCTTCCACACTAGCTACAAATACAGCATAACATACACAGCGTTATTACTTTCTTAAAAAAAAATAAAAATCTTCACTCATTTTATTCCTCACTCAGGAGTTCAAGTTTTCTGCACTTTCAGACTTTTTTGTAGGGTAGCTACAGGTGGCAAACAAGCAAACAGCAGACTTTTCACTTCTTGATTTAGCTACTGATCAGACAAGATGAACAAAAGGCTCCTTTTTCTACATCTCAGTCACAGGCCTTATCCACGCATTTGTTTCTTGCCGTAATATCTGGTCCAGGACCACAGCATCATCAGGAATACTGCATCAAGTGATACGTTGTCTATTAAACAGCTCTTCCCTCCCAGTATTTTTCTAGAATTGCTTTTAGCATCTAGTTAATTCTGGTGGTTAGACAATAAAAATGCTCCATAATACAATCCAATTTTTACATCACAGACAAGAAAGTCTCAAATACGGAACCAAGGGTCCCTATCTGTACAAAATACCTGGGTTGCGTGCTAACTCAGAGGCTTTGAAAATGTTCCCCTCCCCAACCATTTGTCTCTTACCACTGTGTGTAAAGCGACCTGAAAGACCCCTCAGGCCCTTGCCTCAGAGTTGTATTGTTGACCACACAAAGCGACAATGGATTAGATTTACAGCTCCACAAGGTCTAGTTTTCTTTACATGTTTTAAAAGCTAGGGGGCTGACGAAACAGCCCTGGTAAATCTTGCTGCAACACCACAGTATCCTCAGCTGCACACGCTGCCCCTTTCCTAACCACAGCTACCGATACCATGAGCCATACCACCAGCTTACACCTGCCGAGGAAGTGGTTTGCACTACAACACGGAACCCAAGTAGCCCGGCAGAAACATATTCCTGTCTACCAACTTTGCAAGGAGTGCAGAAAAACTTGGACTACCACAGCTGTTCGTTCACAGAATACAAGGAAAAGCTCAGCAGTTAATGTTAGTCAATGTTATCTGAAACTTAGCGTTACTGGGACCTTCACAGATTAAAGCAATTTTACTTGCAATATTTCCTTTAGTGTACAAACTTTTTCTTGTGTTTTCCCTCCCCGTGTACCAAATGGACTGCAGAAAGAGACAAGCAGGAAGTCAAATGAATTCATTTATTATTATAGGATAATACCACTTACAGGCAGCTCCTTGGCTAATTTGATTACCATGTTTTCTAGATATTCTGGTAAACTCTTGAATTGTTGGTTTGTTGGCTGGAAGAAGTGGGGGCTTCTGCGTGCTAGTAGTCTTAATGCTCTCCAACCATAGTTCGAATTGTTCACAGCCCTACAAAAAAAATAAAAGTTTGCTTGGTAACAGCCTGTCATCTATAAAGTACAGAGAAAGATCTGAGGCATTTCCTAATTAATATAATTCTGTCCAAATCTACAATGTTTTTTTTTTCAGTATTACTGTGGTGGTTTTACCGCCAGACCCAGTACAATTACTCGAGTAGGGCACAGATGCACAGTATTATGCAGAACAGTCAGCTTTCTTTAACAATCCAAACACGCAAGAGATCAAAACAAAGTGAAACAAAACAAAAGATCTACATACTTGTACTTATTTTCAACCATATTTTCAGGATCTGCTTGTTCAATAGCTTCCTCAAAAAACTCCTCCAACGTTGGCATATATTCCCTAAAAAATAAAGTAAGGATCTTAATTCTACTCACAGTCTACTGCAAAATAGCTGTTTTTCAGTTACTTCATAAACAACTCAAACTTATCTAAAGAACCAGAAAAACCAAAACCAACTCACATTTAACAACTGCAAATAAGTGAAGAATCTGTTAGATACACTGTACTATGAGATGATTTACTGCATAATGACCGAAATCTATCAGGAATCACTAGCACTACCTATTATATGTACTTAACCTTTCTGCCATACTGAAGTGTGAGATTAACACCTGTAAAGAACGTTTGGTGATAAAAGAATACAGGATGCATGACAAGATTTCTGGCAATCAGGAAATGAGACTTTCATAAAAGCGTCTGCGACAACTGACTGGCAGCATCAGAAACATACTGCCACAGGCAGAGCTCACAAACACACAGGAATCTAAAATGGCTGTTTGCTTTGTGCAATTTGATAGGATGGGGTACGTAGAACAGGGTCTCTTCCCTCATACACTCACATTCCAGGTCATCTGCAACCAGGGAAAGCCAGAGTATTACTACCCCCGCTTCAGTTATTTATGATCACTAATTTTAGTTGGGAAAGCACCAGGCAGCTTAATATTGTACTTAATGATCTCATCACAGCAGCTTCCCAGACTTGCTCAAACACGTTCGTTTCGCTCCCCCTGGTGATCCCTGTACCTTCTGCTGAATGTACTTCCTGTACGTTAACACTGGAGAAGGCAGTAATATACCTGATGGGGAGGGGAAAGAAGGAGTTGGACTCTCGGATGCTACTCAGTGAGAGCACAAGTGGCAGCAGGCACAAGCCCAAGTACAGCAAATTATACATGAGCATAAAAAAAACACCACCAAAAAAAAAAAAAAAAAAAAAAAAACCAAAAAAAGAAATCAAAGATTTTCTGTGATGGTTGTCAAACTCTAGAACAGACTGCCCAGAGGCTGTGGAGCTTCCACTTGTGGTGAGACATTGAAAATCTGACTGGAGAGGGTCCTGAGCAACTTGCTGTAGTTGAGCAAGGGCGTGGATGAGGTGGTCTCTAGAGGTCCCTTCCAACCTCAGCTCTTATGTGACAACATGATTTGAAAGACAGAAGTTGTGGTTCACATTAAAAGGTCAACTGATATTTCTGTTCTCTGAACAGCTAGCGGTTGCTTCTGTAAGATATTCAAACCAGTACATAAGGAAACATGACCTAAAAGTGTAACAACAAAAATAATATTCACAATGATCAGGGACAGTTTTCTGCTTTGAAGATTACCCACAAAGATTACTTTGGCTCACAGTAACCTACAGCTCTATGTGATCAGTAGTATAAAGCAGACTCATGGTGTGTGGTCTGTATTGCTACTCCCTTATGTTTGACAGAGACATCAGTTTCTACAGGAGAACCCAGTGATCAGTCAGGGAAATTTAAAAAAAAGAAGAAAGGGGGAAAAGAGAGTGCTGGTTTCTAAGTTCACTTCGGTTTTGTTTTGAGAAACATCCTTCGCCCAGAAAACCAGTGCTCCATGTGTTTACAGTGTGTTACCAACAACACGCATGTTTAAGTGCACTACAAAACCCATCTGATTTGAATCCTAGTGTATTTGGCACCATGCAAATTTTAAAAAGCACATTTTATCCCAAGAACGGCTATCTAAAAAGAAGACAGGTAAAGAAGTATTACCCCCTTTGAATGAAGACTCGAGGAATCAATGTAAAAAAGTGAAAGTCTCTTGACCATGTTCAGTCACAGAGTCCATAATAAAACTTGGAACTGAATCCAGACTCTCTGGGACCTGCTCTTTCCTGTTAACCATCATACGTGTTCCCTCCCAACTCCCTTTTGTGTGTGTGTTGTCTGTGTCCCCCCCATCTCTTTCTCCTCTCCATGCACCAGGAATCAGAAGTTTTGGTTCCAAGCCCAACGCCACCTTTAGCCTTTGGTCTAGTAACAGCCATCCTCCGTATGTCATTCTCACAGGAAAGGAAGGCACTTCCTCAGCAGAGCTCTCAGCCTCTGGAAATGCAATTCCTCCACTCAGGACACCTGCCAGGTAGCACCTCTTCCCAGGCATGCAGCCCTCTCAGCCACTATCAGCAAAACCCTCTTTGGGAACCACCCAACTCCTTTTCCAAATTTCCACACAAGCTACCATGTCAGCAGAAAAGGGAGTTACGTAGACAAGTAGACAGTCGAGTAGCAAAGCATGTTTTCAGTATTTCCTACAATTGTGCATGCAGAAGGGATAACCAGTAGTTGCCTTTTTCTACATCTGCACTACTAGTAGATCTGCTGTGCAGTGAAACAATGCACACTAGACAATTTGATCTTATCTAGTATTGTCCTAAGCACATGCCTACCCGAAAATCATGGCTGAATAGCTTGCTAACTTCATTAGAAACAGCCTTGGCGATGTTCCTTTATTATGTAAAGTGCTTAATTATACAATCACCCTCTACTAAATGAGAGTAAACAATTGTGAAGAAAACTAAGAAGATTTCAAGAGATGCATATAATCAGCTTCTCTCAAGACACACAATGAAATGAAATTCTCTATATAATCATCTTCAACACTTACGCAACTTTGTAATAACTGTAATTCTGCATAAATCAGAGTGCTGGAAGTTAGCTTTAGACAATGATGTACTATTTCTTACCTACCTACTCTCAGATTTACAAGCTTCCATGTTATCAGGACATAGGTTCCAAAGGCGGGTCAGTTCCTCACTGAAAAAGAGGAGCATAAACACATACTGAACTCCTTCATTCTGTCATTCCACGTTCCAGCATTCACCAAAGCCAGACACACAAAACAGTGCTACACAAATTCTCTTCCCAAAGCCTTTATAATAAAGCCTGTCGTACAAATTTTGTGATAGAAGGAGTTACCAGATATTAGGAGTTACCAGAAGTGACATAAACCTTATCTGATGTTGCAAATTAGGAAAACGACATTCTAAATTTCTACTATAGTCTCTGGCTGATCTGTGGACAGGACATTTTGTTTTGATAAATTAAATAACTTATCGTTTTCTTTTTCAGAAGGGACATTGAACACTCACTGTGTAGTAACTCAGTACAAGACCTTGAGGGTCAGGACAAGGTCAAAATTTCCACACCTAGGTTGGGTGAACAGTTACAATAAAGAAACTCATTTCTCCTGGAAATAAAGTGGAAAAATGTAGCACTTGAATTCTTCTTGATATATTCTCTCCAATGGAAGTGCCATATTTCACATATTACTTTGCTCCATGGATAAAGTATCAGTAGGTGTTATTTTAAAATCCATGGCATAGATACATGTTAAGCAAAAATAAGGAAAACAAAAGGATAAAAACTGATCCAACAAGTATAAAAACACTGATTTGCAGCCTATGACTTCTGGACTATTTATAAGGGATCTTCAAGAGATGACTAAGGACAAGCCTACTGCAAGTTTTAAACCAAGTGGTACGTTTCCTGGCTATTCTTTCTTGGCAGTTCCAAAGTGAGGAAGTTTGAAAAGCAGTCACTAGAAAGAATAGTCAATGGCAAAAAAAAAAAAGAACCACCACCAAAGTAACCACCACTACAGAAATCCTATAAAGAAAAAGAAAAGTAACAACAAAAAACTCAACATACTTCCCCATAAGGATTTTTTTGTTTGGTCCTTTTCCTAAGAAGTCCTCAGGAGCTGGCCTCTTTCTTGCAGGCCTCATTGGCTTAGAATCAGGAGGCCTGAGGAAAAAAAAAGCTCTTTAATATCAAACCAGTAATATTTAAGAAAACAAAACTAAGCCAAATTATTTCAGGTGGCTTTGAGTTAAATCACAGTGAAGGAGTGAAGGCATTCAGAAGGACTGGGATTCCCAGGGTGGAAAGGAGGGGGAAGAGGACAGAGAACATAAAGTAGGGATAAGGAAAAGGATTTGCCAGACACCAAAATCAGTTCACTCACAAATTTAAAGGTTTATCAGAGTTCCAGTACAGAAAAAGAAGCAAATCAGATTTATTCCAGCAGCACATACTAAATGTGATCTACCCTGCTGCTGGGATCATCTGCACTATGATTGCAAGCTCTCCTTCCCCAGCTGCACCTGATTTCATGGGATCAGAGAATGGAGATCCCACATCACTGAGGTAAGGGTAAGACCTACCCAAGCTGAAACTCTGGCTGAGATCTAAAGAAGGAGACAGAACATTTATAAAAAGTCAGATTTAATAATTTTACATTTTCTTTTCCAATAGTTATTTCTCTCTTCTTACCGCCCCCCTCCCTTTTCTATAAATCGCTGAAGCCAGGAAAAAATGCTTCCACCTGATCTCTGCATAAAAGAATTTGTGAAAAGGTAATGACCCGTCTGCTCCTTACCACTAAGGGGCTGTGGCCAGTGGAGAGAATGAACAAGGATGGTTTGGTCACCACCTCAAAATAGTCAAGCACACATACGGAGTCTCAGGTCAAGTTTGCCACTAGTTAGTAACCAATTCTGCAGGAAATTTTTTGGTGGCGATAGGCACCTAACTGTATTTTCCTTTCAGGTAAGTGATCGCCACCAAGTGGCAAACTTAATAATTCCAGGTTCGCTACCCCATTAAAGCCATCATGCCAAAGGAATTGCTTTAAGAGGCAACCTACTGGTATATAGCAAAGTTGGGCGCTGACTTCATCATAGCATCTGCCAGAGGCAGGAAGGGAGACAACGTGATCCCCAGCCACTGGATCTTTGGTATTAAGAGGACAAAATGCTGCCACGAGACGATGAGGAATGCTCTCCTGAGACCCAGAGATGCATCTCCACCTCTTCATTGGCATAATGAAGCCTTAAAACTTTTGGCAGAAATCTAAGAGCATTCTGCACACATGGAAGGGACATTCAACAATACAAATGTCTAGGTTGTGTGCATCATTGAGTTCATATACACTGCGCATACATATTCAGAAGCTGAGCCATCATTTCAAATAAATGACAAATTTCTACTTCGAAAGAGAGATACCTTTCTTTCACAAAGCTTGGGCAGCCCTCATTTTTCCATGAGTTCCAGTTTTCTTCAGTATTTAATATATGCTGGAGAAACATAACATTCCACATTACCAGACTTTAAAGTTGGCCCCACAAATATTAATTAAGCTATTGTAACTAAGGAGAAAACTTGGTTTTAGTGTTTTTCAGCCACATATTTGAAGTTCATCAGTATAATCTTAGGCAGTTGGTTTAGTTTATCCAAAAACAGTGCACCTCCTCTCTCCAATGACTATGGGAAAGGCTTTATTTCTCTTTCTCTGAGCAAAGAAAGAGATCTAGCCAAAGGAAAATTAAAAACAGAAAGCAGGAAGACTGAAAAAAGGTTAAATTCCATTTGTGTCTTATTTCCACGTCTCTGGGCATAGTACTCCTTTCCACAAAGATATATGTAATTTTAAACAATCTCATGTATGTATACATGCACATATATGACCATTTCCACTTCTCCCCCTGAGAAAGAATAAAAGCACATTAACCAAAACATGGGAAAACGTGGCTAAAAATAAAAAGATGTTATGAGATCTCTTTTACTGAGATGAGCTAAAAGGTCTCTCAGACGTTATGTTTATGTTCTAAGAGATGGTTTATACTGATATGGTTCTTTTACTCCTTAGACACTCTAGAGAGACCTTGGTTCAGACATGCACCCAAGTACTTACCTCTACCATTTTTGAGAATCTTTCCCCATCTGGCGGATTTTCTGAAAGAAGCTATGATTGGGAGAAAAAAAAAAAAGTTAACTTTTAACATTATACTTAACAGAATATTTAGGAAAAAAACAAACAAAATGGCTGTTACTGCTTCAAAGGTGGTTAATACACTATTACATGAGGTAACTAGCTTTTCTAGGTAATTTTTACGTAAGTATCTATGGTACCAACCTGGTAAACTGCCTTTGTAGTATCTTCAATCCAAAGAGATTGTTCATCTGTTAGAACATAGTTTGAACTGGAATTGAAAAAGAAAAATCATTAAATGAACATTTTTTTTTTTTTTAATTAATGTGAAGAGTTGGCTAAACATTGAAATAGTGCTGAGGACACACCCTTTACACTACATGCTTTCTGTGCTTCCTGAGAGGTGTTGGAGGGGAGTTGAAGAAGGAACTCTGAATATGCTCTGATCTGGTCCCATGGACTGAACATTTTTTGGTTTGTGGATTTAATTTGATGTGCTTGTGGAAAATACTTCCAGGTTTAACTTCATCCAGTAGAAAGTTAATTTGTGTGATTCAAGAACACATCTTTATGTGGACCCAAAGCACAGCAAGTGGGCACAAGAACCAGACTTCAAAAGATCCACTCCTAACCTCAGCTAAAGCACTACTGTAGACAAACCACAGTAAAAGAAAGAATTAATCTACTGGCATTATATAGACACATATCTTGAGTACCTTAAAATGTGAGTTCTATATAGCATAACTAGAATTATAATGCAATTAGTAAGTAGAAGTGAAAAAGTAGAAATAAATACTTAATTTCCAAGAAGAGACCAGAATTCTTTTGTGAACAAATTAGTGTTATACCATGCCACACATATATTACACCATCCTTGACCACTGATAAATGAGTGCTTTTAATGAACTGCTGAATGAACTGTCACTGAAATGATCAGCTATCACCTCTCCAGGGCTGAACTGCAATTCAGGATACCTGAATTCTAGTCCTTCTCTGCCATTGGCTCACCTTGGTAAATAAATTATAGAACGAGGACAGTAAAATGAATCTAGTTTGCAAAGTTCTCTGAGATCTGTTTGCAAAAGGCAGTATATTACAGGTGAAAGACAGCTGCCTTAAATGTTAATCTTTTATGTGCCCATATGGTTAATGGCACAGGAAAAGAACAAATAGGAACATTTTTCTTCAGCATAACACTGGAGTACTGAGATGAAAGACAGGGCTTTGTTCTGTCCCAGCAGTTTATAAAAGGAATAGTCACCCTTGTTATTTCTTGCTGTTTTAGACAGAATTCTGCAGAACTTTAGGAAGAAACAAATCAGCAAACACTGCCACATGTGGATGGCAGAGTTGATTATATATATGCCATCATTTTGAATCTATAGGCATCCCGCACTACCTAATGGCCTGCTGCTTGCTATTAGAGAGGCACTCCTTCCGTCTCATGGCTGGCACCCATCTTAAGCAACCTCTAGAGGTCTCTGCTTCTCTGAAATCCCACCCAACTCACTAACCTAACAGAAAACTCACTGCAGGACAAGCAGATGAGTTTTTGCTATCCTAGAAAACTGCACGAAACTTGAGACTAACAAACACTAGTGTCACTGCAAGGGGAAGCAGAGAATCACACCAAAATGAACAAATAAAGAGAGGAACGAGACCTCCCATTTACTGTCGTAAAATAATTTCAGCCACCTCTTATATTTACCAGTCCAGGGCTCCACAAGTGTCACAAGAACCTTACAATGAGTAAATATAAGCACTTTTAAAATGTTTCAGTTTAATTCCATCCATATTACCTTTTAAATTTGACCTGTCCCTTCAGATACTGAAATAGTATCAGATACTGCAACAAGATGTGACGGCGAAAGTTACTGTCACTCAGCTGTAAATCCATCAACTAGACAAAAAAAAAGAATTGCACATAGATTTTAAAGACATTAAACACATAACTGAAAAAATATCAACAAATATTTTCAGATAAATGAGATGGGGACAAATTTTACAAGAAGATGATGATGGCAAGTCATTACAAAAATCTCTATTTAGTATCACCTATACTTTAAAGACAGTGCTCCACAAAGTACCCAGATAAGTGAAACTGCCATTCAGCACACTTTAGGAAAGACAGTTATCAAAACTTTTAAAGTAACCCATTCCTTATAACCATGACGAGCTGCTTGTAAAAGCAAACAGCGTATTTCTAAATTTTTCTTTTGAATTTTATACTGCTAGATTTCATAACATTCTACCTAAGGAATCATTCACTTTGAAATGAACAAGAATTTGGAAAAGCAAATATTCAAATTTTTCTGTAACTGAAGGACAGCTTGCTACCTTTTCCTATGAACTACTGGCTACGTAAGGGTTTAGATATCAGAAAGGTGTTTACCCTCATCACCAGTGTACACTGGTACACTGCTTGATTTACACCTCATGTGTTGCAACATGATTTGCATGATCTCTCATACAAAGAGAGCACTGAAGAAGGTTTTTTCAAGAAAAAAGACCTTTCACTTGTGTATTTATTAAGCAACCAATTTTATATTATTTTTAAATTATTGACACGCAAATCAAAGGCTTATGAGCATGCCTCTTCCTCCTCTCCCCCTTCCCAATCCCAGAAAGAGAAAACTTATTTTGCATTGTGACTTGCTTCGTCACATTTGCATGCACAAGTTAAAGTTCAAGTTATTCCAAAATGAAGACAAAAGTGTTAGGATTCAATTCAATACCATTTCATTTCTTAATTAACTATTAACAGTTCAAAACGCTCAATACATTTTTCAAAGCAATTTTAAACAAGGCTGTTAAGAAACAGGAAATATGGTTAACACACCAGCCAAGTTTCAAAAGCGTAATTGCAAAGACAATAAAAAAGCACCTCTGTAAATATTTACTTTAATTTCCCTTTTTAAAATGAAAACAAACAAACAAAAATGTATTGAGTGAAATAAATAAATAACAGCTTTACTGCAGACTATTCCAGAAATAGTAGTCCCTGAATCATCAACTAAATAGACAGAATCCACAGAGAAGGAATAAAATGTAAGAACAGAAGAAATTTATCTTCAAACAGCAGTCAGTGCAATGGGATAGTTGAAGAAACTGTGGAGACATTCCAAACCCAACTAGACGTGGTGCAGATCAAAACCTGATCGAGCTGAGAGCTTTGAACAGGGAGGTTGAACAAGATTATCTCCACAGGTTCCTTCTGACCTCAGCTACTTTGATTCTGAGCAAAGAGATCACATACCTTTTCACTAGTTAGGAACTTTGCAAAATATACGTGTTCTCCGCCTGTTTTTAGCTCCTCCAGCTTTTTTCGGGAAGCCTGAGTGTCATCCAATTTGTAACTTTTGAAAACAGCCAAAACTTCTTCCGAGTACTATAAAACAGAGTTATTTACCACATGAAGAAAAAAATAAACAAAGAAAGCTTGTATTTAATTAGAGAACTATAATAGATCTAGTGCCAAGCAAGTAAAATCAGTAGTGGACTTGCTATCAGCCAGTCAAAGTAACACCTATTTGCCACAGTGTACCAGTGCACAGGGGGATCTCTGAACATCATCTGTGACAGTCAAAGCATTATTTATCATTTCAGATTATCTACTCAACTGGAGCATTTAAAACATACTAAGGACAAAACGCTATGGGTTGTGAACAGTGCACAATCGCTTTCTTGTTTAGATGCTATGAAGAAAAAAGGTATGTATGATGATAGTCATGACTCAATTTGTTCAGAATACATATAAAGGTACATAAGTGAGTGTTAAGTTTGCAGTGTTGTTCTTAAAATCAATTCAGCCTTAAAACTACAATGAAGAAAATCTGTCAAAAAAGTCATCTGAAAGACTACAACCTGACAGTCATTCCCTCAACCATGTTTTATTATTAATTTTTTTTTTTTTGAGGACATGGACCTCATTAATCAGATTTATAATAGGATGTCTGTACAGATGTTACCTCTAAATTTCTACAATACAGAGAACAAAGACTTTTTTTTTTTTTAAAAAAAGTGAGCTTTTACTGTTAAATAGAAACTGAATGACGTGTGAGGAGAGATGAGTAGCTTCGCAGTACATCATTCTTAGCATTCAGAATAAGCAAAATTGAAACAGGTGGCTGAAATCAACAGCTGGTTCAAGTCATTGCTTCTATAGAGAGATCTGTTTCATTAGAATCCTATCAATTTTAGGATTCTAGTGGGATTAATATTCAAAAATAATCAATATTCAAAAGACAGACCTGGGACTAGGTAGAACTATTAAAAAATTTCTGCTTGTTGCAACTAATAAATCAGAAAAAGGTCCTTCTGACATTACTGAAACATCTGAAGTGTTTCTGTAATTAACTTATTCAAGCTTTATTAGAGGATTTACAGTGCATCTTAATATACTGTTTACTGTCAAAGGCTCACTTCAGAAACCAGCAAAATGCACTTCCTCATGTATTCCCCATTTTCAATGGCATTAACGGCTGAATTGTTCCGTTCTTGCTCAGTCACTCTTTTACTCATTCAAACAGTGATTTTCAGTTAGGATGAGTTGTTGTATGCATGCTGAGATTACCTTAAGAAAAGTTTTCCATGAGACCTTCTCATAGCACTGCACAGGATTTCTAAAGTAATCTTGAAGTGACCAGAATTTTCTATACAGGTTATAATCTATTGGAATGGAACTGGAAAAAAAAATATGGTTAAGAAAACCCATACTGAAAACACTATATTAAATTAAAGTACACTCAAAGGTGCAATAAAGTCAATAGTGAGTCCTTTTGGAGAAGTCTATCATTCAAAACTTGTCCCTAAAAGTCTTCCATCCAGCCTACTGTTCATTTTTCCATCATAAAAACACAAATGGTGAAGCAAAAGGGATCTAGGAGTTTTACACTGCCTGGGGAACGAAGAGGAGCAGTCTTTTTTCCTAAAAGCACACACAGCATGTACTCATTATCTCTGAACATGTTTTAACAGAACAAGTCTTGTCAAGATACTTGTAAGAACTGTGAAAGAATACCAGTGGTTTTCCGCCAGGGTATGTAACTTTTTCAAATAACTTGTAAACTTTACACTTCCAGACAACTCCAACTTCTTCAACTTAAAAAAAAAAAAAAACTGCTCGGCTGTATATATTCTCAAGGGGGCAAGAAATAAGTAGAATTCTGAGCACAACATTTAAGGATATTTTCCAAACAGTTCTTTCCTTTCACTTTATAAAATTGTGTTTCAATGTTTAGACTTGTAAAAAGCTCACCAGCTTGTTGGGGCTTCATCATCTCCCATTTCACCTTCTTCTACCTCCATTCCTTCATCTCTCTCCTCCGAGTGCTAATAGGAAAAAAATAATAAAGAACTGATGTAAGTGTCACTGTAATTTGTGTTTTTCATGGTGTTCTTTAGTTTTATACCTTTTATTGTACTTCAGATGAGAAAGCTTAGGCTGTTAATTTAACAAATCTCCAGTAAAATGCACAAGTCCCTATCTTAACACCATAATACAACAGTAGCGCGACTTACTTTGGAGAAAAAAAAAAAAAAAAAAAACATAGGGAAAGCTCTATTCTCTGTAGACTGTAGGAAAAACTTTTTACAGCAAGTGACGGTTCTCATCTCTCACAGTCAAATCAAGATTTCCTCCCCACCTCCCAAACCTACACTGTTTACTGTACCAAATAACGTGCCCATTTCCAGAATCAGCAGGTTGGTCTGGAAGAGGAACAACCAAATTATATACATACAGTCCTGAATGTATAAGTCTGCACAGTAGCCAATTCTGTACAAACAATCCTAGGTGCTTACAGAATTGTTTTCTGCAAAATGAGTGAAAAATGACAGAAGAATTCTCACCTTCTGTCCTAACGTGCTCTCATGTTCGTTGGTATTGAAAACAGTGACATTTTCCAGGTTAAACTGACTCTGCAAGTTGAGTCCTGCAGAAAACAGAAGGTCAATCTCAAAAGCTGTGAAGTTCAGAAGTCTGTTAGTTCAGTTCATTGTTTATGAGATACTGCTATTAAATTCTCAGAAACAGGATTTGAAATCACAATGTTTGAAATCACAATGAATTAAAGTCACATACAACATGAAATGGAAAAATCGTACCTGACTTTTCAGAAAGAGGAAACAACCTAGCCAAGAACAGCTGAATTCTTCCACAGAAGACTGTGTTTTGTGACTTTGATAATCTTCTTAGGAGATCTAAATATTGCAAAAAGTAAGTAATATTAGTATTTGTCCCTCTTTCAATTTCTCACATGCTAGACTTTACGACTTGCTAATCACATCCTACATAACTCATGAAGAGAAGCTAAGATTTGTAAACTTAAATGCTAGTAACTTCCTCAGATCAGCCACAGTTTTCCCAAATGTATTCTGTTTATTCTCTGAATTCCTACAGTGGCAAGAAAAGATTAGTTCAAACAAATCCAACTCAAATACTGCCTCTGACCGGGGCCTTGTCATTGCTGAGAAATAAATGCTTCTCAGATGTTCTTTTGTAAGTACCTCCACTGCTGAAGAGATTTCCTTGAGGTCAGGATAACTTTTACATTAATCTGCAAGACTCATGAACATACACTAAGACGAGTGACCTGCTTTTTGTTACTTATTGAACACGTTTTATTGTAAATCAAATTATTAAACTCACTTTAATCTGCTGTTCCTTAATTCCCCACCACAACCTGTGAAGAACTAGAACTCACCATTGCACATTCGTAGCAAGTAATTTTTCCCTGCAGAATAAAATGTATTCTGAAACAGAGTAAAAATATTTAGATTATTAAAGAGATAGCAGAAATGTTTTTGAGCAATTTTAATTAAATCACAAGGCATGAGCAAGTTTAAGTTATTCCTACTGTTAACTCTAAATTTCAGTTTTCCCTTAAATAAGAAACTGTTTTCACAAAAGGCCAACATAAAACAAACAACCCCACAAATTTCACGAAAGCATAAACCACAATACTTAAATGCAGTTCCCCCCCCTCAAATAATAAGGAAAAACAAAAACCCCAAACAAACCACTAAAAATTCCCACACATAACAATGAACTGCATGGGTAGGATCCTCTTTGTTCTTCCTGGACCACACTAAGTTTTACACTCATTTCCCTTATCCTTCCATGCATTATTTCTGTACATATATAAAGAGCAACACACAAAAGATTTAGAGCATTCACAGTAATAGTAGTTTGGCAGTAAGCAAAGGGGAGATGCTTGAATTAATGATAAAGAGGAGTTTGTGAATATATCGGGGAAGACTACACTATCTCAACTAGAACAGCCCGAATGTCTATGGGAAGAGGTCAAGAAATCCAGGCTAGGAAAATGGTATGACAAACTGGAACGTTCTTCAGGTATTTCTATGGAGCTGCTGACATTTATGGTCCTGGCAGTACTGTCAAAGAATGAACCAAGGATATTGAAAACCAAGATTTCTTATGATCTTGGAACAAAAATGCAGGCAGGTTACAACTTCTGTCTGAGACCCTGAATTCCCTCTTCAATGAACAGTGCCTGCAACACAAAAAGCTCAAGCAGCCTGTCACAGCAGCTCTTCTACTGCCATGGCACCACCGCACAGCAAGAACACAGAACCCTCATGCAGGCTTCAATACAGTTTGTTCAAGAGCATATATATTTTAGGGCAATGTATCCACCATCAACATAGTCACCATTGCTTCCTTGATGGAAAGCTCATTAAGGAGCTGACCTAGAGTTAATTTTCCCCCCAGTAGCTGGGATGGTGATGTGTTTTGGATTTAGGATGAGAGTAATGTTGATATTTTAACTGCTGCAGAGTAGTGCTTAAAAAGTCAAGGGCTTTTCAGTTCCCCACACCACCATGTCAGCAAGGATGCTGGGGTTTCACAAGGAGCTGGGAGGGGACAGAATCAGGACAGCTAACCCAAACTGGCCAAAGGGATGTCCCACACCATGTAGCATCATACTGAACAATGAATATGCGGTGACTGGATGGGGTGGGGGGATGTGTGGGTTATGGTGTGCTTGCAGATGGGCTGGGCATCAGCCAGATAGGTGGTGAGCAACTGCATTGTGTATCAGTTGCTTTTATTATCACTATTACCATTATTTATCTTTCTTCTCTGTCCTATTAAACTGTCTTTATCTCAACATACAAGCTTTTACTTTTTTCCTCCCGATTCTCTCTCCCATCCAACTGAGGGGAGAGGCTGAGAGAATGGCTTTGTGGCTCTGAGCTGCCTGCCAGACACCTAGAAGACCTCCTCTCCTGCAAACTGGAGAGGGGGAATCTCCTGCTGCTCTGAGGAAGCAGAGGCAAGAGAGAAGGCTTTCAAAGAAATTGTGTATCTGAAGATAAATTTCCACTGTCTAAACGTGTTGCACACTGTAGATGGAAGAGAATGTAGTTTGAAATAGAACAACCTAAATTACTATATTTTAGTATTAATTTTCTGTCCTCTGCTGCCACTTTTTTTTTTTTATTACTTTTAAGCGTCAAAACAAAACATGCTTAATGCTACAACTCTAACATAAAGAGATGCAAAGACAATTAAAATCTGTTTATAAAATTGGTTTGGGCACATAAAAGCTTTGGCGTAACATACGTTTTGGAAAAATACTTACTGATTTCCATGTAGCAACATTCTTCTCCACAAAAGTGAAAATTTTGTCACACTGATCCAAAGGCAAGCAATCCAGAACATCTCCCAGAAGTACAAAAGGGGTTGATGCAGTGCAGATACCTACGAGGACCAGTGAATATTTTGTTCAGCAAATACGAACTGAAATGCAGTAAGATGCATGGCATTTGATGGACATGTTCCCAGGGAAGCAAAAAAGTTCTCCTGGGTTTCTAAAAAGCCTAACAAAAAGCTATGGCTAAAGTATGAACCCCCACTGAAGATATTTTTGTATGCATGTACACATGCAGATGAGAGCTTTGTATTAATGTATAGAAAATGCCAAACAAGAACTGTTTTAAAAATCTCAGAAGACTCAAACAGCTAGCCTTGCATCTCACAAGCAAACTCCTTCAGACTTCTAAACCCATAGTTCTGCATACACATAAGAAGTCTGAGAGTCTTTCCTCAAGCACGTATATCCACGCCCTGTACCTTGCTATCATCTGCATTCATCATAATCATAGGTCACGTTATTCTACAGTTGATAGAACACATATGTAATTGAGCTAGACTTAATAAAACAAGTGAGTATTTGGTAGGTAATATGAACAAGTAAACAAGTGGAAGCATGTGAAAAGCTCTTTAGAAGAAATTAGCACAATGATTTCTGACACAGAAGAAGACAGTTATCAAAACAGATTCAAGTACCTAAAAAACCACATGTGTACTGACAGGTCAGTATGTGGAAGATGAGCAGAGACATTCAGTCGGACTCAGAAAAGATTCCAACACAAAGGTCACACAGGTAACTGAATTTAATTCTTATTTCACTCCACTCATGAAACATGGTTAACCACTAGCCTAAAGACCACATATTATCAAAGCCAACTGCTGAATACAACTTACAAAAATCAAGGTATTAAAATCTGGAACAACTCTACAGCCCCCCAAACTGCCAACAGATTTGAGAAAAAGATGCTCACCTTCTGTGACTCCATTAATAGCAAGAGAAATAATTGCCAGGAGATTTTCACATGGAGCTTTATTTATCTAGGCAAAAAGAACAGTTTTCAACTTCTTTATTCTGACTTTAATATATTTAATGAAACCAAAATTTGTGTTTCCAAACAGTGGTATTTATTAGAGATACCGACATGGAAATTTCAACCTGTTACATCAGACCCATCAGTTAACTGTATACAGATTTATTGAATGAGCAACATTTCTTGACCAGTTCCAGCTTTTGAAGACCCTACAATATTTACTCCGCAGACTGCGTCATTTACCTCTGAATATAACTACCCTCCATTCCACCTACACTCAAGTAATACTAACAAAAACATCCTCTGTTTCCTTTTGTTTACAGTCAGGCAGCTTTGTTACATGGTAGTAACAGATAACCCACTCCACCCCACTCCTACAGTATAATGTAGAATAATCCATATTTTTGGACTCGAATTTTCAGAATAAGCAGACTTTTGTAAGCATTAGAAAGAGCTGCTGAAAAAGGCCAACCAAGCCAACACCTCTCAGTATAGGTTGGTATCTGCCAAACACTGCCATTCTGTCCTACCTACCACACTCCCATCATCACCTGCATTAATTACATAACTTCCATATAATTCATGTTTTTTTAATACACAGTATTTCCCAATACTGCAGTAAGTTGCTGTAAAATTAACATCCTAACTAGTGGATTAAAGTTGGATTTATATCAAGAGACATGCTGTAGCAGTTTGAAGTACTTACTATTTCTTCTTCTACAATAACTCTGAAAGCTTGATCCAAGGTACACTTCTTTTCATTTTCGCTGCAAACGCAAACATCCCACATCAGTTAATAATGCTATTATTAGGAACGCACAAAAATGATCTGAAAACGGGAACCTTTTAAAGCAAGCGGCAACTTACCTCCCAGGAATCTGGTTAAATGCGTTCAGCAGCGGTTTGATAGTTTTGTTATGCAGGGCCTCTCTGGTAGAAGACTATCAAAACATAAACAAACAGAAGTTACAAAACCAGTAGAAAACTAGAAGGCTACCGAGATTGTTTCTGCCATATTACTTTTTTTTTTTTTTTTCCTGCCACCTGATGGTGGTCAGAAACGCAAAGGAACCGTGTATGGCACACTATGTATTGACTTATATGTAAATGCACACCATGTATCGATTCACAAAGGGGTCTTTGGAACAAGTAGGGTAAATAACAAGAAATACCTAGCAAATTAGTCATGTGAGGTAGCAGATCATGCCTCAAACCGGAGACAGCCGAGGGCTTAATGGTGTAAGCGAAGCACAAAGGGGTGCGCTGTGTTGTGCCTGTTGCTGTGCCCAGACACTCACCAGCCCCCCACAACCTCCCCCTGAGGCAGCAGGGTTTGGGGCGCGGTGCAACCCCCATCCCCGCTTTTAATGGCGTGCTATCTGTAGGGCCGTGCCCGTAGCACCTCAGGTGCCCAACCGATCCCTCTCCAGAGCCAGGCGCGGCCCCCCCGCACCGCCCCCTCGGCACGGCCCATCCCAAATGGCTGCAGCCCCACGTCCCCCCGCTCCCGTCCCGTCCCGTCCCGTCCCCCCCGGTGCCTGCCGGCTCCCGCGGCGCTCACGGTGAAGCGGAGCCGCGCCTCGGGCAGGCTGAAGAGCGGCGGCGACATGGCTCCGGCCGGCGGAGCTCCGCGGCGCTTCGCGATGACGCGATGGCGGGCGGTCGTTGGCGGCCGTTGGCGGCCGTTGGCGCTGAGGGAGGGCCGCCCATTTTCCGAGCAGGGGAGGTGTCGGTTAGTTAGGTGCTGTTCGTTCCTGCCCTCCTGATGGAGGAGAAGCTGCCGGTTTTCATACCCTGTTTAAGGTGCTGAGTTGGTCCGAGCCGTATACACCTAACAAGCCCGTTGCTTTTCTCTCCTCTTAGCTCTCCTTTATTAATCGCTTCTTTGCTTTTAATTTTTAAATCGCCAGGGAGAGTGTGAGATCACGTCAGTACCGAAGCCCTGAGTGCCTTGGTCTCTCACTTTGCCATTCATCACGAGTGCTTCAGCTGCCAGGTCCCTGAAGGCAGCCTGCTCTGCAGGGATGTCCCTCAGTCATCAGGAGCCTCAGAAAACATTTTGCTACATTTTCCTTTTTGTGTTTCTTTGTTTCTTGTGCACAGTAAAGGATACAAACACTCTGGTCTGTGTTTTAATTGGGTTTCTTTGGGTTATTGAGGTGGAAGGGAAGCATTTGTGTCGAGCAGCTTGGAAGACCTCTGCCTCTTCTTCCCGCCGGTTTCAATAGTAGTTCCCTATTTTAAAAATTTCTCCATCATTATTTCAACAACAACACAACAAGCCATATGTTTTTTTTATGCCCAGAATATCAATATGCTATTCATACAGCATATACAGCAATGTACTGTTCAAACAGCATATAGTTTAGGAGGTCTTGACCTGGAAGTGAAATTTAAGTGCTATTACAAATGTAAGTAACGTATTAGGACACACTGGCTTACAAATCTTCCAGATGTTTCTCAGAAAACACAAGTGTCTGAGAACAAAAGTGTCACTGTTACTGGACTTTGATATTACTTTGTACTTTGAGGGTGGTGAGGCCCTGGCACAGGCTGCCCAGAGAAGCTGTGGATGCCCCATCCCTGGAGGTGCTCAAGGCCAGGCTGGATGGGGCTTTGGGCAGCCTGGTCTGTTGGGAGGTGTCCCTGCCCATGGCAGGGGGGTAGGAACTGGGTGGTCTTTAAGGTTCCTTCCAACCCAAGCCATTCTATAATTCTAATAATTCAGACAACCCAAAGGAAGCAGAGCCTCAGTGCAGTTTCCCAGGTCTCCAAAGCACACAGTCCAGTACCTGGCTGAAAAGCACAGGCACTGCCAATTCCTTTTGTGTAGGTAGAAAAAACTAAAGTACCGAATTTTCTGCTATTGGAAAATACAATTAATTATTTGCATTTTATTAGTATTAATGACATTTGCTATACTAAAAGCAAATATTAAAAAGGCCTCAAAGATAATCTAGAAGCCTGTTTTTCTTGTGGCTCGTTGTTTTTTCTGCCAGCAGAGGGAAGCGTTTACCCAGAAAACAGAGGTGCGGATGGGCGCCTGGCTCTGGTGGCACTCTGCCAGCTGCAGGTTTGGCCCTTCGTCTATAAATGAAACAATTGTGTAACACTGCCTAAAAAAAAAAAAAAAAAAAAAAAAAAAAAGCAAAAAAAAAAAAAGCTGGGTATGGCAGGGTCGTGCCAATTCGTTTCAAAACCATGGGGGGAAAGGGCTTCATAACATTGAATATAGGCATGATTAATCATTGAATGAGTCACCTGCATACTGTGAGAATATTACCCATTTACCCATTCAGGCTTGCAAGAAAGTTTGCTTGGCTTTCTACAATGTCTTTCTGATATTTCTCATCTCTTATTTTGGTAAATTAAAGCACATTTTCAGACGAATAAAGCACTGTACTGAGTATATTCCTTGAGATTATTCTGATGTTGTCCCCCACCTCCAGAGCTGTATGAAAGAGAAACAGAGCTCTCTGAATAGGGTAAAAAAAAAAATAAAAATAAAATAAAAAAAAAAATCTACTTTTACAAGAACAGTAGAAAGCCATTTGCAAATATGCTAAGGACATACTGACAAAGTAAATGGTGTCTTTTTAGAATACAAATATTCCTTAAGCCAAAGCTGATGTTATATGCAAACATATATTATACTTATTATATAACATTATATAACATATTATACTTCAGGCTGCTAGCCTGAAGTACAACGTAACTTGTTAATGAGTATAGCATAGAAGAAGATACATTTTTTTCCTTGGTGTAGGAACAGATAAAGAGGAAGAAAATATTACTGTTGTGACTTAATAGCCACTTTTTGCTTGATACAGGCCCTGAATTTTTCCTCTGTTTAGGATGCTGTTTGTCACTTTACTATAGATCTCGTGTAGAGCGGGCACTGATGCTGAGCTGTTAGTACTCATGTTGGGCTATTGACAAAAGAGTCCGGCAAGCTGGCTGCTGTGATTGAAGATGTTTGTGCTCCAGCAGTTGTGCACCCCCGAGAGAAACTACTCTTCCCACAGCAAAATCAGCAGCATGACATTTCTGCTTGCCACTTGGCTTTGCCATACTGCAGATGCTGACAACTGATGGTTTAAAGCCATCTTCCACCATTTAAGCACAGATGCCAAACAATGCCCTGGGCTGGAAGACAAAATTGCTCTGCTTTGGGTATTGGAAACTCAGTGGAGCAGTAAGGCAGTAACAAATTAAAACATGAAGAGGAGTCAACATCCTAAAATGACTAGCAATATGTTAGAAATGTACACCATCACGCAGGCTGTCTGCTGGTATGTGCTAGGTAGCAATCTAAGGTGGGGAAGAAAAGAGTTAACACTACTTTCTTTAAAACTATTGCAAGCCAAATCAGTTTTCAGCCCAGAATTAAAAACTATTTCCAACTGAAAGTCCAGTTGGATGAAAGCAATTAACAAAACCAGTATCTCAGAACATCTCTGTGCTCAGAGGGCAATTGATAGAGCAGAGATCGCATTACCTTATGTCAATAGGTTGTGTAGTTGGAATTACAAAAAGCTTCACCTAAACCAGATGCTGTCTTTCTGGATATATATATATATATTTTTCCAAGACCAAACTGGGTTTCTATTTTAACTTCTGCTAACATTCCTGCAGAACAACGTACTCGGAAGCCTCTGAAGCCTCCGTCTCTGGTGGCAGTAGTGCCACCTAATCTAAGAACTATCTAAGAACCTAATCTAAGAACTAAGCACCAATGCTTAGTTCTCCCTCCTTGGTTGCCCTTCCTTGTGCTCAAAGAGCTCTTCTTTTCAACACTTTTCTTCGCTGAACAAGAACGCCCAACATTCAGTGCACAGGGATCAGCATGAAAGGTGGATACATTCCCTTATTAGCCTAGTTTAAGTAGCTTACCTGGTATTCCCGAACCAGTCATGGGAAGTTGCACAAGAGAGTTGCACATTGTTTTCGTCTTTAAAACAATGAATGAACACCAGAGCACAAGCTGTATTACCTTGGGTAGTTAGTTTGTAGGTGGCATCCTGCCAGCCACTTTAGTTTGTTACTGACTGAGATAAAACTAATGGACTGATGAGGGAGAAACTAGATTAAAACAAAAAAATATCCCCTCAGGAAAATTTAAGTTACATTTTTAAAAAGTGCTTAGCAGAGAATCTTTCTACATTTTATTAGGATGCAATAATTCTCTCCAGAGCATACACACAACTTTTATGTTTCTAAATCTCATGATAATATTCCACTGCGTGTAATTCTTTTTATTTTTCTACACAATTTCCTGAATAAATCGCTGGAGAATATATGCCATGTGATCCCATTCTATCATCCTGTTTACAGCACAAAAAATTCACCAATATATTTTGATGGCACTTTTCAAATAACTTGTTCAGGGTATCTAGAAAGGCTTCATTTACCTGGACTTCTGGAAGTCTGTTCCATACGTGAACCTTCTGTTTTAGTGTTTCACCCTTGTCTTTCATCTGGGACATGGGACTTACTAGCACAGTTGTCCAAGAATACTGCCACTCTGTACATAGGTGGAATATGGTCACAAATGGAAGTGAGTCTGACCCATTAATGGCCTTAATGATCAAGACCAGGGTTTGACCTTACAGTAGAATAAAAATGGGAGTCAGTGGAAGCTGACAGCATGGGGTGATGTTCCTGCAGCATGCTAAAGGTGCTTGCAGGCAGATTCTGCCCAAACTGGAGTCCATCATCTGCATTGACCCCGACACAAATAAACTGTCCTGTTCTAACCAGAGATAATGACCGGACAACTCACGGTAGCTAGATACTTGCAATTGCCCCCCAAACCAGAGCTGAATGGCACTCTTGTTTGTCACTCATTCTGCATGGTAAGCTAGGAAAATGGAGAGGAATTTATTCTTGTTGACTATTTTTTGGTCTGTTTCTAAAACTATTTCTCTACATTTTATTTTCATCATAATAATTATTAACATATATATTTCTTTACATAATTATTAATCTGCAGAATAAACGTCCATTAAATGTTTTCAAGTAGTATTGATTGCTATCTTTAATAGTCTTCCTTGAATTTGGCACGTTTATCATCATCATCTGTGTGTCTTGAGTCTCAGTTTGTGAAAGTGGTTTCTGTATATTTATATTTCAGTGCAGAGAACGTGTGTCATTTTTGTTGCCAAAAGAATTTACTAAACTTTATATCTCTATGCCACTAATACTACAGAAATCTGGCTTTTTTCAAAAGCAAGGTGTCACACATCTGGCCGCTATTCACAGTAATCATGGTATCAGCAGCTCATTCCCTCAGTCGGTAATATCTTTTGGATTATAACCTAATAAAACTACTGTAAGTTCAGCAGAGGACTTGGACTAGCCTGACATTTGTAGCTAGAATTTCCTTGGAAAATCTGTCTCATTTTGAGCATACTCTGGTATGGACCTTTTTAATTTTATTCATAAGAGCCTCATAGTTTTAGCAGCTGTTATGAAAGAATGCAGGAAGGCATTTTCTAGACCACTTACCTATGTTTCTGTACCACATGAGCCTGGAGTTACTTCTTTTACATGTTGTTGGTATAAATTTTGAAATACCTTGTTGTTTTGTGACTGTGCAGCTGAAAAATGATACCATTTTTGCAGATTCCGTTCCTGTGGATTGCACTACTGAAACTCATTCCTTCTCTCTTGTCATCCTCTTTTTGACAGTTCCTGTCAATATTTAGGTAAATACAGCTCTGCCCCAAGAAGTCTAGTTCAAACAAAAACATTAAAAAAAACAAGACTAACAAACAAAAAATGTAGCAGAAGTAAGCAACTAACATTGATCATAAGATTTTGCAAATGAATGTTTCTTTGAGGACAACTTTGTAGTTAGAAAACAAAGCTGCTTGGCACAACAGACTTGGGGCAGAGATGGAAGAAGGCAGGAAAGTGAGAATCCCAAAAAGACATTGAGGAAGAAAGTGGGAGTTAGTAAGATGTAAGGAGGCACAATCAGAGCCTTGAAGATCTGGAGGAAGAGGTTGGCCCCATGGGGAAGGGGAGAACAGATTCTTGTAGGAATAAAAGTGAAGCTAAAGGCAGTTGATCTTAGTGCAGACCATCAGCCTTCCCTGCCCAGAAATAAAAGAAATCCACCATGCTGCAAGCGTTTGTCCTTTGGCAGCCCAGTAACTCTGTGTGGGAGCCTGGTTAATGAGGAAATGGTCCCTACCCAGAGGTTCATCCAGTCTGAATAACCTCTCACTGCTACATGCATAAGCAAGAGAGAAAGAAGGAACCAGCTCTTGTAGTTCAGCCTACAGAAATACAGTGTGAAAAAGCTCTGATAAGGCTTTATGGCAGGAATCAGTGCAAAAATCTGCCCAAACCAAGACAAACTTTCTGGGAAAAGTCTTGAGATCAGAAGAAGCTGCTTAAGAACATGACACATTTTAGGAGAAGGGATACCCTTGCCTGGATGCTGTGTCATCTCTATGGACTGCTCACATGTTGGTTTCCTTAGTAAAGAATGAAGAGAAGAAAGAACAGAAAAACAACAACAACAACAACAACATGGTGCTAAAAACTGTAATGAGATATGGTTAAATATGTTAAAATAGGTAAGGTCTATAGCTAACAAATTTATTAAGATGCACAAAACCCCCTAGGGAGGGTGAGAAGGGGAATTAGCAAACTGTGTGTGTTACATCTTCTGGCTCACTTCACTATGACATCCCTTTCTACCATATATATATATATGCTGCAAAGACCATAAGGTATCAATGCCCAAAATGAGGTTTGTGAAGTTCCTTGTGCTTCCTGGACTTGCATTTTGCCTCGGCCTGCTGCTGTCCAAATGTTGTTGTAGATCATTTGTGCATGGAGCTCTCCTTTCACCCTCTCAGACTGATCGTAGCTGGAAACTGCCACCTTATGGCAACTGGTGACATTCATTAAGAGCCAGTTAAAGACAAAATGGAAAATCCAGCAGTGTCCGTGTGTAAATTCTAACTAAGGCGTGTGTCGTTGATAAACTTTGCTATCGGGACTTTCTGTTATACTTTATTTATATCAACTTAAAGCCTGAAAGAATGTTGCTTTGGCTGCTTTTCAGTACATGAAAGCTGAGCATATGTGGATTCATTGAAAGGGAAATTAGTCACTTGTATTGCTTCAGAGAATCCAATCACGTTAAAATCTCTGCAACACCAATATGCCTCTCCATGAAATGGAGAGAGGATTTCCTGTTTTGACCGTTGTCTTAATGCACGTCTACCTACTAAAGCACAGTTCACCTACTGAAGCATGGAGAAGCATTTGGAAGCATAGCCTGTTCAGTCAGAGAGTGTCTGAACAAACTTGGAACCAGGACAGTGTTTACATTTTTGTCAGCTATCTCAAAGTGCCTGCTGCCAGCAGAGTCTTTTTCCAGGCAGCCTTACATGTCACGCATTACCGGAGAAAGCTCACAGAAACCCCCTGTCCTTTAGCACTGAAAATGGTAGCAAACCTAAAGCTGTTTACTCTTTCTCTCTGTCACAGGCACACAATGTGTGCATTCACACATTGTTGTCTTATCTCCACCAGGGTGAACTGTTTCTCTAGATCTAGGGAGACCTACCGGCTCAGAAGATCAGGTATTACTGCAACTGCACAACCCACTGTGGTGATGCAACCCAAGCCCTTTCCAAGGGATGGTGTTCCTCACAGTCCCTATGACCATGACACATGACGAGCAGATGGCTGGGACAGTTATGGAAAATCTTCCCTCATCTCCCAGCAGGTGAATCTGGCTAAGTGTTGACAGATGACCAAAGTGAGTGCTAATACCCACAATGGCAAAGTGGCACTGGTTGATTGCAGAGCTCTCTTTGGCTCCGAGACTTCTTTAATGATCTCCCTACTCATCACTGGGGCAGATTGGGAAAGAAGTTGTTTTCCTCTGGTGTCCCTCTTAGATAAAGAGCCTAGAAGACAGGCTCTTATGCATCCCTCCTACAAAAGTTGTGCGAATGGCAGCCCCAGACAGACCAAGAAGAGAAAAAGTAAGACCTACTAATTTCTACTTACATGTACGTCTCTTAGCTCGCCCAGTTCCTTCAGTAGGCTGAGATCCCTGTCATCTGGAGCCTAGGTTAAGATCTCAGCCTTCCTGAGCATGTCTTCTGATAAAACCAAAGGGGTGAGTGATACTCTGGTGTCTCATTGTACATGCAGAGGACTTAGGGCAAGTAGGTTTCTCTCTTAGGCACTTTGTTGAGTGCTGTAAATTGGATGGGATGGATGTGAATGACAGAAATAAGTTAAAAGATCTCCCCAGTTCCTTTTGTGCCATATTCCTATCCAGCAATGGGAGTAGACCAGCTTACTGGCATGACAGTTCAATTCATTGCACACATCCACCCCTCCTTCAGGCTGCAGCCTAGGAATAGCAGCTAAACGAACTTGCTCAAGACACAATCACGTCTGCCTCTTTTCTAGGCAGCTTCTTACAAAACTAAAGAAAAATCTGATCAGCCTACCCACTTCTTCTGGGTCTTGGTCATGGTCTTGAGACATAGAATTTCTTAGGAAAACTGACAGTAAACAGCATGTAATGAGAATATATCTAACTTGGAGTGTTGTGATTTGTCTCCTTGCTTAGAAGGTTCCCCAGACTCTCTCACAAGCTCGGGTTCGTTCTGTATTCATTATCGTATCATTCAGATTTTCAGTTTGCTCGCATTTGTTATTGGCTTAATTGTATTTTTCTTCATGATGACACTTAGATCCTCTAACCATTCTGTTATTTTGGAATAGCTACCAGCCACTGGCTTTTTTATTGTGGAGGAATTTGTCAATTGAGTAACTAAAATGAGAGTGTTTGTATGGTGGCATAATAAACTGAGCCACTAAGCTATGGTTTTGGATTTTAGACCAGTCATTTGAGCTTGTGCTTGGGGCTGTAACAGCAACAAATTCATAACAGCTATTCAGAAACAAGGTTTCATTAGGTCACTGTTAATAACATGAAGTCTACTGTTTTTTGCTTAACTTGGAAACACGCTGAGTAAGCTGAAAAGTTAAAGCCCCCAGCTAAGGGTCTGAAACTCCCAAAGCAGCAAACATTTAAGCACCATCTGAACCAAGCAGGTAGGTCCAAAAAACATTCCTAGACAATTCTGTGCTTTGCTGGACTGGGGAAAGCAGCTGAAGGGGAGTGTTTGCTAGCAACTGAAAGGGTTGCCCTGGCTCCTGGGAGATGGGCAAGTTAAAATGTACAAAACTGGAGGGGAAGATGCACAAAATGAGTGCAAGCAGTTTACTTTCTTTACTTGCCCTTGACTCTAACTGTCAACTTCAATGAATTTGTGGCATATTTTTCCTTGTTTTCAAGTTGTTTTTCTTTCACTTCAGGGCAGGTGGGAGTAGAAAATGGGGAACTTGTTACATGGAGAAAGACAAGCAAAAAGCTGACACATGCAAAGTAATTCCACTGAAAAAAAAAGCTGAAAATATGTTTGTCTAATTTCTTTAAAGTATGATTAGTAAACTGAGGTGCCCCCATACTTCACAACAGCAGTGATAACAGTGTAGTTTCTACCTCGAAGATAAAATATCCAAACAACAAAAAATAAAACCAGGCTACAGCTTTCTATCAATCACATCTTTTCTTGTCATATATAACTTGCCAACTTAAATTTCACATGCAAATGACTTTTCTGGGGTACCCAAGGGAACACTAATAACGTTTTCAAAGCATTCAACTGAAGGTTCCCAAGATTGTTCAGCTATCTATTAAACTCTGAATTGACTAAACATAGCCCCACGGGGCCTTTCGTTCAGATCCAGAGCTGGAAGAGGAATTTCTATTTCAGCAGCAGCTAGTGGAGCCAACCTCTTGCTGCAGTTCTGCATCTAAATGTATTTTAAGATCTTGGTCTCTTCCTCATGAGGAAAAAGTAAATGACGGAGAAGGGCACTGCAAGAAAAGCTATATGAAGCAGAGCAAAGAGAACACACATTTTATTCCAGCTCTTTGAGTAGGGACGATTTTTGGCACAAGGGAACTCAAGAGGTGCTGGTGAGAGATCGTTGTCCTTCCCAGAACAGTGGGATGCTATTTGCAGCCAGTCAGTGCTGCGGTAGTCTCACTGCTCCTGTGCCTCCTTCACATAGCCAGAAGGTACAGGCTGGTAGAGATGGCCTTATTTCTACAGTACATGTATAGCAATATCGAGAGTTTGTAATTTTCTCATTTTTTCTCTGTAAATAGCATAGGTTTTATTTTTTATTTATTTATATGTTTATTTATTTTTTCTGCGTTTGCAAAAGGAGGAGTAGGATCTACCTCAAATAGCCCTTCTTCTAAATCCAGCCTTATAACTTCTGTCTCAGGGTGGGCTTTTCATTCATTGCCTTACCTAAGGGGAAGATGTAATTGCTTTATTCAGCTGCTGTCTATTGGGTAAATGAGGCAAAGAGTCATTTGATTATAAATATTTGGTGAACTAGAGGAATTTTCTAGATGTTTTTATGTCTAGTCCATCTTCCAGTCAACTTTCCTAAGGTCATTTGCAGGTGTTCTGCAGGAACTCACAAAACCTTTCTTTGGCTGGCATATTTCATCAACATCTGTAGTGAATAGCCAGCAAAACTGGGGTGAAGAGTCATTTAGACATTGATCAATAGGTTCGGTGATATGTTTAAAGCCAAGCACAAGTTTAAGTGATTTAACACAGCAGGCCTTCAAATCTTTGCCAAATGTCACCCAGAAAATTGATGGTAGCACCTGTATATCCTATAATTTTGCCAGGCTCAGGCTTTAATTATCATAGGAAACTACTGTTTAATTTACTAAAAAATTCAGATAAATTGGGAAGAAAATGAGCTGTTTTTGTGGCAGACTGCTACACATGGAAAGCTTCTGTGACATTACAAGGTGACACTCAGTCTTGCTCACTCCCATGAAGGAAGGATCCTACAGACTGAGTGTGTCTGATGAAATTCTGTGAAGTAGGGGGGTAGATGTCTTCTGGGTAAATTCTCTGTTATCAAGCTATACAATTTTTAAAATAACAGATGAATTTTGCCTGGTTTAATGAAAGGTGATGCGTATTAACATATCTCTTGATTCCACAATGAATGCAATAATTCTACAATGAATGCAATAGCATTCGGTAAATCCCTTTTAGACATGGTACAGCCTGTTTTAAAATCAGTATTTATTTCAATTAAAGCCAATGTTTTAATGCAAGATTGTTCTATGGCAGTTTGGTAAAAAACAAACAAACAAACAAACAACAACAACAAAAAAAACACGTAGGTGGCAATGAGGAGGACCAATGAAGCAAATGTTCTTGGCAAGTTTTGTTTCCTGTGGCAGCCAAGGCTCTGCCCTACAAAGTGCAATGGCCACCTCCCAGTCACTGCGTGAGCACCCCTAAAAACAGCAGCTTCTCCAGCAAATTCAAGAGCTGCGGTGTTGTGCTTTTTTATTTCATTATGATATGAACCACACTAAACCAGATCAAAGTGGTCTGTGGTGCTCCATGGCATTTGTGGTGTGTGCCAGGCACCCTCGGATGTCACCACATTACAGGTGCAGAACTTCCCCGGGTACCTGAGATGCTCATACAAGGGTGGTTTATGTGGCACTGCATGAGACCAAGCCCTTCTGAACTGGCAGCTGGAGACGATGGCCCTGAGCAATCAGCACCTATGAGTAAGTGCCTGAACAAATCCCTTCCTCTCTGGGTTTGTTTTCTCAGGCAGAACTCTCTTTTAAGCAAAAGGTGTTTGAAAAAGTGTCCAATTCTTCTCTCCCCCTCCAGTTTTACACCGCTGTGACTCTTGGGATGTGCCATCTCTTGCTGAGGAGAAGAGCACGGTGTCATCCCTCACGCATTACCCATGGCACGAGGAGCTCAGAGCCCAGAGTCTGGTCAGAGTGTTGCAGGAGTCAGCTCCAGATGGGTCTGTGTAGCCTGTTACATGGTCTACACTCTTTTTCACTCTCTCTGTGCTTGAAAAGTGAGCAATATTCTTGGCTTTTTTTGCCCGGTTTCACAGCCATATGTTCATTCAGTGTTTTCACCCTGGCTTGTGTGATTACAAAGGAAATAGTGCAGTAGCCCCTCAAATTGAGGGAAAAAAGCAAATCAAAACACACCTCAGTCTCCTTAGCCAGAGTGCCAACTACCACAGAGCTGAGGAAAATGCAGAGCACATGATTTTGCTGCATGTGAAAATGAAGGGAAAGGAAATGAAAAAAATATACCACCATGTCATTTAAAAATGTGTACCTACAGAGTTGAAGCAACCACGAGTGATGCTGTGCAGATGGTTTTTCTCTTGCCAAGGAGAAGTGTAGTGGGGCCAGAGTCTTTTAATCTGTCATATATATAACCTAAGATTTACAGTTGGAATCAGACTTGAAAATGTAAATGGATTTTCAATTGCAGAGTCTGCTCCATCATAATGGCTTTCATTCAGAGCATTGTCTGGATAGAACAACAGCTGTTCTGCCTGTGTTTTTTTTTTTCTTGTTTTATTTTATTTTTAGACTTGTCTCATATGTAAAATGCCAGGAGATAAATGCAGACTGGGAAACCTCGTGGTGATGTCTGCTAAATAAATAAAGTGCTCCCAGTGATACTTGAGTGGAACGATGTTTAAAATGTTTTCTCCCTTATTTAATATTGCGCAACACGCAGAAAGAAAGAGTTGATTTCAGCTGGTCAACAGCTCTGATCAGGACTTTCGACCAACTTTCCGCTCCTGACATGGCTATGCTAGATAAAATGCAATACACAGGTCTTATCTGCCTTTGGCATTAGCTTTTTGCTTGATAGCACCAGCTGCTGACTGCTGAGACTCCCCTGAGGGCTCCAAGTTTTGCCTCTTAAAATTAAAAATTGGGAAAAGCCGGTGGTCGCTCATTTAAAAACGATACACTTAAAATTCCTACCCAAGAAAAGCTTTTGGATATTTCAAGTTGAACCGTCCCTGATTTTCCATTCAACAATCATCTGTTTTCCAAAGCCAAACTACCTTCTTTGTGTTTCAACAATTCCTCTTTTTCAACATCTGTGCATTTATACTGCTGTTTATTGTTATTATTAAAGACGCATGTTTGACTGTTCATTAAGTGCACCTGTTCAAATGCAGATACCAATGAGAGTTTGGTACTAAAATAGGAGTTACGAGCCCAAATACCATTGCGGACCTGTTTCCCACTGCACACATTGTTTTGTTGCTTGGAGACCTGCGGTATATTCTTGCTTTAATCTTTCTTCCAAAGCCTAGCTCTGTACTTCTAATACAGCTGGAAAACTAGAAAATAGTCTGCGTTTCAAAACTTGTGTAGGAGGAAAAAGGACGTGTAGGAAAAAAACAACCAACCACCAAAACAAAAGTCTCAGCCCAGCTCCTTGGGGACTCGGAGCCAACAGGAATTTCTGTTTGTGCTGGGAAAGTAGTGCACAACTTTGGGCACCAAATGAATGACATGCTTCTCTCGCAAGGCAAGGGTGTTTTCATTTCCCAGCCGAGAATGGGAATTATGAGAACCATGACAATGCCCAGTTATATTGTTTCTGAGAAGAGAGCTCCTCTGTGGTTGATCTTACTAGAAACCACTATGAGAACATTAGGGTTTGTTTTACTCCTCAGTCATTCTCCAGCTATTTCTCTTAGCTATTTCTCTTTTCTGTCTGTCTCTTTCTGTTTTTCTGTTTCCTTTCTGTCTTCAACTCATCTCTCTTTAAATTTTTTTCCTTCATCTTTGGCAGTTTTTTTTTTTTTTTTTTCTTTTTTTTTTCTTCTTTTTTTTTTTTTTCTTTCTTTTATTTTTTCTTTCTTTCTTTATTTTTTTTGCAATAAGTCTGTACCTGGAGTTAAGTTTGCTTCCACAAGCAGATAGCACTAAGCTGTCTACTGTTCAGATGTTCTCTGCTGCTCATGCTGTTCTAACAGGCATTAATCCAGGAACATTATTTGCTTGCTACAGTGGGACACTGCAATGCCAAAGATGTTTTGTCCAGTTTCCACCTCCAGGCTTTTATTTTGACATGAAAAAAAAAAAAGACAGAAATACATTGTTACTATTCAGAACAATAATTCATCATCTGTTTTGTATGAATGTGGATAATAGAGATGGAATTAAGGAAATGTCATCTGCAATATGCCCAGACTTCTGAATGAGAGGGATTCCCGAACAAACTTCTTCCAAAGTCTCATTTCAGATGTGCAGCTTCCACACGTAGGACCTCTGGCAAGGCTGGCAAGAGCACGACTGCCAGCAGGGCATTTGGAAGCAACTCTCGCTGCCTGGAACCACGCAGATGTCTGAGCCTCGGATTTGTGCCTCAGCAAGACAGATAGATCAGAGAAGCTAACCAGGAGAACCATGTTAAACTCTGAACTGGAGATTTTAATCCCTTGAAGATCAAGGGCCAAAGGATGACCTAAACCTAAATTCTGCTCTGGTGTTTAACCAGAATAAGTGCCCAGAAGCTCAGACTGACAGACTAATGTTTCAAATGCATTATAAAACGTGGCATTATCTTGTTAAAAAAAAAAAAAACAACAAAAACAAAAAAACAAAAACAAAAACAAACAAACAAACAAACAAAAAAAAAACAAAGCACAAGTACTTCTAACCTACTCCAGTTCAGCAGGAGACCAGCCCCTACATCCATTTTGCTGCTCTCTACCCTCTAGCAGTACCAACAAGACAAGAGTATGAAAACTTCCACCACTCAGCGAGAAGCATGAGATGTCCTCAGATAATCCCTAGTGGGGCTGGGTGGTAGAATCAGCGCCAGGCTCTGTCATCAGGGCTCCCGGGCTGGTCAGGAGGACGTGTTTGTTCCCAACCACCCCTTGCTGCGTCCCAAGATGAATGGCTCCAGACTGACCACTACAATTGCACGGTAGTCCCGGGAGAGAAGCTATTTAAGCTAAGGGACAGCGCTGGAACCAGAACAAATGTGTCTAAACTGGACATAATTGCATTCACGCTGGTTATTAAAAGAAGGTTCCTAATAAAGTTTTTGAAGAGCAGCCAGAAGTATTAAAGGGGCAAAGAAAAACCCCACCCCCTAATTATTTTTAAAATAGAACTTGTCACATTCTCTGGTTCTCCGGATGAGATATTGATGTTGGTCTGCAGAGGAGTCAGTAGTCTCAGCAGTCCTTTAACCTGCTTTCCTGTGATCAAGGGGTCTCTTGGTAATTTAGAGCCATCTTATCCCTGCAAGGCATTGCTCTCTGCTGGGCTGATGCTGCTCTCCTGGGATCACACTGAGGTCTGCTCTACAAAATAAGAGCAGAAACAGCAGCCTCCCATATGCATGGTGATGTGGGAGCGATGCCTCTCTGATTACTTTAGCATCGAACCCCTTCCTCTCAAATCGAGGTGTGTGAAAATTAATGTGCTCTCTGCCAATATTGGTTTCATTGGAGAAAATTGCCTCTAGAAATCACCTCCCCAGCATAAGGGAACAGACTCCCCAAACCAAGATATCAAAAAGAATCATATGCTTGGAAATCTTTTTCCCTCAGTCACAAAACGAGGGTGGCAATACTTACATGCCTCTGGGAAGCCTTTTGGATGAGAAAATCCTATCCACATGCAAAATATTCTCCAGAAAGAACATTATTTGCCTAGTGATTTGCTCTTATTGTTCTGGTATTAAAAAAGAAAAAAAAAATCTACACAAATTTCGGAGCACTACACAGGGTTTATTTTGAAAAAGAAATCAAAGAATGTTTTTTTTCATCTCTGAGCCAGATGGAAAGAACAAACAAATGTATTCCATCCTAAGAAAGGAAACACATGAGAACTTTCAAAAAAAAAAAAAAAAAGCCAAGTATTTTTTTATTTTTATTTTTTATTAAACAACATGGAAAAAAATGAGTGGAGATGATAAATGAACAAATAGGCTCTGGTTTTAGGAAGGCCTAGGGTCTTGTCCATCAGGCACAATGCTTTTTGGCCTCTAAATACCCAAATTACCTTTGAGTGAACATTGGGTACACACCAGGAGCTGTATGGCTGCCTCCTTGTCTCACTCCTAGCTGGGCCATGGGCAAAGCGAGCTGTCCCACCATTATTCTGGTTCTGTGAAGGCTCAGCAGTGCCCCCACCATGGTTTTCCAGTACTTAAAGGGTGGCTAGAAAGGGGATGGATGCCTTTTCTTCCCAAGGAGGAGCCACATGGAGAGTATAAGTTGTGCTGGGAGAGGTTTCTTGATATAAAAAAGGATTTTTTTTTCCCCAGTGAGAACAATCAATCACTGGAACAACCTCACCCGGGATGTGGTAGAGTCCCCATCACTGGAGGTTTTCAAGCCATGGTTGGACAGGTCCCTTCCAGCCTGGGCTGTTGTGTGTCCTGGGCTTGAGGCAGTGCCAGGTGAAGGTGGCTGTGTCCCAGTGTTGCTCTTTACCAGCAGATTAGGAGTGAGCTTGGATGCAGCACACATCCTGCTCCTGCAGCAGCCTTGTGTTCACAGAGGAGCAAACATCTCCAGGCGCACAGAGACCTCCGCAGAACGGGGGTGGGAAGCAAAGCAAAGCAAATCTGGAGGCTGGGGCCAGAGACATTTTGTTCCCTTTGGATGCTACATCTGCCTGAGATGCTGTGCTTCTAACCAAGGAAGCTGCACTGGGGAAAAGCAGTTTTGTTTTCTCACAAGAGGATCAGCTCTCCCCCTTAGCAGCCTTTCCCCTACTGGCTGCGGAGCTGTTTCCTTTGACAGCCAGCATCCGCGCTCCAACCGGCTCCTCTCCTTGCCAGTGAGCAGAGACCAATTCCTGCTACTTGCTAAAAACAGAGGAGCCATCTGCCAAGAACAGAAAATTAAAAGAGGAGGTCGGCCGCTTGAGAGAGAGGGAAGTAGCAGGATCAGATTAGCTGTTACAAACAGCCCGTTTAAAGCAGACCCGATAACAGCTAATCTAAGGTCTGATCCTGCTCGACCAAGTTCAAGGCATCATTCATGCAGGGGCCCTTCTCGTCACCTTCTTCCATCAGGACAGGGAACTTCCAGAGGGAGCTCAGATGCGTTTTGTCCTGTTCAGCTTCAAAACCAAGTCTTTAGCATCTAATGTACTGCAGGAGCAATGCACTAAAATTTCAACTAAGGGATAAAATAGCCACAGTCATGCTTGGAATTAGGAGGGTGTAAGTGAGAAGAGAAGCTTTAATTCAAATAATGGTCATCAATTTGATTTTTAATGCCTATGACTGCTTCTGGCTGTTTGTAGGCACAGCTCTCCATGTGTCTCTTGGTTACAAAAGCATGCGCAGGAGTAAACAACTTTCGGTTCTACGTTTCCACTTAGTGCTTCCCTTATTGGAACAGATGCAGGTGTCATTTGTAGACATCGAAGAGGATGAAAGTTTTGATATTTATAAGCTCCAATCAGCTGAAGGTGATTCAAAATAAATTAATGAAATGAGTCAGAAATGGACTTAAGAGATCCAGCACTGGATGTAAATCACAATGATTTTGCACCCCCCTCTGCCTTCCTCTCCCTTTCCTGCAACACTCAGAGTGCTTGCCAGGGGATATGGACTTGCATTTAGTTTGATGTAAACCGAGAAAAGGAACGATGGAAATGTGTACTCAGTATGCCAAGTTACAGTACTCGCTCTTAAGAAGGAAAGCCAAAACTCTAGCTGGGACAAAATGATTTCCTATCACTTAAAACTTTCCATACAACCTGCGCTATCACTCAGACCATACAGAAAGCAGATTTAACAGGGATGTTTTCCAGACCCCATGTGGCAGCTCTGACTTTTGTGACAATTTCTTGGCCCTTTCTGGTGTCCTTCTTGCATCCTTGCCAATCTCTTCTGTCTGTGACAGGTTCTTGAGCAGCCTTAACGCTCTCCCAGTTCTCCCAGTGATTTCAGTCTTTGTTGCCATTTGACACCTCCTCTTGCAGGATCACCGGGTCAGGATGGTCTGTCTCAGCCCTCCTGGCTGCTCAAGCCAGATTCTAAGGATGACTGAATGCACTAGGCATGCAAATGTGGCATCCATCTCCAGCCAGTTTTGACTAACAGCTACAGTCTTTGCTTCAAATACACGGAGAGTTTAGAGCAGGCACATTTTGTTTCTCAGTTAGAGGTGGGTAATTAGAGCATTATTATAGATAATTACAACCCAGCATTGAAATTCACCCTGAAATAAGTATTTAATTTATAAACATGTTGCATCTTTAAACTGTCCTAGTTCAATGGTTATTTCCATACTAAGACCACCCAACTGCCTTTGATTTAGCTTAGCTGCTACGCTAGATTTCAACAAGCGAAGCAGCTCTGGCTGATGAACAGCCATTCCTGTAACCTTACAGTGCTGTTATCACTGCACAGAAAACCTCTTTAGAGGGAGTGGAGAGCATGAGGTGACTCTTGGATTACCCGATCTTGAAATGTACCATCACTCCTATTGCTCAAGGAACAGAAGGATGGTATCAGGGTGAGAAAATGGTGTATCTGGGACTTGCACAGAGGTTTGTTGTGAACTTCTTGGGTGGATATGGGTCCATCACAACAGTAAAAGGCATAAAGAGCTCCATCTAACGTGGTAGATGCTCAGATGGGCTTATTTCACCTAAATGCACCAACATCCAGAATGAAGATGGAGGTGCTTCCCTAATCCAGTGTAGCTCTGGAAAGCTTCATTCACCATGGTTTGTGAGGCTCTCTGAGCATGCAGAGTAATAGTTTTGTACCTCGTTATCCAAAAATAGCAGCTTAACATAATCTCCATAGACATTGTATAATATATATGTAAACACTACAGCACGCATCTACG
Organism: Oxyura jamaicensis; assembly: GCF_011077185.1. NCBI lineage: Eukaryota > Metazoa > Chordata > Aves > Anseriformes > Anatidae > Oxyura > Oxyura jamaicensis. The sequence goes on from NC_048894.1 coordinate 105,089,459, forward strand.
CACAGCTCCTAGGGCCAACATGACAGGGCGTTTGGCATGAAACATGATGAGAAAGCCAACAGAAAAGCCTCAGGAAAAGCAGAGCATCTCAAGAAAGGCCCTGCCTCCAAGATGGAGATACATGGTCTGTGTAGCTGCAATACACAGACCTTTCACTTATAATTACATATTCCTGTCTCACATGTAGTATATGTCACAGGATGGATTCCCAAATGTAACATTTTGTGCATTTTCTTTAAGTAAGTTGTACTTTAGAAGTCATTCTCTCCCCACTCTCACCCCCCAAAAAAATGAACACTGGAGGGAGTGTGGGATTTCGGAAAGCAGCAGCCTTTAATTGGATGTTCTTAGGAGCAATATTTGAAAATCTGAAGTACAAAACCTTGTCTCCTTCCAACAGAGCTGGAGTATTTCAACAAACTCATCTGCATTCAGCCAAGGTAAACGGCAGGTCAGGAGGCAAAGGAAAAACAACTCTCCAGCAGGAGAAGCCAAAACAACTTCCCTTGTGGTACAGAGTGTGGCCATTCAAAGAGCATGGAAACTGTGAACCAAAACCAGGGTTTCTGCTAATGAACTTCAATGGGTCGCTAATTTTTTTTAATTCCTGATAAGCAGCACTGCTGCCTAGACAACGGCTCATGGGACTGTGGAGGAAACTGTCTGGTTGATGATATCATCTCATTTAGCCACACTGCTTTCTGTTTGTAGCATATTTTATTTTCTGGTTTGTTTGGGAGAGAAGTACTGGTCCAAGAAAATAGAGAGATCAATTTACAAAGTACTTTGGAGAAATGCAAGACTTTTCTGAGTATGGCATGTTTTTATTACCAAATTTTGAAATCTATCTTGAAAAGAAACATATTTTATTTAGTATGTGCAGCTCTTTTGTTTCTGTTTCCATAAAAGCCTTCCCCTGGGCTTGACTTACAATGTGGGTAGCACCTATTAGGGCAGGATTCCTCGCAAACAGGAAGAAGGAATGAAAACATTTGAACTTTTGTGGCATTTCCTCATGAGTGAAACAAGGCTGGAAGGTAGGCAGGAAGGCAAGAAAGAAGGAAGGAAAAACTTTTATTAACAAGGTCTTTGTGGAGTACCCTGATGGAACACTGGCTGAAATCAGAGCTACAATGAGTATCTAGTCCTTAGTCAACTTAATTGTTACACACGCAGACTAGATTGCATAAAATAAGAAAAACACTACCTAAAATCTGTTTAAAAAGTTATTTATCCAGAACAAGTCATCTGGGAAAGTACAAATATTTCTAACTGGAAAAATATTTATCTATAGCTGAACTAGGCCTGGTAGCAAACCTTAATGATTTATTAGTACCTTTATTGTTTTCTTTGGCCCCTGTGCACTATATTTATAAAAAAAAAAGTCAGTAAAAAAGAGAACAATTGTAAAAAGCAAATATTTTGTACAAAAATACAAAGTTTTAAAAGCTCTTAAAAGTATATTCCATATTATTGATAAGAGTTGGACTATATATATATATTTATATAAATCTATATATTCGTGTATCTGTATAATTTTCCTACATTTGGGATTTTAGCGAATGAAACATACTGTGTACACAGTTGCTTTATACATTTTTCTATAGATGAGTGGCCAACAGTCTTACTCAGATTGACAGAATGTCTTCTTCCAGAAGACAAAAGTTGCTTATGTATGTGGTTACTGGTTGGGAAGAAAATCTGTAACAGAATTAGTCCAACAGTATTTCCTGATGCTGTGGGTAGAAAGGCCTCAAACAATTGCAGGATGCTGAAGAAGAGTTGCTGCTGAATTCCTTTATGCATTTAAACCAGTTTTCAGTGCTTGCTTTTGTTTTGTTTTGTTTTTAATTTTGTAGGCAATGTTGCTCTCTCCCAGGATTTTCTTTTTCTTGAAGTAAATTTCCATAATATGTAGGTATCTGTTAAGTCACAGCCTGTTACGCTCCAAATATTTGCCCTACAGTACAAGAGAAAAAAGAAAAACAAACAGAAAAACATCACATAAAAAGCTTGTGAAGATTAAACACATTTCCAAAAAGAAAGCTTACTGAGAGCACGGTATGTTAAAAATTTAAGTGGACTCATATGCAGTATATGTAAATCCTGGAGGATAAATATTTGTAAACCATGAAGTTTTGCTAAAATAACAAATGTATGTAGGAAGATGAGGGCACATTATGTTGCTACTTACATACAGTCCTTCACTCTGGACACTCAAACAGGGTTATACACACACAAAGCTTGTTCAGCACTTTGTTTTGTTTTGCTTTAGGGGGATGTTTTTGTGGATGGGATGTATTTTTGGCACTGGTTGACATTTCCATCTACCTTCACTGAAATTCAGCCTACACATTTGCAACCGGAGCAGCCAGGCACTCTTGGCAAAGCAATGTTACATCAGGCTGTGCGTAGGCGGTAACAACTAAACAGAGTACCACCCTGAACACAGTTGCTACCTCGCTCTGTGATGGCAGGGCTGGGCTCTAAGAAGCCACGCGAACCACCTGCACTCTGCTGTTTGCAGAAATGCCTGTACATCCAGAAAGAGAACCCCTGTGGCAACCACCTGGGTGACTACTTGGACACATTGGCCATTTATGAGCCCTCCACTCCAATGGCCATTATTTGCAACAGAGCAGTTGCTCATGGCACTTGGACACAGCCTCTCTGCACTATGGGATCTCCTGGCAGCATTGCTGGTGGGAATTTTAAGACCTCCTTAGCAGTCACCAAGTGATTTGTATTGCACGAACTCTCAAAACAGAGTCTATTTCTTTTTGAAGGCTGGTTTCTGGGCCACCCTAATGGCCAGATTTCCCCCCTGCTTAGCCACTGCTTTTATAAAAACAGCTCCCATTGTGGCCAGGGTCTGGAACACATGTGCCAAACTATGTCTGAAATTTTAGGCACATTTCAAGTCTGCAGGAGATGACCAAGATATAGAACATGCCATGCCTGCAGTCAGTCTGGACGCTGCTTCCAGAGTGCGATCAATCCATCATCTGCGTTACACAAAGTATTAGCACTGCCATTGCAACTAGCTTTATGCCTGGATCATGTCCTCACTACCTGTGCAAAATTTACTTGAATTTGCCCTGTTATGGATAGGGTGAAATAACCAAACCAAGTGCCTGTCTTACCTTTGTCCATGTCTTTTTCGCAAATAAAATTGTTAACATCTTCACAGTAGAAGTCATTCCAGAGCCCAGCATAGATTAACCCAGCACAATCTTCCCCTGGCCCATGCCCATGGCTCCAGTTATCAGGTTGCCCGTTTTTCCAGTTTCTTTCAATAAAAAAAAGCAATAGATATTATTGCACAATGCGACACACATGACAGCTTTTCAACCACAAGAAATTAACAAAAACATCATGAGATCTGTTCTGAACGGGAAATACACATTGAGACAAACAATACATGACTCTTGTTGAAAATGGAAAACAGATGTATAACAGAGAAGGGAATCTATTCAGCCTCGGGCTGCCAAAACAAAAAGACCTAAAATTAGACCGATGAACTTTATTTCAGTTTCTGAATGTACATGCACATACAGTGGGAGTGCTCTGTGCTCCGTGTGCATCGTTCCAAACCTGCAAAGTCTGTGCACTTCATTCCTGCCAGCAGACGGTACTGCGGCGAGCCGGCAGCTCGCAAGCACTGCAAACCACGGCAGCACGGTTCCTTCTTCGATGTCTGCACCGAGATGGGCCTCTCAGAAGGCACAGCAAGGATTTATTTGTTTTACGGATTGGTGTTTCAATAGGAAGTGAACTTTTGAGCTTATAAAGAATGTACAAAATATGTATCTACATGTCTTTTGAGATTATTAGCCTTGATGGTGAAACTTAACCCAGCATGTAAAGAGCTTACAGCAAGTGCTTCCTCATCCTGTTTTTGTTTGACAAGCGAGAAACACTTCCAGCCTTGGGACTTAAAAGCTCCATTTTCCTGAAGGAACAGGTTGTTGACTGGAGCTTGTGATTGCTGGCTAATATGGTCCATGCTCAGCTAGAAAACATGCCTGCCTGACACATAGCGTCTTACCAGGCACCTGGGAGGACACATGGCTTTCCAGAAATAATGAAATACTTTGAAAATCAGTAACTGACAGCTCTGAGTTTATTACAGGGCATCTAAAACCATGGGGTGGTGGAAATCTGTTGAAAGCAGTGGCTGAAGTGGAAATTGGGCACAGTGCTGCCATAAAGAGGAAGAAAAATGAAAACAGGGAGGGAGAAAAAGGGAAAAATATTATGGCTCATTTGAAATGCATCTGACTTTTTCCATGTTTCTCATCAAAATGAACACCAATGAAATCACAGCTAATCATTTTGTAACATCTGACTAACTGAGCCTGTTTTTCTGCTGCACAGCATGCTCAGATCTGTAAACTCTTCAGTCTGCTCCTCGGTATTAAAAATTTGGGTGGTTGCAATCTGTTCCATTTAGGACAAATTAGGTGTAGCCCTAGGATTCCTGGAGAGCTGCCAATTCAGTTCTCAGCTGGCCAAAGCTTAGACACCCTAATTTCATGCATTTTCCTTATGTTTAATGCTTTCCACTTGGATTTGGGCTTTATCTGAAAGCTGGTCATTTTTTATCAGAACGAGCACTCTATTTATAGCCAGTTGTAATGCAAATAAGGAAAAATCAAACCAAGACACAAAAAAGACTGTGCTTTCCATCTTAACTTTGTAATAAAAGTCAGGAGCAAATGTTTTGGCAAGAAACACTGTGCTGTGTAGTTATGTGATTCTTTCATTCAGTGTTCAGTTTTCCTCCTGGCAAGGAAATAAAGCTGTGCGCATGGAGAAGGCAGAGAGAAAAAAAAAACAGTTCAACAGCACCCTCAGTGAAGAATTATTTCATTGCCATCTACAAAACTCTGGATTCACTGGATAATTTCTAGATGCTGTTTTTAGAAGTGTCAGCAAGAGTGGTAGCATCTGCAGATAATAAACACTATTGTTTTTATTTACGTACGTGTAATCTGGTAAGGATCCATCCAGCCATCTCCATTCATTTTCCTTCTCTGAATCTGTAAGTCCAATCCAGAAGCTGCCTTTCCCTGAAATCTGCCTTTTTATCCATTGCTGTGGAAGGAAGATCTTAGTCCATAACATGCAAACACAACAGTCTTTGGAGCTAATAAGATACTCTGGCTTCATGAACATCTTTGCTATCAGAGCAGGAATGGCCAGAGGAATTTTTATAAGCTGAAGATAGGTTTCAGGAGTTTGCCTTGTGACCCCCTGCCTAGAATTCATAGTGCTACCTGCAGGTGCAGTAGAGGGGGCTAGTCATCAAAATTAGATTGACATAAAGTCACAGCCAACATCTTATAGCTATAAATTGAAAACAAACAAACAAACAAACAAAAAAAACCACCAAAAAAACAGACAGTAAGCAATTGTATCTTGACGTTCCCACTGCCACATAGCCACTGAATAATTATGTTGAACAGTACTAAAAGTACAGCAAGATTTATATAGTTATATTAAAAACACTTGTGTCACAGAAGTCTTAGGCTACATATATTAAAAGAGAATTTAAAAATAAATTATTTTCAACCCTGCAGACCTCCCCCCCATTTTGGATAATATGCAAGGCATACTGGACTGCATCTCCAAAGGTTCAAACCTCCAATTCTCACCAGCCTTTCTGTGCGCTCTGTTCCCACCACCTTCAGGGTTAGTTGCTCTGCTCACACTGTCCTTCTGCACATGGAATAACTGCTGAGCAGGCAGAAGGTGGATAAAATGCTAACTGGAGTCAACCACTGTGTCTCCTTCACTATATGAATTCATGATGCTTTCAGCTTCCCACTTGCCCTGTGGCTTCCACATGTTAAATAATCTCAGAATCTCCTTGAGAAAGAGAAACAAAACCTAGTTACCTGTTCTTCTTTGTTGTTTATGATAACCAAGTGTGATGCCTTCTCTTCGCAGAATAACTTTGCCTCTTCAAAGATTTCTCTTTCAATTGAAAAGTAGTAGCACTTTTCTGTATAGTTCTTCCAATGAGGAGAACAACCTATGACGTGAATTTTTCTGCATTAAACCAGTTACTGAAATCAATGAGCCAGTGGTAATTTTCTGCATTTGGCCGATTATAAATGGAGGATCCTACACCCATCTACAACGTGCTGCCATATAAAATACTTAGATATCATTTGAGAATTTATTTACCAAGGTCCTGACACTGTGAAATCAAGGTTAAACTGTGTGGCCAAGGCAATTATTTATTACTCATACAACTGATTTTTCTTTAGCTGTAAATATTAACTTAAATCAGATTCAGGTCATACATATGAAGATCAACAAGCATAGCTTCATTTGACAGGGCTCTTTATGACGAATCTCAAAGATCGAGTCTAATGTAGCAGAGGTTATTTGAACCAGTAACTCTGGTGTGCACCCTCTGCTAGATATATTTGGATCTCAGTAAAAGATACATGTGGTGTTTCAATAGCTTACCGTTAGCCTCAGGCACCGACGTAGGTTCACTCTGTAGTGCCATTGGCATCCCGGGACCTGGTGGCCCTGGTGGTCCAGGTGGGCCCTTTGGACCAGGCAGCCCAGGGACTCCAGGTAGCCCAGGTAGTCCTCGAGGTCCTGGTACTCCTGGCTCTCCCACAGTTCCTTGTAGGCCTTGAAATCCTGGTGGGCCTTGTGGCCCAGGTGGACCATCTTTGCCTTGTGGCCCTGGTGGCCCTGGGTCTCCGCTTGGTCCAGGCAGACCCGTCTTGCCAGGAGAACCTCTCTGACCTTTGGAGCCTGGTGATCCTCTTGAACCTTTCCCTCCTTTTTCTCCTGGAGGCCCAATTGGCCCAGGTGGACCCTTTTCACCTGCAGGTCCTGGTGGTCCAGGCTCTCCTTTTTCTCCTTTTTGTCCTTTTAGGCCAGCAGGGCCAAGAGGACCTTGTGGGCCTCTGTCACCTTTAGGTCCCCTTGGACCAGGAGGGCCTGAAATAATGTAAGCAGTCAAAGTGGGGATACAAACAGACAACAAAACAAAAACACCACTCGGGGTCCTTGTTTGATATACCTCAGACCAGTGACACTGGGCAGCACTGCGAAAACTGGGCTAACATCTACTTTGAACAGTAGTTGTAAAAATACATCTGCTTCTCAGGCATTATACACAATTTCTCTTTCCTAAGCCTACATGAAATACAGGATTCAGAAGAAAATCATCTGATGCACCTTGTCCTGTGAACTGGACAGTGCCATGATGCCGCAGGTGACCAGCTGAGGTGCCAGTCCCTACAACACGTGTTCTGTGCTGGTTGTTCATGCTCCCATTCCACTACACTCCTTTTTCCTCCTTCCTCTCTTGGACTACAGGACTACAGCATCACTCCTGTAACACCTTCTTTCTTACTCTGTCAGTAACGGGTTAGCAAAAAGAGACAAAAAAGATGGGAAGTGTGGAATAGGACAACTATGGGAAAGGCCAGTACTATTCATTAGTTGGCAGGTTATAACAGGAAACAGAACAATACACATAGTAGGAAATGGTAATATTGTGGTAGTTTTTCATTTATAAACAACAAAATAATTCTGGATTCTGTTCATGGATGAGTAAATACTTTGCATATATATACATATTTTCAACATCATTTAAAATGATTTAAAATTCTTCAACTAGAGTCACTTAGACCTGGTTTAAATGAAAAAGCTTAAGGTTACTGACTTGCAATCTTGGCTCTAACTCAGGCATAGTCTATTTGGAACAACAATTTTTTTGTTTATGATTAGATTTTAAGCCTGGCTGCTTCCCATCAGGTTGGCAATATGAGCAATTTTTTTCATTTAGCTGGGAGAAGCCTCCTAAACTTGATGCTATTTATTTTTGAAGAAAATAAAGTATCCCAGGATTCGAAACTAAGCCAAGTAGGATGTTTTCTGGCAGACTAACAACTGGCTTAAGTAAAACAGCAACTTGTTTTTCAGTAAGGGTGGACCTTTCTGGGAATAGTCCAATATATATTTTTAAGCCATTTCCTCCTTAGCAAGGATTGGTTTTTTGAGGTTCCACACCTTCACTGGCTTATTTTAGAAATTAAATGAAAAGAAGATCCATGCAGTCAGTCAGAAAAAAATTTTGCTAAGTCAGAACCTTCTTTCATAACGTCCCCATTCTAGGTATGTAAAGAAGTCATAGGAAAATTAGTAAGGAAAATTCAGGCTACATATACATTTCCAAAATTTAGTATTAGATAATGGAAAACGCCAGGACTGGGTACCAACATGCACTGAATTCCACAGAACTAATGTATTGCAAACAGGAATTCATCAAAGACTGTTATGGTCATCACTAAAGAACCTGCATACCTTGTAGGATAGTGAAGTTCTTGATGAGCTGGCCGTGTTTGGAATCTACCAGCTTCATTTCTTCCATGATTACTGACAAATTCGCAACTTCAACATCTAACCTTGACCTCATCAAATCCTGTTGCATCTTCAGAGATGCAGAGTCTATACGAATATTGGCTAGTGTGCTGTTCATAAAAATCAGCTCATCTGAATGTTTACTTAAGGTGTCTGTACAAGTTGTCCTGACCTCATTGAGATTGCTAGTCAGTGTCCGTAGATGATGAGCAGTGTAGCTGATGTTGCTAATGATATTAACTATATCAGTCTCAAAGACCTGGAACCTCTCTTCTAGCTGGTTGAATTTGGCAGAAGTTCTGTTTTCATATTCTTTATGCTGTTCCTGGAGATCCTTCAGATTTTGTTCGTTGGCTTGGGCAATTGTGGTGATGTTCTCCATTTGCCCACTGAAAGAGCTGAGCTGATTGTTCATGTCTTCAAGTGTGTCATTATTCGCTTTTGCTAATGCTGAGTTGTTGGCAGCCAAAGTCTGTAAATTCTGTACTTTTTCTTTAAGCCAGTCAGTGTCCTTCCGGGCCTGGAGGACAACCTGCTGCAGATTTTGAAAGTCATTCTTTATTCGTAGAATAGCCAAACTCGTATCTTCCATTGACTTCTGCAGGACACTGATAAGATTTCTTTGTTGTATTTGTGTCAGGTTTAAGTTGTTGAGGTTCATGATGACCACATTATGAGAATGCACTTGGTTTTGCAAATTTGTTTGGATATCACTTGTGTCTTGTTGAAGATTGTTGATATAGCCAGTATATGCCTGAAGAGTCTTATTGACACTGATGATCATGAAAGAGTTACTATCTAAGGCACTCCTCATTTGGCTCTGTCTATCATCTAGAACATTTCCAGACTCTTGCAGCTTCTCCAGTGTATCTTTGTTTCTGGTAGTTTTCTCTGCAATGTCATGCAGCTGCTGACGAAGAGCCAGAATGTCAGATCTGAAGCTAGACAGTTCAGTGTTAGTATTCATGGCTTTTTGTCCAGCTTGGTCATCTGTTGTACAGGGAAAAAAAAAAAAGGGGGGCAAAAAAAAAAAGCTTTAGGATGAGTTTTTTAAAACACAGTATTAAAAATTACAATATATTTTAAGTACAGTAGGGCTATCCAATGATTTGTCAATAGAACTTCTACAATACATTTTCCAGACAAGAAAAAACCGTAAACAAAGTTTTGTCACTAGGCAGAGTAGAAGTCAAATAGACGAAGACCTTGTGCCTTGCTGAGGTGAGCAAAATGGCGATTCTATTGTCATATATGGGAAACCCTACTGTTAGAAACAATGATGAATATACACAGTCAAACAGTGCTTGCATTTGAATGAGAACTGAATGGTAAACAGAATTCAAAATACTAAAGAGGGATCAGAAGGTTTATGTTTTGAAGTTACATATGGCTTTTACTGAAACCTCAGAAGTAAATTCTAGCACTTCATATTTTCTTCCTCCTTTCTCTGCCAGGTGCCATATCTTCATAGTTTCATAGTACATATATATATATGTATATATATATAAAAATCTTGGTTTTAGTTTTAAAATAATTCTAATACCTATTTTAAAACAGTCTGGCTAGAGACAAAAGCTTTGCCAGCAGGGTACTCCAGACATGACAGGATATATTTCCTTTTTTTTTTTTTTTTTTTTTCCTCTCAAACATACCACTATTGCTTCTAATGACATTTCTTTTGCTGTTATTGTTTCCTCATGTTCTGTGTTTCAGGAAGGCAAAACCCTAATCATTGAAGAACATCTCAGCTCTTGCTTGCAGTGCTCTACAGTATTCTTCTGGGCGCTTGTCCGAGTGTGATTAAGCTTTTGAGGCTGCACAGCTCATCATCCAGGACACAGAAACCAAAGTAATAAGCAGTCAACACTCACTTTGAGGGAAGATTCCCTTTCTTGACCTCAATCACTTCCCTCTGCTACACACAGTCCATATATTTTTGTCCCATCTAAGTATAGCTATATTTTTGAATTACACTCAGAAGTTCATCATTTCAGATGTCTCCAAGAGAGGGTAGGATGGTTTTCATAAACTATTAATATGGCTCTGTATGGAGCTTTCTCCTGTGTTTGTATGAGTCCTGATGGCTAACAGCAAATGGTGACTTGTGAGAGAGAATTCAGTCTGAAGTGTTTATGGAGCCTTTCATGGGTGGACATGTTCCCAAGCACAGTTCCTCTCCCTGCTATTTGTCTCGTTCCAGGATCTTCTCAGCTCTGACTCTATGTTTACTTCTCAGTTGCAGCTCAAATTATATTGTGTTCCTCAGATCTGACAACTGCCAGGTCCACATACAGCTAATCCCTGAAGGCCTGTCTTTCATTTACTACATGCTGGTATCCTTCTAACCCTACTACAGTTCTCTTACCTTTATACCACCCACAAAACTGCCCTGTAACTTTTTAAATTTCCTCAATAGCAAGTCCACTTAATTGGGAACTGACTGTCCTAAGCATCTCACTGGCCAACCATCCAGCAGTGTGTGAAAATGTCTGGGATGAACTGAATCAAAGGTGCTCCAAGTTGCAATTAATTTAATCAGAAGAAAAAAACACAAAAGGTTGCATGTGATTTAAGGTGTAACATTGACTTCTATGTATGTATCAGCAAAAGTACATGCCACTGAATTATCCCGTGTCTTTGAACTAAATGCAGTGTGTAAATATTTCAGAATACAGGCTTTTGTCCCAAGGAAAAAAGCTGTAAAAATTACAATCAAGCTGCAAGTTTGTCAATTTTAGAAGAGCTACATATCTCAATATATGGTTTATGAAGCTAAACAAAATTTATTTCCATAAGCACAAGCATGTATGTGCATATCAATACTTATATAAAAACTAATTATGTAGACTCAAAGTCTATGTACCTATAAGTTGATAATAAACAGCTCTGCTGCTTTTCCAGACAAGAAAGAAAGGTAGAAATGTAAATATAGCGAGTAGAATCCTTACTCATTATCTTTTTCCATCTTCCTGAAATTTGAGAACCGTAATAACACTTGAGAGACATGAACTCATAACAACCTTGTGTTTTGAATTCCCTGAGACACTTTTTATGGAAGTTATCAACTTGCCTCAGACATAAGAGTTTTGAACAGCTGACTATTTCTGCACCCCTTACAATGGCCATGAGTTTTGAACCTTAAGGGCTAAAACAGCATCAAGATAACTAGCTAACATACTCATTTTATGCAGAATGTCTTGTTTCATAAAACAGCTCCATATTTTGCATTTCTAACTCAGAAGACTCTCTCCTGAGGACAACTTTTAAGTGTGTATTTAAGTATAGATGATTTCAGAGTGATGTCAGGGAACTGTAAATATTAAAGTATTCTTAAAATGATGTCCTGGGTAGAGGTGGTCTTAATTTTATTAAGTGTTTTCCCAAGTACTTGAGAAATTGGAATAGAAGTGCTGTATCTTGTCATAGCCATAGTTTTTTTCTGACAAATTTCTGGCCACAGTCTTCCAGGAGAACATCGCAAAGACAGAATACAAAGGGGCTTTGATAGCATGTAGATTACCTAATTTCTTCAGACCACTCTCCACCTCTGTGAGCTTTTCTGTGTATCTTCTGTGGGATGTTTCCAGGCCACCTGTCACATTGTCCATTTTTTCTACAACTAGGGAAAAGAGAACAGTGTGTTATGGAAAGAAGTACAATTATGAAAAAAGTCTCGTAAACTATAAAGCAAACCAAAAGAACACCACTAATATGAAACAAAATAAAAGTCTGAAAATTGCCTTGCTTGCCACTACACTCTGCTGTTCTGTGAAGTGTTGAAAGATGAACTCCTGTCTGCTGGTGGAACCCCACAGTCCTCCAGTTGTTCACTCTGACGACAGTCACCACGCATTGTTTTTGCAAGAGTAATCTTCCTTATGAATGAGAAAATCCCTCTTTGTGAGTTTTCCTCATGAACCACGTCTTTTTACGCTACTTCCATGTTTACAAGCAGTGTTGTGTGGTAAGCATAGATTGGTTGCTAAAGGCTCAGACATGTGAGAAGACGTCCTTTTATTTTGCTATGAACCATCTCTCCCTGAAGAGACTTTTTTCTTTTTTCTTTCCTGAGCCTTTTAATCATTAAGAATTGCCTCCTGGCTAGCAATCTCTGGTCTGAGATAGCAGTTGGAAGACATAATTATTAAATACTGCTGGGACAAACTTTTAAACATCTTGATAATGGTACAGATCACTCAAAATGGTCTTCAGACCATTCTGACTCATTAAGATTGAAATGGTGGCCAGTCATCAAGTGCAGATTTATGGCTTCCGCCGATGAGCTCTTTATTTTGCAATGTCTGAGTCATTTTCTTGTCACTGAGACAATCTGATGATTTGATGGAATTGATATAGAAATGGGAAAAGAACAACAAATAAAGAGCATGGATTGGCTTCTAGCGATGAGAAGTATGTAGTGAAATGTTTGCAAGGCTAGGAGATGCCTTCAGCTTCCACACCAAACCTACTCTAACATGCTTTTGCATTCAAACCACAACCAGGGGCAGAAACTTCTCATCCCCTGATTATTTGGTGCTTTGGTTACACTGGGAGCAGAACAAATCTGTACTAACCCTGGGAGAGGCTGCATGCAGTATCATGACAGCCCTCCCTTCAGACAGAAGAAGGAAGGTGTTTCCCACATTTTTATTTAGCAAAACCAATTCTGTAGGCCTGTGTGGGGTAGGGGATTCCACTAATTCTTTCTGTTTGTGAGGAAATCTGCAGCCATGAAATTGGATCATAGAAATTTTTGCTACGTAAGGAATTGTTTTTTACTAGAAGTGGAAATTTAGGGAATATTTTGCTACTTTATGAGGAACCACAAGAATCCTGGACTTTTAAAGTGTAATCCACCAATTGCTCCTTCTTCATTAACTTTTGCCCTTGTTTTTTCTGACTATGGGTACCACAGATACACAGCAGGCTTCTAATGCTTCCCAAAACCAACAGGACAAACAGCAGACCAAGATTATCTCTGGTGTAACTACTGAGGTAAGTGGAGTTGCAACTGAGAAAAAGTCTCAAGATTTTCAGAGTGACCAAACATCCTTCAGTGAATTACCTTCATTCTCCCTTCTGTGCTGCTAACAACCCCAGTAAAAAAGAAGCTCTGTGTGTGCACTACCATAGAGTCAATGTGCAGATTTCAGTGTTTGAGATGATGGCAGCTGTCCCGATAATCACCAGGCTGCAACAATGGATTTGCTTTTTCAAGGGGGCAATTGCTCAATACCATCACCTTTAGAAATAATTTTTCCACCCAGTACAGCACTAAAGTTTCACTTGTCTTCTGCCTATTGAAGGTACTTGTCAGAATACTGTGTGCCATTTTTCCTAAATGAAGCCAGAGCTGATCCTCTCTTTGTCCTACCTGACTGTCTTCCAGGCTAGAGCCCAGATCAGCAGAGGTCCTTCAGTTACTTCTCCTACTCCACTGATGCACATATCATATACGGTGAGCGTGTGGACCACACTTAGTGTTTCTCTCTGGCCAGCTCTAGGCAACTCCTTGTTCAGTCTGTGATGTTCTGCTTTGTTTATGGATAGTCACTATGAAGGATATGGCTCGCTCTGGGCACTCATAGAGGACCGAGTGAAAGGATCTGGATTTAAAAGCAGTGCCACTCCAAATGTTTTTGCTGAATCTTTGCCTTGGCTACCAATGTCACACTGCCTATGTTAATACACACAGAGTGTAATCCTCATCTGTTTGCTCCAGTTATGCAGTACACTTGGAGTTGGCAAATGAATATGTGTAACAGCAATGACAGGAAAATGTAGTTACTTCATTTTGCTGTTCAAGTGAGTGACAGCCTGTATTTCAGATCTAAAGTTTGTAAACCAGAGCCTTTACGCTGTCCTATAGCAACAAGAATGTTGTCATGGCTGAATGAAATCTAACACTGGAAACTTATATTAAAGCATTCCCCTGAAGAGCCCAAAGTAAATGAGAGTATAGAAATCCTATCAATATGTAGTAGCCTGCACTGGCAGGTGGTGAGAGTGGATGGAATTGCAGATACAACAGCATATGGTATTTGCATTGCCAAAAAGAAAGAAAAAAAGCCCACACTAAAAAGACTGAAGGTATTCTGTAGCATGAATGTTCTTTGTGTAAAACAGTCCCAAATTTTGTTGAAGCAGCAATTCAGTCAGACGCCTTACTGGTATTATTGACAACTGGCTGTAGCATGTGTGGAAGACCATGCCTGGACTTTGTCTGAGATTGCATATGATCACTGTTAAAGGGTCTTTCAGTCCCCAGCACCTTGCAGAAGGCAGAAGCTTTTAATTCTGCTGTGTACCTGGGAACCAGGCAGAAGCCCTGGATCAGGAGGGGCTGCCGTGATGCTTAGCAGGAAGATGCTAGCTTACAGAGGCTGCAAACAGAAGGCTGCTCACAGGGTGGTGATTTTTGTCTACATGACATTAGGCTGCTGATGTCTTACCCAGATTAACTGATGTCGAGTGCAGAGTTAGTTTTCATCAGGCAAACCATTTCCTTTATTTTAATTGTTTTCCCTCAGAGGGCAAATCTGTATGTATTTGCTTTATACAGGGGCAGGATCTTAGCCTCCACTGTCAAGCAAATTGCGGTCCTGGGGGTCTGGACCTTTCTCCTGCCCAAACTCTCTCCCCAGGCATAAGCTGTGGCTTATTTACCTTCTTGCAGTCCTTCCTGCTACTGCCCTCTGGGGAGAATGACTACAGGCCCATGGTCAAAGCTGGTTTTGGCGCTCTTGCACTCAAAAGCAGTAGCATGGACGGGCATCCCATTATTGTGAAGGCCTTTTCTGCCTGGCCGCCAAGCCAAACCAGTGACTGCAAGCTACCAGAAATTCAAACTGAAAGCATGGTAGCTTCCCTTAATGGAGTGAGTCACAGAAAAACCATTCACCTTAACCTGACACTGTCTGATGCCAGAAAAATTATAGCTTTGTATTTTCACATTTAACTTAAGAAAGTATGTTAAAAAAATTACAGATTCCTTTATTAGTGTTTTAAAGAAATAATTTAATATTTCTTCCAAAGCAAACTAATAGTAAACTCATTTTTTTTTTTATTCCTTCATGACCTGAATATATAATTCATGTTTTGGTTTCAGTTTTCTCCAACCTACTATGTAATTTTTACCACCAATTTAGAGGTTTGTTCTATGTTGACTTTGCCTCCCATTGAGTTATTTTTTGTCTGCCATATTTAATCCACTGATTAGTAGTTTTAACGTTTTAAATCACAAAGGGTATCTAAATACTATGTAGGAAATGAAAGTTTTAAAAGTAGTTTGGGGCTTTATAAACATAAGTGTGGGAGGCAGATTTAATGGAAACTTAGCTAAGAGACTGCAAGAATCCCTGATGCCAGCAGAATTCCTTCTTTCAGTGTAATATTGCAATAAAAAAGACAAGCCAAACTCTGATGCAGAGGGGAGAGTTCAAGAGCTTTATAAAATTTTATTTTGAGTTTTGTTCTTCCTTTAAGGCCTAATTCCTTCCCAACTAAGAAAAATATTGCAGCAATTCCTTTGAATATGTACCATCAGCTGGGGCTTTGTGTAGCTCATGTTTTCCCTGCAAATTAGCGCTTTAGGCACCATGGAGACAAAGCTCTTAAACTGCAAGGTACAAAGGATGAAATTAATACCTGACGTATGTCCACTTGCTGCTTTGGAGTTTCTGAAGGGATACTTTGGACCAAAAAGAACTTTTTTTCAATGTATGCCTTTCTCTTGGAATTCAGGTGGGGCGGTTACCAAGATGTCTTAAGGTCAGTGAAGATGTGCATTATCCCTGTTCCTATATTCTTTTTTCCCATTTCTATGGGTGAGGAAATTATTTTGTCCTTACCCTGAATAAATGTGGCTGTAACAGAAAGACTAGTCCCTGGTCAGGCACAAATAACTAGTCAGAGCAAGAAGCAAGTTCAGAACTGAGTGTAGCAAAGAAGGGGCCTCAGGATGAGAGCAAGGCTTGTGGAAAAGACGGTGCTGCAGGCCCATGGAGAAAGAAGCTGGAAAATCATGGACTGAAATGAGGAAGAGAAACTCCCAAAGAGATTTTTTTTGGACAGTTTCCTTATTGCTATTGCTTCCTACACATATAGGAGCAAATGCTTGCCAAAGCAAGATACAGAGCAATGGTCCCTGCAGCTTGATGTACTGTTTCGGATGCCAAGTGAGGTCTGATTCTCCTAGTAAGCCTCAGAACTGACAACCATGTAATAAAACACTCTTGAGGAAAATTCTGCTAAATCCCAGGCGTTTAGTGTCTGGGTTATAGCCTGGAAAGATCCTTACTCGCTGTAAGCAGAGCTCTGCAGATTTATACCTGCAAAAGGCCTAAGTTTGTCCTTCCCTAGTCAGTATAACCAATCTTATCCTCATAGATCAAGAACAATTTTTAGAATCCTGAAGAATCTTTATCCTCAGAATCTTACTTTCAGAAACCACTTACACATTCTTCAGGAGAATATCTGAGCAGTTATACTGCTTTTCTTACATTTTATTTTAATTTACCACATTCTGTCTGCTTTATAGTAGAAAAAGAATATATCTATTCTGATAGAATATTTGCCCTTCACATTCTCTCATCTCCCTTGTTAAATATTCCACGTAAAGCAAGCAGTTTTCATTTTCTTCCCACTCAAAACTGTAGTGAATCCTCTCAAATTAGTATTTATCCCTTTCTATTTCTACAGTTTCCTTTTCTTTCTCTGGCAAAGGACCAGAGGTGATGTCAGTTATGCTATGCGCACAGCTGTTGGCGGCACAGGACGCACTGCATGCTAATCACATGAATATTTGACCCAGCTTCTTGGAGGGGTTTTGAAACTACAATAGAGAGTTCTATTGAAGCAGCTAGTTTAGAGCTAGCCTAGTTTTCTCCACAACATGCTGCAGCGTCCTACTATAATGCTCAAAATCATGTTATTCACTTTCTTTTTCTTTCAAGAACTTCACATCTGATTTATTTAACTTATTATAGCTGTGACTGCACAACAAACAAACATTTACATTGATTCAATCATAAGAATGTCTAAGTTGCTACAATTCACTAGTCCCCTTTAGGTATGGGAATTTTAAGCTGTGCTTTCCAATGTGACCTCCTGTGGACTTGTAAAAATGAACTTTTCTTCATTGCTGGGTTGCTAAACTGTCAGAATCTTTGAAATTACTGTCAAAAGCTTCTAAGCATCTTTGTTCATCAAAATAATTGTAGGTAACTCAATAAATTGGCATCTCTTGCTTCAATCTTTCTTGCAGATTTTTCAAAGTAATATTGATCCTACACTTTATTCCTGTGAAAAATATAATTACCTTAATAAGACTATTCCTGGCCCTCCCACTAAGAAGGGTATTTGCCTGGAAAGGTGCTGATACATGTAAGAGGGCTCAATGAAATTAAGGCATAGCAAATACTGCAGAGTTTTGAGTCTACTCCTTCATGGTGGAAGGATGATCAGTTTGTTCTAACCTTTTTCCACTTTTCAAATTTCTAATCTAATTTGAAAACTTCACAATTGTTTGAAAATGAAAATATAAGGCCAAGGTTTGTTGCCATGTGTGTACAACAAACCACATTGCCAAAGGTGAATATTCAAGGTGAAAATGTGGTAAATTGCTTATCAAGTACATGCAAATGCTCTTGGATGCTTGACTGAAAGAGAAATGTTGTGCTCAATTCATACATACCTTTATATCCCAGAATGGCTACTGTAATTGTTAACAGGGCACATAAAATATATAATAAGATGATGGAAAACTTCAGTGCCCAGTTATTTTTACACTTGGTACATTGAGTCCCCTCCTGAATACCTGCAAAAGAAGATTTAAAGAATTTTAAAACAAGGGAAAAGGACACATTGCTGGTTTTATCTTCCCTTTTCCTCTCCTCCATGTTCTAACAAACAAAATATTTATGTAAGCAGATGATAAATGGGTGTCTCTCTGCCTATCCTTCCAGGATAGCCTCCACAGTGGTTAAAGCATCAGCTCTGTGATACAGTCACTTTCGGTTTTAGGCTGTGGAAAAGAAGTAGGTTCTTTGCTGGAAAAACTGGAGCTTTCCTGGGAGACCAGACTATTTTTCAACTCTGCTAATAAGACTGTGGTGAGCTTTGGAAGTCAAGTGTTTATCAGTGTATCCTCTGTCAGGCATCACACCACGGCAGCTCTTAGCATTCAGTCAACCTACAGAAGCAACAGGAGACAGTAAATGCTCTGGTAGAAGGAAAATACAGAAATAAAATAGCTTTGTGGAAGTGTGATAGGAGTACAGGCCCTGCCTTGCAACCATTACCACAAATGCCTGCTCTGTGAACACTTTCTTTCCATAATGAGATTTATTTATTTATTTATTTATTTATTTATTTTTATTTTTATTTTTGGAGAGTGCTATTTCCAAAGAGAACGAGGGCTGTTATGCTGGTAAAGCTAGTGGCATATCCATACCAGCAGAAGAATGCTGGTGAATTTTCCCTTGTAGACATGATTAGGAAAAAGTGCCTTAAATCAATGACATAAAAAAAAAAAAAAAACTTATTATTTTAAATTCATGTTTTTTTTTGCAGAATGCTTTGATATCTTTAAATATATCATGGAGCAAATACTCCTCTTAACATATTCCTCAGGAACAGGTTGAGAGTTTTGGAGGCATTCAGTTACCAAGAAATTCAGGAGAAACACGAATGTGTAAGAACAGGCAAAATGCACTGAAATGAATGGGCTGGATTTATTCCTCCTTATGACATGCATTAATAGGCCAGGATAAATGCAGCTTTCTGTGTCTGTCAAAATATGCATCTCTTTGATATTTTACTCTATTTGTGAACTATTCGGGGAGTCCCACAGGAAAGCTTTAAGTTCTAATAAATTCTGTGTACCAGATTACTTAACTAATCAAGACTTGCTCTGTAGCTTTTTATGAGTAACTTATACTTCCCCCGAGGCCTAGCCCACAGCTGATTTTACTTTTCCCAGCTCATGCCCTTCTGCAGAGCTGTTTTTATTTTGTATTTCTTAAGAGAAAAGCACAGGCCTCTTCCCCTGGGGTTGTTGAGGATTGGTGACCAACACAGCACGTTAAGTCAACCTTATTTCTCAAAGAATAGCATCTACTGACTTCCACAGACCTGCGGTACCTGAAGGAGGGATGAAGAAACTGGAGCAACTCAGGAAGAGGATTTGTGCAAAGTTTATTTGACTAGGCCTTTTTCTCAATGCCCTTTGCACATATACTAGCCATGGAAAGGCAGAAATGCCTCTTTCACAGGTCAACCTGCTTTCCACATTATGTTACCTCATGTTTCCTAAAGCTTTCAGCTGTGACGACACATTTGGCTGCCATGTGAAGAATGCGATGTCACAGATTTGGGTTACTTGAGGTTTCGGCATAAGACCAGTTGGGAACAACTGGTTCTCTTTTTCAGGAACGGTAGGGGAGAGAAGACAAAGCCACAAAGGAGAAATTGGAGGGGAAAAGCTTTACTCCTCCCCATGAGGCTGAGAAGAAGAGGAGCTGGTGCCCACACGGGCAGTTGGAGAGCCTGTTTGTCACTGCTTGGACTTGGAAGACTGGTAACTTCTGCAAAAGAAAAGTGTAGAGTCCATATTTTGATGATGACATTTGCTTATGGGTTCTGATGTGTGAGCTGTTTTCCTTTGTCTGGTTGATAGTCTCAAGGAGTTTGCAAGTGAGTTTTCAGCAAGCTCTGCTTGTTGAAAAAGCCAGAGAAGGAAAGAGCAATTTTCTAAAGTTTTGCAGTATGCATTCAGGGACTGAAACTGGTTCACAATGGTGTCTGGAGCACCGTTTTGCTATTGGGCTCATTGAGGGCTGTATACTGTGTGCTGAATGCGAGGTTACTCCTCTGAAGGGTTTAAAATTCATATTCCCAAACTCTTAAGCCTTTGAACATCCCACATATCAAAAAACACTCAAAGCTTGCAGCACAAAGCACATCAGATTCACCTTCTAAGCTGTACAGATAACAGAAAGCTTGATCCTCACTATTTCAATGTTAATGGAAGCAGGATCAAATCCTTAACTGGGAAGACTGATAGACTGCAGAGCTACAAAGCCCAGAGAGAAGCAGAAATCAAAACAAAACCTTTGACAGCGACTACACGTAGAAAAGTTTCACTTGATGGCAGTCTGATATTAAGATTACTCATTCTATGACATGACCTGCTTTCTGTCACTGTACTCCAACTTCCTGGGTAGTGTAATGAGCTGAAGCAGTGTTGATGTCATTGGATATATCGCAGTCCTGCACCTCGCATCATGCGTGCTCCAGTACATCATAAGGATCTTGTTTCACTTGTCTCAGTCCTCTCTAACACTGGTTCAATAAAAGAGCACTTTGGCTTTTTGGAACTTTTACTTTCAGTGTATTTCAAACAGACAGCAGAACAGTACCCCAACAAAAGCCAGATCTTTCCATCCCTGAGCAATCCAGCGCTGTTGGTACCAATAACATAAACACCACGGACTAAAGTGATAGCACAGGCTAGAGCAATTCCATTAACTAACCTGGGCTGGAACAGTGGTATAGAAATGCCTGCTGGTGCTTTCTGTCTGTCAGCTTAAAACTGTGCTTGACTGTCAGCAAACCCCCCAGCCCTCATCTAATGGGCCCCAGGTCCAGGACTGCAGTGAAAAGCCAGGGAGCCCTGACAGGTTCTGTTGTTTTCCTTTTCTAGATGGACGCAGTAAAGTTGTCTAGAGCCATGACATGTACTCTTTATTGCAAATACATAGCCCTTAACTCTGCTGATAATCCCAGTTGACTTTGTAGCTTACTAAACATGTAAAAATTACTGAAGACAGAGGTACCTTGAAGAAAGGTTTTGGAAGACTCTTTCTGATGTCTTTTTGTGCAACTAAACAAAAGAGACTATGAGTAAAGGTAAAAGCCAGGAGTGCAACCCTCTCTGTATAGGGATGAATTATAACGCAATCGGGGCTCCACTTCCTCCCCAAGCAAGGAACCTGGCTTCAACTTGCCCAATTGTTCTTCCCCGCTCCGTGTTTTGGGACCAATCCCAAATAAGATTGTTCTGATACAGGAAAAACATTTAGTCCACACTCTCAGGACACTCTTATTTATTGAAGGGTTGCTCTGAAAAGACACGATAGCCAAAACATTATGCAAGAACAGATGGGAGGTGGTTTGAAATGTTCACTGTGATTACATAACACCCAGCAGGTTGGCATAAAAGTACAGGTTCATCACAAAAGCTCAGAGCCAAGTCTTGAAGCAAGCCACACTTGGGCTTTAATTTGACAAAATTTCCACCAGAATCAATTGCACTTCTACCTACTTGACTGCTTGTTTTCATGGCTCGCTCACAATGTTGTGTTCTTCCAGGAGATGTGTAACATCTCATCCAGAAAGCCATATAGTAAACGTACAGGGAGAGATTCTGCATGCCCATCCCATTGCTAGAACATACATAAAACCTCCAAAACTGGGTTCTTGGCTCCAGCCTGCTCTTCTTGGTTTCTTGTCACTGCTTCTAGCACAGCATACTCCTCTCTGTGTCCCGTACACATGGTTTTAATGCTGGTCTGCTCCCAGACATTTGTCACTAACTTCAAAACCCAGGGAGCCGAGGTCACTTCCGCACGATGTGCATTTCTCACCGCTGATTTGATCAACGTTTAATAAATATCAGATGGGACATGATGTGCCTTGTTTCACTGGACACATGCTTTTTTCCATTCCCTTCCCTGACTTATTTTAATAAAATCTCTGGTTTTTCTATCTCACTGTTGGGAAGACATCTGGCCAAACAGACAGCGACCCAGTACAAAGAGATCCTGCTGGCTCACATGCTTTGGGGACCCCTTTCTCTGCAAACCAAGATGGTCACAAAAAATATGCAAGTGAGACATCCCCCTGTTACTAGGCTTTGTAGTATTTGTTTTTATAGCATTGCATGCCAGTGACTGAAGACTTTGTTCTCACGCAGGGGGTATACATCTGCAGATGCCTTTTGGGCTCCAGATAAGCAGAGGTTTTGCTGGGGGAGGGGCTTTTTGTTTGTTTGCCTTTTTTTTTTTTTTTTTTTTTTACTGTTGTTGTTCTGTGTTTTTTAATGGGAGACCAAATATCTTTGCTCTTTGACCTGCAGCAGCTACTTTATAAAATACCTAACTCCTCAACTATATTGTGCTTCAGGAGCACGTCTCTGAACACTTGAGGATGATATGCACACACATTTTCTTGCTGAATAATTCTTTTAGAAGTCTTTTCCTCTGTGTTCTTTTCTTGGCTCTTGCTGCAGGATCTTAGGTGGCCCCATAATAATATTTCTGCTAGCAAATCAGTTTTGACAACGATGCAAGGTTCCCTTTGCAACCCTGACAAAAAATGTACTGATAAGATGATTGAAGAAATGCAGTACAGGAAACGAAAATATGTACATTAGTTAGGAGGAGTTTTCCCCAGGGTGATTCATTGCAAAGAGATAACATCCCTTCCAGTTCGGAAGGAAGACTTCAAGCCTGGTTTGCTGCCTTCAAATGATAAATTTCTCCAGGATAATGTTTTCAAAACTGATGAGCAGTATATCTAAGAGCTGTATTTAAAGGCCCTGAATAAACTATTGAGTACATGCAACATGTAGGTAAGAACCAAATACTGAGAGGCACTTAACAGGCTCCCACTGGGTGCTGAACTCACTAGTAAAAGTAGATGATCCCATGAGGAACCTATCTCTAGGTTTAGATAACTAAAACTCTTAAAAACCAGCGGTAAGTGTTTAAATTCACATACCTACGTGCAATAAGTAAGGTGTTTTTGTTGTTGTTTTTACAAATAAGCATGATTGGGCATCAGGAAAGGAAACTTGTCTTACATGACTGAGAGGATTTTAAAATTTTGTCATGTGAGTGACCACATACATACATACATATATATATGCATACTGATTACATAAGTGTATATACTTATACAATACATTCACACATATGCATATGTGTGTATGTATATGTTTTTTAGAAAGAAGCTTTTTTACAGACACAAACTCAGCATACTACTTTAGCACACTCAAATGAAAAGCAAATACACATCTTTGGCAACAACAAACCTCATGTAGCTTTGAGATTACTGGATCCAGCCAGCCACAAAACTCAAAGTTTTTGTCTTCTTTTCTATGTGGTTTTACAGGTTATTAACCTACCCTTCATGGAAACAATTCCTGTGATCCTCCATGAATGGTTTAGCTGCAGTCAGCAAAACAGATGATTCTATGGCTCCATATGGCTAACTTACCTCAGAAAGCAATCATTCTTTATAATGGTTATAAATGGCAAAAACTCAGACTGGTTCATAGTTCTTTTCTTCTCTCTTTCTGTTTTTTTACACCCCCCCCACCCACCTTTTTTTTTTTTCCCTGAGTAAAAATCTCCTTGCCTTAGTTTGGAGTATGTCCTTGCACTATAAAGGCCAAAACTTGAGCTAAGTTCAAATAGATACCCTATTTACCCCCTCCCGTCTGATGGTCCATGCCCACACAACACCAGGTTATGGGATGGGTAGAGTTTAGCATGAGGCTGCTGCCCCGGTAAGCACAGCATGGACTGAAGATTCTCCGAGCAGCTGCCCCTTGACCGCATGGTGCCACTGCCCCTCTCTGTGACCTAAATGCTGCCTGACGACCCCATCCTAGGGATATGTGCAGCTGAATGAGTAAACTTTGTGGTTATTGCAGGATAGGTCTGCAGGAGCCCTTAAGTTGCAAACACATCTCTGGGGCTTTGCTAGAGAGAGCTGTCAGCCAGCGAAACCAAGACTCTTGGTTTATTAGACAGAAGAGTAGTGAGACTACCAAATTGTCCCTGCTGCCACACCCTGCCTCACTCCTTGCTCAGTCTCTTGCCATGATTTCCTTTCTGCTCAACCCTGAGGGGCCCATGGGTGCCATCCTTCCTCCCACATCTACAGTCTTCATGACAATGGTCCTGCTAGCCCAGGGGGTGTGATGCAGGCTTGTGATACAAGGTGGATGGGAGCAACCTGCGCGACTCCATGCTCAGATTTTTACTGTGCCATTGGTAAAAATACTCAGCACAAACATGCTGTCATTTGTTCTGGAATTCAGTAGTTTCGCTTCTGTTTTTCTAATCAAGTAGGGATAAAAGAAAGCTTTGTTTATTTTGGAAAGGTTTGTGGTTATTTATTAGGAAGCACTCAAAGCAGCTAAACTTAAAACCAAAGTGGTGGGTATGTACTCACCTCACTTGTGCCAGTTTTCCTGTGCCAGGTGGAAAATCATGAAATACGGCAGCAAGGCTGTGGCTGAAACAGCCACTTGATATTTTAAGTAAACACTGCAAGACACAGTGCCTCTTTCTTCATAAATTAATAAATCAACAGACCAACCCCAAACCACTCTGTCCTCACAGGTTTCTACAGGGTCTTGCACAACCTGATTGCATGAATAAGCTCTGGAGGGAAAAAAGCACACCTCCAAAACCTGCTCTGTGAATGGGGGTTCATTCCTTGAAAGAGCTGTGCAATTCTTTATGGGGACAGTGATGATGGTTCCTCTGATTTTATCATGAGCTTCACATTGGGGACTTTTCTTTTTCACCTGAATATCCGTTTCTTGCAGCTATATAGTGATGAGAGGCGTTCAGATTGCATTTTAGAACAGCATGTTCTCATACTCTTAAAAAAAAAAAAAAAAGAAAGAAAGAAAGAAAAAAGAGAATAAGTCTTTCTGTAAGGCCAGAAGACAATAAAAGAATCCACCATTGACAGGGCTTTTTCATAATCTTGCCCTCAAAGAGCCATCGTCACCACTGTGGGCGCAATGCTTGGGCTGGGGCCAGCAGGGCTCACCATACCCCCTGAAGCTGGAGGCAGATAGGAGAGGGCAGTTTGTCCAAAAAGCCTGGGGTATTTCAGTGGAGATGAGGGGTTTTCTTCTCTTGGATGACTTGGAAAGCCCCCAGCTGTGATGATGTGCAGGTTGTAGCCTGAAATTCTGAAGGCAGGAGAGGCAAAGTCTCCTCCCCGAGACCGAGTCTGTCGGAGGTAGCAGCCGCTTCCCGTAAATCCATAATCCCACATCTGACATAATAAAGAGTCTCAGAGGGCCAACACTATTATCTCTGGAAAGCTTTCAGCCTAAGAAATACTTTATTCTATGTAATGTACACAAAGCCTTTCATTACAGGAGGGGAGAACCCTCATTTTTGGCCTGACCATCATCTCCCACTTATTTATATAACCCAGCCAGCATTTTCCCTCTGTCTTTGTTCCTCTTCACAGCAGACCAGAGATTCACAATGAATTGTCAAAAATCCTAATTATACACTTCAACAACCATCACCATTTAATTATATACCATCACTAAACAATGTCCTACTGTGATTAAACACCAAATATCTTAATTGAAAGGATACAAAAAGCCCAACCACAACACAGGGTGAACAAAGACTGCTGAATATCTAAACTGTATGTTATGCAAATATTATGGGCAGAACTGAAGAACTAACATGGTAGATTTTAAGAACAATCACAGATTTGCAGTAGTTTAACGTCCAGCCATAGCAATGTGGTAAAGATATCACGCTACCAGAGGGTCCAACATCCCACAGACTATTAGATTTAAAGACACATCTAGAGCTTAACTCAAACCAGAACAAAAACCAGTAAGTGATTTGCTTTTAAATAATCGTCTGGAACAAGAGAGATGTGTCTGCCCTCGGTTAATGAAAATCAAGCAGGAGATCACTCAGTGCATGCCTCTGGAACTAACCCCAAAAATCTAATTAAGCTTTTCAGAAAATGATAAAAAAAAAAAACACCTGGATCAGTGAAAAGATAAAAAATCATGTGTGAATTAAAGACCTATTCAATGACAGGAAGACAGCCACAATACATCATAGCAAAAAGCCTTTCTCAAGCTGTAGCCCAAACAAGAGAGTTTTAGATTGACTCGCAAGAAGATATACAGCCAGAGCTATAGCGAGATCAAAGCCAGATCTTTGGCTTGTTCAATAGTCTCCTAAGACAATCTCAGGATATTCCATCCAATGAGTTAATTAAAACTAGACTGAACAAAGACTTAGCAAAGTCACAGAAGGGATATGTCCTTCAGAGTTACAGCATTTAGCCAGATGGCAAAGTAATGCCATTTCTGTCAACATCTGGGCCCTCTGTTCTTAACTAAGCAAGCTTCCTTATGAAACTTAGCTCCTAATTAAGGTGGTATAATTTGATGATTAATGTACATAGATTTGCGCCTTAATTCAAATTACATTAGACTGAAAGGAGGAAACTAGGTAACAGACTAAGTATATATTTTCCCTAATATTCTATATTTTTATAACACAGCATTTAGGTGTTAGTAACTCTAGCAATGATGTTAAATTAACCGGTAGGTAGAAAAAAATAATAACTCTGTGATTTGTGGCTGTTAAGATAAATTTCTTTAAGAGGGCAACATGATCTC
This sequence comes from Oxyura jamaicensis, assembly GCF_011077185.1. Lineage (NCBI taxonomy): Eukaryota > Metazoa > Chordata > Aves > Anseriformes > Anatidae > Oxyura > Oxyura jamaicensis. The sequence continues at coordinate 105,116,325 of NC_048894.1, forward strand.
GGCTGGGGCTGCAAATGTGGTTTGTCAGTTTGTGGTGAAGTCAGCCAGAGCACAGGTGCAAAACACATTCTCTTCACAGGAAGCTTCCACCATTGGTTTTACTAACTTTTACTAACTTTCTCCAACTTTTATCATCATTTTGAGGACAGTGCTTAAGAGTGATAGGTCAGATCACCGTTTTACAGTCCAAAGAAGAGCTTGCCTTCTCCAAATGAATGGTCCAGTCATACATGACGAGACAACAGCTCCGTATCCACTGATGCTGCCACACAACCTATTCCAGCTATCTACAGAAATTAAACTTTTTTATGTGCCTGCACAAGTCAAATGGGAATACTTGGAGCCCATCTGTTCTGTGAAAGTTTCTATGAGCATGTGCACGTGCACATATGCACTTCTAATGCCGTCGCGGCAGGTCATTCATTCAAGCGTATTAGAAAATCCCATGTGTCTCCGTAAAGTGCTTTTAAACTCCTGCAACACATATGAATGTAAACCAATTTTCACTAGGCAGGAAGAAGCATGCTGCATGCCCTTCTCATTCATCAAGCTTTTTTCTCTTCTGCACTAGCTTGTGGAGCAGAACAAAATAGAGTTTCAACCATACTTGATGTCATAAAAATGTATTTCTCTTTTTCCATTATGGAAAATACAGAGCTGCTTTTGATGAGGCTTTCAGGAGGAAAAAAAAATAATTGCCTGCAGGCTATGAACAAGTATATCCAACTTCATGCAGAAAAGCAAAAGTTTGAGAAAGTTATAAAGACTGTGATTAGTTAGCACTAAATTGCAGATATCTGTATCTACAAATATACATGTTGTTACATGTTCCAACTGGAATTTTGTGATGAACAACTGTCATGAACAGAATTGAAAAAAGTTAATGTCTCAAGTAGATATGCAGGCCTTTATCCAGCCTTTGCTGGACCTAGTGGCAAGGCTTCTTTTGCCTTCATTAGGAAGCATCCTCTAATACAGGAATTGCCTCTTTCTGATTAAAACGTCTGTCTGAGGACATTATTTGGAAGACTTATGTGTAGGTAAAAAATGAGGTGAAGCTGTTCCTATCAGCGCTATGTACTTGACAGTGAAACAGGCGCCTAAGGGGAACGTGACCAGGCAGCTGGACTTGGGCCCCAAAAACAGAGAGGGCCTTGAGGAAGAACGCAGTAGGACCTCACAGAGGGATGTGGTGCAGAAAGCACAGCACGTTTATGGAGGCATGCTCTACTGGTTTATTTAATTATGGTCATGAATGTAAATTGCCACTTCTGACTGACCTTTTCCACAAAAATATCAAGACTGCATGGCTGAAGTACCTGAATGGAGAAGAAACGGTGCCTGCAGGCACTGCGTTGAACAGAGCTTGAGGTCACAAATCCACTGACTGTAAATTCATACCTCATCTCCTAAGGCTACATGTTCAACCACAGGAGTGAGATTATGTCCAGACACAAACAGCGCTCCTCTGGAATGGTGCTGCCTTACTCCTCTCATCTGAATTGAGAACACAGTGTTAAATCACCAAAGGCAAGGGGCTGACAGGGGTAGGATTTATTTTTCACCTTACTGTTCTTCTAAAGCCACCTAAGGTATGGCTTTTTCTTCAGAAATATTGCAGTCTTGATAGAAGAGAAAATAAAACCTGTTTCCATCTCCAACCTAACCAACCTCCCCCAACCAACCTCAGTCTCTATCTCCTTTTCCTGAATCTTATCTTTTCAAAAGCTGTTTTTCTCCATAAAGCTAGATTTCTAGGCTAAAAGGAAGGACTGTGACCGATTTCAGCTACCACCTTTCAGTTTTCTCATTCACCTCTCCCCTCCTCCCCCCTCTCCTGTCTTCTCCATGCCCTGCACTGTCTCCAGCTCCTGAGCTCTCCCCATGTCCTGGCTCATTCAATTTCACCAGCATCCAATTTCCTGGATAAAAAGCAGACTAAGAGTGAATTCCTCATGTGATCAGAACATTTTTCACAGTTGAGCCAGTGTGCAATGGCTGTGCAATGTAAGGAGCAACAGCCCTGATAAATGGGGTGTTTCCACCTAATACCATCACAGTTCCTGTGATTTTTCCTGCTTAGTGTTCTTCTCTGTATTTAGAGAGGAAAATTTATTCTTCCATACATTACTATAACTTCGTGCACAAAGGTAGTGCAGGATTAGCATGGCTGACAAATGCAATTCTTGTTTTCCCTCCTAATAAAGAAGCAAGCAAATTTACACCGTCTTGACAGACACTGAAAATAGAATAATTAAATTTGCTCATTCCAAGTGAGGAAAAGCTATGCCAAATGGCACCCAGAGCACTGTAGTCGCAGACAAGGTAAGTGGTTAGCCAGGAGTTCAAGGAACATACTACCTACCCATGTAGCACCAATCTACCGCCTTCCTAATGCCAATGCAATCACCACATTAAAGAGATGAAAACTCTACTGCAAACACAGAAACACAAAAGTTGACAAATCCATCAGAAGCATTAACCTACTAGATCTGTTCTGTGCATGCCTGCCTTGTAACAACCTGCCATTTTTAGGTATCGTGGGAAATTTGTTAGAGCACCCCAACAAACCAGTCGACATGTTGCTATAGTAACAATAATAATAGCAATAATAATACCTGCAATAATAATGATCTTCCTGAAACATATACCCCTTGCTGAATTTGCTAAAAACAACATCTTTAATGCTTTGCTAGGGAGCTTATGAAATCATGGAAAACCAAGTATTTGCAAAATATTCTGAATGGAGCCAGGGAATTTTAGGGTCTCTGGCTTCAGAGCAGCATGTAGGGGAGTGGTCTGCTATGAGGCCATGGACTCCTGTGACTTCCACATCTGCAGAGGCCTCAGGTGTTAACCAGGCGTTTCAGGCTCATTGCTACAAGTCTTATCAGGGAATTGAGGTTTATGGTGGGAGGCTTAAACTGAACCAAATGCTTTTCTTATTCAGAAGGACAAACAGAGAAATTAGATTTTGCTACCAACTTTATTTGCTTTGATTAGAGTTGAAATTGTAAGACATTATTTTTTTTCTCAGTTAATTTGCAAATATATATTAGAAGTTTTTGAGAAATGTATAATAATTAATCATTATTAATCATTAAATCATAATTATAATAAATCATATAATAATATAATATAATCATATAATTAAATCCTAATCATAATTAATCATTAAAGTAGAAAACAACAACAACAACAAAATAAAAACCCAAATCTTAGCCTGTGCTTCTGTGAAAGCAAGCCAAGTGAAAGCAATGTTTACTTCTTTGGAAGGACACAGTTCAGCAAGAAGGAGGAAAGGAACGGAGAATGATGAGATGTGTTCATTTTTTGATTTTAAAAAGTTATTCTTCCTGAAGCTAGTGCCAAAGTCTTTTAGACTGCAAACCTAAATGTCTGCCTTATAACTTACTCATTGGTTTCCAGTGTTTTTCTATCATATGTTTACCTGGTTAAAGAATGTTGTAGTCCTCAAATAATTGTTGTAATAATCAAGTTTCCATATTTTGATATGATATACCACAGAAAATAGAAGGAAAATGGACCCTTTCTTTACTTAGAAAGGTATCAAATTTGTACACAACTATGTCAAGCCTGAATTTGTTTTTCAACTCTTATTTTTTTGCCAAACACCAAGATTTATTGTTCCTTCAAGCAAAAAGAGACTGGAGCAAATCTGGGGTCAATATTTAATTTCAGGGTCAATACATCCTGCTTTTTCACTCCAAAAGAAGTCAATATCTGCTGTTATTTATGCCATACTCTGCAGCTGCTCTTTGGAACTCCAGCAGAGAAATACATTGCACCCTTGACCCATACTCTTTCAACCTAAGTGTGGAGACACTATAATTTATTTGCTCAATGCAAGTGTCAAATGTTTTCTGTAGATCACTGCACTAAACACTCTTGTTTCTTATCATGATTGCACTTACACAAGTGTAACCTCTTTTGCTACCACAGAGTTGCACATAATTTATATCAGTGCAGGTGCATCACTCAAACCAGGGAGCTGGAAAATGGCTTTTCTTCCATAAGCTGAAAGTGTAGAACAAGAAGAGCAGGTGAAGCAGCCAGCCTGGCAACTCAGTGGAAACTTTGGAATAAAAAAATGAACACATAGCACTATAACCTATTTAAGAAAAGTCTGATGAACTTCAGAATAACTCTTCCTTATGTCTTCAGAGTCCACAGACACAAAGTCCCTGTACTGCTCTAAGCCTTCTAAATAATAGGCTGAAAAATAATTTTAATGTTTAAAAGTGAAAGTATTTCTAAAAATATCTGATTCTCAGCAGTTTTATTTGACTTTGAGCGTTTATTTCTTGGCTGGTTCCTTCTATGCCAAGTTTCAGCCCAATATGAATTTTTCCATGGCTGAACTATATACTCCTGAAAAGCAGAACTGGAAATGTTGAAAGCCATAAACTATAGCTAAAGGCTCATGTCACAGACAAGATCATGAAAAGCAGAGCTTTCAGTGTGAGCAGAACCATTAACGTGAATTTGATGAAAGACGTATTGTATTTGCTAAGCTTATGTCCCACATCAACTCCCTGTACTCTGACAATCTTACACAAAGAGCCTCCACGAAGAAGAAATGTTTGTTGCACACAGAAGAGGTAGCCTTGTCACACAAGGGTATAATGGTTTTTACCATTCTGCTTGCTCTTGTTCTGCACTACTGGCCTGATCCACAAGAAAAGTCAGCATCCTGTTCGCTCACATGAAAAGACGCATTACTCCTTACATAGCTTACGTAAGACTTTCTTTAATGCTTGAAAACAAAAACTTTCAAAACTATTAAGGTGTACGAGTGGATTCAGCTCCTTCATATCCTGTCACATGAATACTGTTGCTTACTGGCAAGATCAAAGGTAAAGTCTCTACAGTTTTACAAGATGAATGCAGTGTAATTAGAGCACACAGTTGCACACGCAATGCAAATATAACAGATTAAACCGCTTGATAAATATCCTGGTAGCTCTTGTGTCAAAAGACAAGAGAGGATACACCCAGTGAAGGCGCTGCAATCCTGTAGAAATTTTAAGGGTGGTAAAATTTGTTAGGCAGGTTCTTCTCTCTTCCACTCCTTGTTTTATCAAGAGTTTTATTAAGCACAAGTTAAAGGCACTTACAGACATTTCCTCTAGGTCTTTTGCCAAGGTGCATGAGCAACCTCAGGTCAGGATTTTGCTGTACATGGACAGAAGCCAGAGGACCGAAGAGCACTTTATTTTTAATCATTATTTCATTAGTTACTAAACTGCTTAGCTGCTTTATAATGTTTTGCACTGTCTGAAAACGGCATCCAGCTTTGTGGGAGATCCTTCTTTGGCCTCTCTTGGCTGTGGACACAAACTTGGTAAGGTTTCCAAAGGAGCACAAAACTTAACACACAACTAATGAGGCATACAGGGCAGCCATTCAAGCTAGCTGAATTGCAGGATAAGCTGGGACCACTTACAGAAAATGACTGTCTGCATGGCTAAAGTATGGTAGGAAAAAAAAGTATAAGCCTTGCGTGCTGTGTGTGCTTGGAGAGCAGTGCCTCCAAGAAGGATAACGACAGGTGAGAAGATAAGAAAGCTAACAAAGGGTTCCCACTACAATGTTATGGCAAAAGAGGGCAGATCCAGCTTCCTGGCCTGCTGCAAGGAGCTGGAAGTTGGACAGGCCTTAGGGAACATGGCGCTGATGGACAGCCAGCTTGACACAGGGAGCCCAAAAGCCTGACCCATTGCTGCAGCTCTCCAGGCTTTTTCTACTGGAGACAACACCTGCAGCCTGGACTGCTTCGGTGGCTGTGGGCCAGGCACGTTATGCATAGGCCATGAGAAAAGGCCTTCTGGAGTTGGTGGCCAAAGACAGCTCCTGGTGCGGTCAGGAGCCTCCAGAGCTGCAAACTCCAAGGGAGCACATATGGGAGGGGGCTGCCATCAAGCCATGGATGCCCATGACCCCTACATCCATAGGATGCAGTCTCAAAGTCTTACTTGCCATTACCTTGCTACGAGTCTTATCATGGGAACAGGGTTTGCAGTGAGAAGCTTAAATTGATCCAAATGCCTTTTCTGCTCAGAAGAAAACATTTTAAAGAAATAAAAAAAAAATAAAAGGATTTGGCTGTAGACTCTGGGTGCTTTAATGAAGCACTGGTACTAAAGGGCACGTCTGTGAAGAGAAGGCATAACATGAACCTCTGGCTACAAGTTAGAGGTAAAAAGATGCCTGTTGGAAATGAAGCAAAAATTCAGGCAGTGGGGGTGATTACAACTGGAACAAATTACCATCACTGGGGATTCCCTGTATTTTAACGTCTTTAGATCAAGCCTGTCTCCTCATTCAAAGGATATGCTTTGGCCAAAAAACAAGTCATTGGACTTAGTACAGAAGTAACTGGATATGATTGTACGGCCTATCATACACAAGAGGTCAGAGCAGTTAAGAGCTTTGGCTCTAATCCCTACAAATGGAAATAGGTGTGTCTTTGCTTTGGCCTGCTGCACAGAAAGCTTATGTATTTAGGGGAAATCAGTGGTGCTGACAAGGTGTCTCACTGCCCTGAGAGGGGATATGCCCTTGCATATAACTTAGCCCAGAATGAAAACGGGGAGCGAGCAGATTATCCTCCCAGATGTTTTATGGCACTGGATGGGGAGAGCAGATGATAAGGGTCAGCGTAGCTCTGTATGCTGGAACACCATAGCATTTTTTTTTCTTATAAAGCATGTGGTAAGTCTGTTTGATGAAGAAACAAAAGAATGTGAATCAAAAAGAATAAAGGCTGGAAGCTAATTAAAAGCCTTTTAGCTATTAATACAATGGGAGAAACTCCCTGGAGATAGTCCATTATGTTGAATCATGGGCCTGTTATACTACCAGAAGATGTTGAGAGCTTTGGAGAGAGATTTTTGGTCCCATTTGCTTAACACATTCCCTGTTAATTTGCCCTGAGGGTGGGCACCCTTTTCAGTGTGTGACCTGGCCATTCTCAGGCAGGGTCTCCAGTCACACAGGTAACTGGAGAGACAACAACCAAATCAAGTAAGTATGTGTCTCTCAGCTAGTGGTGAAAGGACACATTTCTGATCTTTTTCCTTCTTTATTTTTTTATTCATTTATTTATTTTTAAAATAAATGTACAGAATCCAAGTCCTGAAGTTGACCTTTCCAGTCTGCAGGAACTATTTCAGAGTAGCTCACCAAATTCTGGAGGGAAGCTTTTTCTATCAATGTGTAACTTCTTCCTTGAAAAGCACTCAAAGTATATGGAAAAATATGAGAGAAGAAGAATGTCTCAGTCAATTAATACAGAATGTGAAAACATATGGTACTAAACCACATGTACCATGACTACACAAATCAATGAAAATTTTCTGATAATGCTACTGGCTACTAAATGGCACAATATGGGAAGTAAAGGTTTAGGACCAGGATGGGAAACAGTAGCATCCTCTGGAAAACTGGAAAGTGCTAACTGCAGGCTTGTAGAAGCTATTCACTGAAGTACTGTTTAAGATTGAGTTCACCTGATATTCACAAGAAAACACTGAGATCCAGCCAGTCCCTACAGTCCCTACCCTGAACATACTGCCTGCTGTATTTACACCCCTTATTTACAGCAATAAAAGTCAATGCTGCATTTCAGGACAATTTGATTACATCCAAAGAAGGCAGAATTAATGATATAATACATTGAGTACTGGAAGATTTCTAGGACTACTGGGCAACTGTGCACACAGGCTTAAGCATTAAAACCTGTTTTCTTGCAAACTTTCTGTTGGGATGGTTCCCTCAGCTTGCAAGGAGAACAGAGATTGATGAGGTTTCCTGTCAGCTTTTCATCATGTAACGAGTACTCAGTGCATCGGCCTTTCACAGTCAAGAAAAGTGTCTCCTTGTGAGCTCCAACTTTCATTATTCACCATGTTCGCCACAGCTGGGGGAGTTCACATTCATGCTAAGTTTTTCGGCAGCCTGTACTACTACCAGTTGATGTACTACTGTTTTTTTTTTTCACCATTTTGTCTAGTAGGCATCAGAATGTGGCAAGCTGAGCGTCCACTGCAGACAAATGGATCATATAGTTTGTCTGACACCTACTGACCGATAAAATGCCACTGTAATACTAAGGGTGCCTTAAATTAACAGAGCGGCATTTCAACAAGGTTGCTTAATGTGTTGCAAAACAAAATACCAAGGGCCTGTGTCCTCTTAAGTTATCTGAACAGTACCTGGCAACCTTACAAAGTAGAAAACATTGCCTTGAATTTTCATTAAGTCTTAGTGTTTGGATTCATTGCCAGTTCCCATTGGCTTACTCCATCTTCAAGCTAAGTCTCAGATTAATCTGTTTTACTTTCTTATAATAGCATGGCCAAATTCTCTTTGTACTTGCTCATGGAGATTCAGAGTCATTACTGTCTCACAGATGAAACTTAAACTCAAATTTGGCATGCTGATTGCTGCCCATTCCCTGCTTTTTAGCTCTTTTTTTGAAAAAGAGGATGTACCGTCCTTCAGTTTTGTAGGACACAGAATGCTACAAAAAACACGGCTTCTAAAATTTGTATTTTCACTTTGCTTGATCAAGACTCTTTTTGGTGAATGTATATTTATTTAAACAGATTTAATTTGTTTAGCAGCTATTGGACGCTAGAACTCAGCTCTAAAATATTATAATGACTTAGGATAACTTTCTGTACTGTAAATTCACCTAGTAAATCAAGTCTGGTATTCATATGGCCTTGCAGATGTGCCAACTCACTTGCAGCTGTAGGCGCTCAGAAATCTACTGAATTTGTCCCTAACTCTGCAATTGTTTGGTAACACAAAGTATTATGACTGTCAAGTGAACAGATTATTCAAAGATGTTTTGTAATAAAAGAGTTCCACGATATCTAGCATAAAACATCATCGTTGGTAAAAATGAGGAGAAAGTGGAAATTAGTGGGTTTTCTAGTTCTGACCTTACTGCAACTTTTCAAGTTTACCTTCCTCTGCCTTTGATGTGCTAGTTAGCGAAGCAAGCGTTTCTTCAGTATGGCATGCCATGCAGATCTAATTAGAATATTAAAAAAAGGATGTTCTTGTGCCACGGGAAAGTAAAGCACTTCCAGGTCCAGGTTCAGGAGAAATACTGAAGAAACAGCCTGCATTTAAAAATTACCTGGGAACTCCTAGTGAAATTGGGACCACTCATTAAAGAAGCAGGCTAACATTAAATACATGAGTAGGAGGTTAACTGAAGTTGCTGGTGGTTCAGCTCTTTTAAAATTTGGTCTATTATTACTATTAAGTCAGTTCCTTCATAGCCAAGGTCTCTGTTTTAAGACTACAGATTAATCCCACTTCCTTACTTATTTCTGTCAATCAAAAAGTGACTGGAGTTCCTGATTTTGGCAGAGCGAAACAGCTCTAGAAAAAGAAACCTACATACCTGGTACAAACACTGAATTAATGGGAAAATCTATGATTCAATGACTGCAGAACTGAAAAGATAATAAATCATTTTTTTCTATAATTTTAACATTTTTCTAACAAAAATTCTTTACTTTAGTCACAAAATTTTTGCCCCAAATTTAGATATTTAGCATAAGCCAATTTTCAACCCCAAAATATGTTACATTGATCAGATTTGCAGTATTCTGCTACTTTTGTTAGAGTAATTTTAAGTGTGCTTTTCTGCATTTACTCCTTTGACTTTAAATACAGACTGACTGTCTTCCTTAAACAGCACAGGAACAAAAATTGACCCACAGCAGGTAGGGTTTGAAACATCTGGTCCCTCTACTACAGAGGTACACCAAGCAAAGCCATTGCCACAGGTTTTCTTGGAAATTCCTGCCTTTCTGAGCAAATTGTTTCTGCTGAACCAGATTCTCAACTCTTTTACATCAATGCAAATCCAGAATGACTCCAGAGTTGAAACGGGTTTGAAAATTGAAGAAAGGTCATTGATTCAGAACAAAAATAATGCTCAAAATCAGCTTCTTTCTTCTCAGGATCAAATCTTTCAGTAGCCCTTTCTGGTTCCCTGTCGAGGCAGTGCTTCCATCAACACCACTGGGGACTGTGCAAATGTCCCCCCCATCTGTGGGGACGCACGAGATCTAGCCTGGGCCATAGGGAATATTACTAGGAGAATTATTGCAAAGTAAAGCTTCTCTGCTTGGTCACTGTGCACTGTGTATGATTGTAATGCCTCCTGTTCTTCCTCCTTTATATGTGTTGTACATGAGAAAAATATAAAGGCTCACTGAACAGCTTTAGCAATGAAATACATTCAGAATGCTTCATAATTAACAGCACATCATTCAGTCAAGTGAGTATTTATGAGAGACTGAGGAATAGTGTGATCCCAGCTTTCATCCCTCCATCCTTACCTAGCTTTCCTGCTGCTCCAGTCCCGGGTCTCTCTTCTAATTTAGCTAGCCAGTTTGGTAGGTATCGGAGAAATGAGAACAGGACTCGGATAAATCAGCCCTCCATAACCAGACTTTGAATTTTAGCCAGAGGAGGTAAAAATTGAGTGACTGACATGGTGTCACTCACTGAATAGTCACTTCAGTCTACTTCACACATCCCTATCTTTTCCCTTACAAACATCCTGAGAGCTCTGCAGGTCTCTGACACTCCACTGACAGTACCTGTCACACAGCTAATTTCCCCCATACGAACATATAGACAGCTAGATATTACACACCGCTTCTTTGGTATCCTGCCTGCCTCTGCAGGATGTTTCCTCTGCTCAGGAATTTCAGCTCTGCGTGATAGCTAATGCTTTGCACAACACGATTAAAACTGTCAGAAATCCCTCCTTGTAGGTATCCACAAGAATGTGTTAATTTTCCATGTTGTTTCAAAGGGGAGCATATCAATGGCTCATTCCTTGCCGGTTTATGAATAAATCTGAGGTTTTTAACTCAGGCTGAAGCTGTCATTAAGTCTTATAGGTTCGTTCTTTAGAAGTTTCTACAATGTGCTTTCTCCACATTCTTTCTGCTAAAATTTTGGACCCCAGGATGGCCACCTCTCGATTCAATGATTAAAATCCCCTTGACACCAGATTCTTTACATTGCTTTCTGACCTCTTCCAGCAGAGCACTGCAGCCGCTGCTAACTCCTTTTCCTCCATCTGAATCTTTCGCATTTCCTGCATTCCTCTGCTATGTGTCTGTTCTTCTCACCTTCAATTCTCCATCTCCATAACACATAAATTGACCTATTGGTAGCTCCAGAGGTCTGTTTATACCCATCTCCTGACACCCGAAGTCTCTCTTCTCAAACCCTGTTCTTTCTTCCCATCCTTTCCCTTGCAAAACTGAAGACATGCAGTGGGATGTTGGGTCAGCTCTCTGTCTCCTGGTCCTTGTGCACAGAGCCCCGGCACTGCTCCATCACCTCCTGCTCCCTATTCCTCTGCAGGAGTCCCTGCTGCCACTGAGACCCAGCGTCTGTAACGCACACGCATCCATGGCCTGGCTTTCTTCTGAGTTTTCTCTTGTGTCACGTACATCCCTGTGCTTAACCTGGAAGAAATTCTGGACATGGGCTCTACAGTCAACCTGGAACCTGTTGCACTTTGAATGGTGTAACCTCAAGTGTATTATGAATGACTTGGTGAATGCAGCATTATAGTTACTCTGCTTGGAGTCCTGACAGTGAGGGCCTTTGAAATGTTGCAGAACAAAATTTGTAAGCAAAACAAAACAAAGCCCTGAACCCTCCAACATCTTTCCCTCTCGTCCCCTCAGCCCCCAAAAGAACAGGAGATAAATAATTCACCTTTTTCCATGGCAACACCACTTCAACAAAGACTCAGAGGAATATATGCCTTTCCAAAATCACAGAAACAACTCTCGTATCATGTAAGATGTCTGTGACAGAAATAGATGTTGATGGTGTATTAAAAGACAGTTACTACTGCATTGAGAAACTCGTTGACTGAACATTACTGTTATCTTTTGTATTATACTGGCAGCCCACCTAGCTGTTGAAAGAGGACACATCAAAGAGGTGCTGAGCCAGAAAGAGCCTGATGCAAAATCTGTATTCATCCTTTCAGATGACAATATAACCTCTAACAGGACTTGTGAGGATTCGGGCAATATGTCTGTACAGCATAAAACACCTGGCAACTGCCAAGGATACTCGGAAGGGATCAGCACAGCCTGTGGGTCTTGAATGTACGGTCAGGGCTGGAAGCCCCAGCAGAGGAGGAAAACCTGGGAAAATACAGATGAGACAAATCTACAAAGCAATTGGGTTGTGGGGCAAATGATTTAACTTGTCCACTATTAAAAAATATATATATTTTTAACTAAATATAAAAACCAAAAGCCCAGTCACGCTGGAGAAAGAGAAGACTGTTTTTCAGCAATAGGATGGTGGCAGAGGGGGTAACCTCTAAAGCCCGTCAGTAGGAAACTCTCTCCTTGAGGAGAGGACAAATGCAATGGCTGGACTTATAACCAAGATTTAGAGATGTGGTATAACTGTGTCTGGTGACACTACTGGAATTACGTATGTCATTTTTGCATCCACTCATTGAAAACCTGAAATGCAGCAATGGCTTGAACAGTACAAGAGAAAGGATGATAAAAAACTGCTTTAAAATGAGGGGCTGAACAACCTCTTTTTATTCAGTTAATCAAAGATGAGGCTTAGGTGATATTCGTGTTTTGTTCATAGATGGAAACTCTTTCTGATAACACAGGGCTTTCTAGTACACAGTTACAACAAGAGCTAATGTAGTGGGCAGAGAAGATAAAGATTTTCCTAGCAGACACAAGCCGATGATTTTTATCAGAGATGATGATTAACAACAGGAAGCAATGGAAAAGACATTTAATGGATTCTCTGTCACATGAAGTTTTAAAATTAAGGCTGGATGTCTTTTAAAAGACATGCCTTACATCCAGAAAAAAATTTATGGGCATCATTCAGCAATTATTCTGTCTTCTATTCTGCAAAAGGTCAGATGACATGGTCATAATGGTCCCCTCTGGTTGTAAAGTTATGAGCCTTTGCATTTTTAAAGCACTCTAAGCTCTTGAAAATTGTTAATAGCAACAGACTATATGATTATAAAAATGAGTCACTGTCTAGATGGAGAAAAGGGTATCTCACAACAGCCAGTAACCAGCTGCAATGCATATAGGAAATGGACTCAACTGCAAACAGTGAACATTCAGTTGCCACATGGATGTTTGTACAAAAGACTCCCAGAGGCCTCCTGAGCCGTGCTAGACTCTTCTTTGGGATGAAGGAGATCAGAAAGGAAACAATTAATACTGTATCACACTCTTCCCCTTTGTGCATATGAGGAGATTTTTATAAGATCTCAGTTTTCCTGTTGCACCAGTAGTCACCCTGGCTAACTCCCTCTCACTTTTAGTAACTGTGCTGGGACTGGTGCTGGAAAAGCTGTGTGGGTTGGGCTGGTTACATTCAGACTGGCAGACACAGGACTCGAGTGTCACCACAACCCCACTGAGTGGGGGCTCCCAGCCTGAAGGCCCAGTTGGCTCTTTCCACGCTCCAACCAGGGGTGATCTGCATAGGCATTGTGCATCACCAGGGCACTGTGGAGTTCAGCATTCAAATAGCTGTGGATGCCCCATCCCTGGAGGTGTTCAAGGTCAGGCTGGATGTGGCTTTGGGCAACCTGGTCTGGTGGGAGGTGTCCCTGCCCATGGCAGGGGGGTTGAAACCGGGTGATCTGTAAGGTCCCCTCCAACCCAAACCATTCTGTGATTCTGTGACAGTGTGCTGGTGTCACAGTACACAGGCAGCCATTGCTGGTCAGGAAACCCATACCCAACAGGTCAGTGCAGTTCTGTCAGGAAATCCAGGACAAAGCAGAAACCAAAGAGGCCAACACAGATGGGTATAAGACAAACGATGAGCCACAAGAGTCTTTTCATTTCTAACCCCCTCCCACCACAAGCAGGCAGGTGGAAACTCTTCTCTTCCTTTGCTATTTTAGGGAAATTCTACCTTTTTTTTTTTTTTTTTTTTTTTTTTTTTAAGTATTGTAAGGCATCAGGGTATTCTATTTAGAAGGGAGATCCTAAAAAATGCACATGAAATTGCTTATTTAAAAATTAATCCTGAAAACTATTTCAGTATGCTTCAGAAGAGTCACTGTGGATAACAGACTCTTTTCTTAGTGAGTGGTCCACACTTTGTCTTTGAGCCCTATAACAGCTTTTATCCCAGCTTTCACTTTGCCAGAGATCTTTGCAACTGAGAAAAGTATTGACATGTAGTTTTTTTGAAAAGCTAATGCCCCAAATGCAATTTATTTCTTTTAATTCATTTGTATATTATTAGTGAAACTCCAGATCTCCTTGAGAAAGAGCAAGTGATCTGTTGGTAAGAGCCTTTAATTTGGGATGCTACAACAGATTTCCTCTGAGACCCTGCAAACACACCATCCTACAGGACTGCTGCTTCCACGTCTGTCCTGCTAACATGAAAGACAGTGCTGAGAGCCCCACGTTAACTCTGACCCCATCCCTGTGCTCACAGCACCACAGAAGTAACACTGCTGAGTACCATCACTGCACCAGTATAGATGCGTTGTTCACACTGGTGTAACAATTTTGGGTCCCACTGACTGGCGTGATGAAACACATCCTTCGGTGCTTAAGTACCTTAAAAAACAAAACAAAACAAAAAACAACAACCAAACAAAAAAGCTTATGCATATATAAGTTTTGAGAAAGATTTTGGAAAGATACTAGCATAATGTAAAATACACTTAGAAAGTATACAAGTTTCTAATCTTGCAAAATAAAGTTCCAGTCTTCAGGTACAGACTCTCAGAAAACTTTGCCTACATTATCTCACTAGCCCTCACAAAAACTGAAGCATTACCTTCATTGGATACAGCTGAGTGGCTCTACTGGGAAAAAAAAAAAAAAAGGCCTTAACGATGTTCAAATATCAGGCTTTCTGAGTGGACCATAAGCCAAAAATCTACTTGACTTTCCCCCTCTGCCTCCCTGTCTTGAAAAGCAAACTTCACATCTGCTTGTTATCAGTAGTTATCTCACAGCACGCCTCTGAATCATTTAGAAAACTCAAAGCACATGTTTATCCCTGCTGAGGAACCAGTCATTATGATGCTATTTACAGGCCCTTGGTGACCCAAGCTCACTACATGGTGTAGAAAACTGCCAAAGATTTTGTCTCAGGGGTTCTTGCTGCTGCTAGGTTTAATTACTTACCACCAGCTTTTCAGCCATAAGGTTGTACTCCCTCCTTTCAAGCCTCACTGAGGCATGTCTGTGTGAGGACTTGTGGGAAAGCTAAGATAAATCAATTAGACATATGAAGCATGTTGCACGTGAATTGAAGCAAGTTAGGTCCTCATGTGGTTGCTCTTATCCGGGAGAATAAAAAGGCTTTCACTTTCCAGCTTCAAAGCTGAGACATTTTATAGTTGTGATGTGCAGCAAAAAGCAATGAGGGGCCAGGAAGAGATGCCGATGTTCTTGTGTAAAAGCATCTATATGTAAAATTAAAAATGCTGATTGATTAGCGCTGTGAAAGGATGATATGTCCTCTTGAGACCAAAGTCTGCTTCTCACAAAACACTGTGCACACAACCCCCTCACGGGCATTTGTATTCAGATAGCCAGATGAGCCTTGTATTCCTCTGCACAAGGATAAATACCTACATGACAACGGGATGCTCAGATTAAGCCTACTCATTGTGGGACACAAAGTTTGATACAGGGCTAAGCTTCCACTGACATTCAAAGCCTCAGGCCATGTGATAACTGTGCAGGGTCAGCAGCTTTGCTCTCAGTACTTCTGATACTCAGAAAAGCCATTTAAAGGTCTAATCTTACAGCCAGTATTCAGCTTGTAACTGCTCCTTATACCAAAAATAAAATTCTCATCACTGAATCCAGACTTTTGCTGTTCTGGAGCAAAAGGCTAAAGATACTGGTTTGCCCTTGCACAAAGAGGGGAAATCTCTTCACATTATTTTTCTTAACCCTCTTCAAAGTCTGTAGAGGGCTAGCTATACCTACTTTTTTATGATTTTGAGTCAAGATAAAGCCTTATTTTTATTATTATTTTTTTTTCTGTCCATTGAATACCTTTAGCAGTGATCTACCTCTAGCCTTTTTTTTTTTTTTTTTTTCCTTTCATCCAGAAACATCAAGAATCCCAAGACAATCTCCTTGTCCTGTTTTGCTAAAGAAAAAGATAACATCATCAGACAGGGGTGGTGTAGCTCCCACAGCTTTCAGAGAATGTCTCTGTGAGAGGGCATACAGAGAAGGGACCTACAGTGCTAGACTCCAAGTCGTAGAGTAAGCACACGAGATCTCGTCTGAAGCTGCTTACCGCAGCATATCTGTGTGATGTACTAACTATAGAGAGAGACATCCACTATAAATTCTGCAGAGAAGTTATAAGGTGCCTGCCATCTTTTTAATTTAACCAAAAACCTAAAAGAATTAGTGCAAAAAAATAATACTTCAGCAGATTGAAAACAGCTGAATGTCACTGAGATATCCATTTCTTCATGTGGAGAAATATCTGTAGCTGACAACTTCAACCACACGTTCTGCACGCCGCCTCGTTTCACACTGCGGGGGGGATGTTTATATATCCACTCACAGGAGTTATGTTCTTTAAAGCATAATATAGAGAACTGGAAGAGTTTAGAGAGAAAGCACTTGGGTACAGGTAGGTCAAAACCAAAGCTAAGTCTAACTGTGCCTAAATTCTCATGTTCCTATTACCACAGTAGTGTAAAATATTTGACTACAATTAACATTTCTGGCTTTATCTTGAGGAAACCATGGAAACCTGGTATTGGATTAAAAAAATGCTTCAACTAGAGATAATAAGTACATACAAAATATCTGTTCTGCCATATAAATATATAGTAAAAGTTCAATAAACATTCCACAGTGGTTTGACAAAACAGACTTTGAAAAAATCAAATTAGAAATGAAAAATGTGTATGCAATTTATTTTGCCCATCCTAGCACCAATGGTCCTGTTCAGCAAGTGCTATGGGGCTTCCACATTATTCAGAGTCAAAATGTGCATGTCAAACCTGCCTTCAATAAAGTTGTGCAATACGGTTTTATTTGCTTCTCACTTTCTGGCTTGGGCTTGGGCTAACAGTTTTTGCTGAAGTGCAGCTTGGCCTGGAATGAAGCTCCAGAGACAGGACTGAAAGGTGATGATGGACTGAAGGGGTTGTTTCCACTGCTGTTGAAGACTCTCATTCTTCTTTCATGTAAGAAGCTTGTGATTTGGAAGTGGCACCACCCTCTTGGTTATGTCACCAGAGTATTTGCATCATTGAAAGATATAGTTCACTGAAGGTTTTACAACCCTTTCTTCAGGCCCATGTCCTGCTGCAGTTAACCAAAGCTTTCTACTTATTTAAATTTTCTTCAAGATGTAACAACCGCAATGTACTCAAGCTTGGATCTACCCCTGAAGATCACTCAGAGGCAACAGCTGCCTCACACTGGCTTCCCACTTGCTAGGAACTGCTCACCACAGGCAACGTGTCACAACAACTCTTTCAACACACTGCACAGATCCACATCTCTCATGTTTAACATTGCATTAAGCTGCAATAGCTGAGATGAAGGGAAGATGCTGGAAGAAGCTATCTTGCTTAGGATGGACAGCCAGGGGTTGATACATAGAAATATTGGGCAGCATCTCTCTTTTGGGTATGTTGCTACATACACTGATTCCCAAGTCTTTTAGAGATGGCCCTCACATCTCCCTTTCTCCTTCTTTAGTCCTTGTGTCTCCTTCTGCACAGACCTCCTCCTCGGGCTCCTTTGGTGCCTCTCTGACTTCCCACCATATCTTCTTGCTGGGCCCTTGCCTGACAGTAAGGCAAGCCAACCTCCCCACAGAGCTGGAGGATTTACTTGGGCTGGGCTCTGCTGTGTTGTGCACCATTGCACTGAGCAGGAATGGGTGATCCACAACTCAGGCTGCATGTACATTGCTCACCTTGACAAACCAGGCCACGACTCAGAGAAGCCACCAGGGGCATGGGTGTGATTGTACTGAATTATCCCTCAAAGCATTAAAAGGTGGAAGGTCAGTACCAGGCAATGGTCATGTGAAAGATGTGCCAGACACTGGAGAGCCAAGGCTGAGACACCGCCTCTCAGAGCTGTCCTCTAGTCTCCAGTTCATCCAACTGCAGATTCTAGCAGTAAACACCATAATGGAAAGACTGACATAAATAAGCAAGGATAGGGGCTTTAGGACTACAAACCAACCTCTTTTGCATAAGAATGCAACCATAACTGTTTGAATTTAGCTAGCCCTTGTTTTGATCTGGATGCAGCCTGTTTATACTGCTTAATTGTAATCATTCCTGTGGCTTTGTTTGTTTGTTTACAATAGTACTTGGGAGTTTGGGAAAATGTTGCAAAAGATTCAGATAGCCACAGTGGTGGTTATTCTTTAGCCTAATGTTTACAGGAGAGCTTTAACATACATTGCAATATTGTAAAACTCCAGAATGTCTTTGCATAGTTTGTCAGGATAAATCTGGGACAATTTGTGCAGTGCTGAGAAACAGTCATTTCTGGTAGAGTTGTGAGATGTTTTAGTATCTGGCACACAAGACATCACCTATTCAAAGATGACAGCCACACTACCAAGAGATTCACATCAGTTCATTATTAATTAACTTCTACCATCATGAAAATAAAAGTTAGAAGATCAAGAAAAAGAAAAAGAAATGAAAAATAAAACAGATGCATTAATTATTTCCAATCCTTCGTAAAATTAAATGAGCTTTTATTATTATTATTATTATTTACTGTAGGACTTTTCAAAAACAGTCCAGTTTTATGTGCACTTCATAAACTGGGAATGAAGGAAAGTAGAACAAAAAGGAGTCACCTTAGGAAGCTGGTTGTTGCACATACTCTTTCAGTCCTCATCTCATCTCTACATAAAGTTTTAGCTGAACAGCTATATTACTGTCTAATTTAATTAGTTCCTTACTAAGAAGTGTGGCTTAGGGAGTAGAACTTCCATCTTGTCACTTTCAAATGAAAGCAATCATCTGTCACTATTTATTTCTTTTTAACCATCTTCAAGACCCTTTCCATTTTCACCTCTGAGGACAAAAATCACTCTGAAAATAAAATTCTAACACAGAATCATTCCAGTTGGAGGGGACTTCAGGAGGTCTCTGGTCTAGCTCCCTGCTCCAAGCAGGACCAGCTGTGAGATCAGACCAGGTTGCTCAGGGATTTGCTCAGCTGGGTCTTGAAAGCCTCCATGGATGGAGACAGCACAACCTTCCTGGGCAACCTGTGCTGCTGCCTGGCTCTCCTCAGCGTGAAACCATTTCTGCTTATATCCCACATGAACCTCTCTCATTTCAACGCATGCCATTGTCTCCTGTTCTCCCACCACGCACCACTGCGGAGAGCCCAGCTTCATCTTCTCCGTTACCTCCCTGCAAGTACCAGGGGCTGCTGATAGGAGCCCCTTACGCCCTCTTGTCTCAGCCCTGGTCCCGCTGGCTCTCTTCTCAGAGCCCCTGACCATCTTGATGGCCCTCCACTGAAATTGATCTAGTTGACTTTGTTTCCTGTACCAAAGGGCTCAAAATTGGTTGCAATAGTCCAGATATGATCTAACAAGTGCCAAGTAAAGAGGAAAGTCACTCCCTTTGATCTGCTGCCTGTCCTCCTGTTAACACCCAGGGCCCCAGGTCCTCTTTTACCCATCTGCTCCTGAACCAGGCAGGGCCCAGCCTGTTTCACTGCCAGATGCTCTTCCTTCTCAGAGGCAGGACTTTGTGTTTTTCTCTGTTGAACGTTTTGAAAATAGTGTTGACCCATTCCTCCAGCCTGCCCAGGTCTTTCTAAATGACAGCCAGTTGAAACTCTGATGACACTCGCTTACCCCTCTGCTCTACCCTCATGAGGCCCCACCTGGAGTACTGTGTCCAGGTTTGGGGTCCCTAGAACAAGAGGGATGTGGGGCTGTTAGAGCAGGTCCAGAGGAGGACCTCGAGGATGATCAGAGGGCTGGAGAACCTCTCCTATGAAGAAAGGCTGAGAGAGCTGAGGATGTTCAGCCTAGAGAAGAGAAGGCTCTGGGAAGACCTCATTGCAGCCTTCTAGTACTTAAAGGGGGCTTATAAAAAAGATGGAGAAGCACTCTTGGGTAGTTAATGACAGGACAAGGGGGAATGGTCTTAAACTAAAAGAGGATAGATTTAGACTAGACATTAGGAAGAAATTCTTCACTTTAAGGGCAGTGAGGCACTGGCACAGGCTGCCCAGAGAAGCTGTGGATGCCTCATCCCTGGAGGTGTTCAAGGCCAGGCTAAATGGGGACTTGGCCTACCTCATCTAGAGGGCGGCATCCCTGCCTATGGAAGGGGGTTGGAGTTAGATGATCTTTATGGTCCCTTCCAACCCGAGCCATTCTATGATTCTGTGATTATGCATGGTGTATTTTCTAAAAGGTATAAAAGTATTTAACTCAAGATGTAAATTCTCTGTTGCCTGAACCTGAAATTTCCTCTCAGGATTGCCCAGGGTTTCACCCTGCTTCTTCTTGTCTTCTATTTTGTTGAACCTCAGTGTGCTGAGATTTGTAGCCCCGTGTTCCCCTTCGATATTGAGGACTGCTCTGGCTTGTGGTGAAATATCTATCTTACACTTTCTTCCCTCTTTGTTCACATCTGGAATGAGGCATGATGTCATCAGTACGGTATGTCATCTGCCTCATCTCCCCTGGTAAAAATGAGGAAATTTGCGTGATGCTCAGCATTCATTTGAAAGTCCTAATGCAACATGAAACTGCTCAGAGTGGCTTATCCGTTCTGGCCACTCTGATTTATCTGCACCATCACGCAGCTCTCTGGAAGGATTTTAACAGTCATTGCACTGCTCTTAGAAAAAATAACTCATCTCATTCACAAGTTCTCATTCCTCTCTGCCCTTCCCCTTGCCTCAAATCCCATTTCTGTGTCTTTAAAGGTGAATTATTTTTTTGTTTCCCTTTCATCCCAGCAGAGAGATGGCCCCTTTTCTGTTTCAATGGGATCCGGGCCTTCCTGCTGCAGCTGCTCCCTCCTGGCTGCCAGCCGACTCTCTCATCCAAGCTTACTCTTAATGAAGTTTATTTTTCTCTGTCTTACTTGTTTCATTCTTTGCATTTTCTTCAGGCTGGACCTCTCTTAATCAGCCTTAGTCTTAGCCCTTTTTCTTTCAATTCAGCCTTTTCTGTTCTTCTGGGTTTGGGAGTAAGGGAAACAAGGCTTCCTTGAAGAGATTTACTTACTCTCTTTTTTCCGATTTCCTTACTCTTCTCTTCCTTTGCCAGGGAGGTCAGGCAAGTTCTGACCCTGAGTAATAGTGCAAACTGGAACATTTGTGGTTGCAACAGAAATGATTCTTTAATTAATTAAATGATCCAGAAATGACAGAAAGAAGCCAGCAGAGCTCTCCTGCCTAGTGAGACCTACTGCACTAAATCTTACAGTGCCTTCCCAGCTGAAGGTCAGGGAATAAAGTTGTGACTCTTGTACCATTCTCCTTTTTCTCTGCATTTCACTTTTATGGGGGCTAAGGAACTATAACATATTCAGCCTCTTTGGGAAAACCAAAGACTTCAGGGGACTCTTACCTGTTCTGGTCAGGTTTTTCACTTATCCAAACATGCCTAGAGCTGTAATTTACCCACTAAAACAATTAGTTTCCTATTGACAGTGATTAATTTTATTAGCAGAATCACACCAATGCTGCTAATGTGATACCGAAGTTTCTTCAGGATGTGCCCCCACAAGCTGCTGTAGTCATGCCCAGCATTATACACCTAACAGGCATACCCATTTCAAATCTGCATCCCCCCTGCAGAGTGATGATATTTGAATAGAAATATTTACGTATTCTGACAATTCAGCCTTCATAGAATTCCTGGCTGAGGCTAGCTAGAGTTGCTCAGTGAAATGATAATGTTTATGGCAGACATCCCTTTACTGATGTGCAGTCAGTCAGCAGCCATAAGAGTCAGATATATTTATCTAAGTGGTCTCATCCTTCAAAACTTAAAAAAAAAAAAAAAAGAAGAAGAAAAAGAAAAAGTAATCATTATAAAAATAATTCTTAAATCTCAAGTTGTGCTGTTGTCAACCCCTACTGTGTTTCATGTGAGTCTTGTTTATGACTGAAGAGTCACAGACTTAAAATATCTGCAGGGCACTACAAGAAAGGATTATATGAAATCTTTGCTGGAAGGAAGTAGTGCCTACATTTGATCCTACATTTGATTTCCACATACCATTAAGTCCCATAGAAACAGAATGTGGCCCTACAGTTTCTATCTGAAATGTTTTAAAACCATATTGGCCTCAGTGGGGTCTGAGAATTTGCCCTATATGTAAGAGAAAGAAATACTCTATAGGAGGCTTTTTCGTCTGCTTAACATGTGTTCATAGAGACAGAGCCACATTCTCTAGGAATGCTGGGGTCAGTGAACCAAATAAATGATTTAGGAAAAACACAGTGCAATGTCAAAACACCATTTGCTTACATGGTGGAGGGTTGTCTCACCAGCTCTTTAGCATCTAAGCTAACTGTTCTAGCAATGCCAGCTGGCATAAAACCGTGGGCTGACCATTCTGATATTAAATCATGATTACTGGAAATCATGAATAAACCACATAGAACTGGTCCTTAATTAATAATCATATTTGATCAAAGCCCCCAAGTTTACCATGCAAGGTTCAGTAGCCTCCTTTTATGAGTAGCAACACTTTACCACGCCATCTGCAGAAGAAAGTAACTGCATTTAACAGAAGCCTCTCTTTATTTAGAGCTGCAGGGGGAACTAATTAAAGGTAACTGAAACCACAGCTGCTAAAATAATTATATGGCATCCAAACTATTTTGGAAAGCTCTCATTGTTTCTCAGTGTAACATATGCAAAATATGATTGGAAACTTACCATCATCTTAAACAACATAAATGTGGCAAAAGATAAACCTGGAACTCTATATGATACTACTTACACAGACTTATGTAATGCTCATGTATGTTTTATGTGTACGTACACACAGACACATAGGCATATTGTATAAGTGGATCTTTTATAGCACTCTTACTAGCTGAATATAATGTTGAAGACTCATGAGAAAGAAGGCATTATAAAACTGTAATTGTAAAACTGTATATTGGCATTATAAAACTGTAATAAAGAGATTACTTTTTTTTTTTTTTTTTTTGCAAAGCAAAGCATTTTATAATAACACGTGGAACTGTCTGTTGGAATTAAATGCATTAAACGTTACTCAACCAGTCTTCAGTTAAGAAAAAAAATCTTTCAATCATTTTCACGTAACAAAAAGGCTTGCACTTCATATATACACAAAAGATGGCAGTACTGATGCTTGAAAAAAGATTTTCAGACAAGGCTTGAATTATTCCAAACTCTAGACTCCACTGGGAGTTCATATTTGACATTTGCACAAGGATGAATCTGTTAAAAAGAAGTAAAATCAATTGACAAAAACCACCAGAAAACGACTCTGATTTTGTCATTTGGACCTTATTCAAAATAAGTTATTTAAAATGAAGAAGGACATTCATTTGAATTCCCTTCTACTTTAACTGCTACTCTTCAAATGACGGTCAGCATGATGATGTTTTGGTCCCTTTTTTAAGTTGATTAATACAGTCAGGTCTGTAAAAGGCAGGCATTATAATAGACTGATTGTAAGGAGGATCTGTCTTTAATTTTACAAGCACATTATTCTCCTTACATCCAATACAATGTTTTTTATTAAACATACTAAATGTTTTGGGTTAACTGTTTTGCCTCAGTAAAAACATGATGAATTCATGCAGGAGTACATGGAACTCCCCCAAGGGTGCACACCTTCCCTAACTTTCCAAAACCCATTGCTGGGCATTTCCAATGCCCAAACGAAACTGTTTCAGACCAACAAACCATCAGCTTATCAAGGAAGAGCTCCTCCATATTCTCCAATTTCTCTGGCTCCCCACAGCCTACAAGACTCATGTCTGAGAATCAAAGCAGAATGCATCGCTGTTCTCCCATGTACTCAGCTTTTTTTGAAACAAGC
Source organism: Oxyura jamaicensis (assembly GCF_011077185.1). NCBI lineage: Eukaryota > Metazoa > Chordata > Aves > Anseriformes > Anatidae > Oxyura > Oxyura jamaicensis. The sequence continues at coordinate 105,140,458 of NC_048894.1, forward strand.
AAATTCATGTGCTCATTGACAGTCCATACACTTTTAATTTTGGTAATAAAATAAAATAAAATAAAATAAAATAAAATCCCTTTTTGTGGAAACTGAGTGGGAAAACATTTGTTCCTTAGCCTCTCTGCATAAAATAAGGTAATTATAGTTGTCATCATTCTGCCTTGGTTCAAAACCTTACAGTTTAGATCTTCCTGGGATTAACAAACAAACAAACAAACAAAACTTTTATGGTTTGAAATCACCAGTCTGTCAAATTTCAAAAATTTCCACAGAGGTAGAGACAATTTTGACAAATCCCTGATGCAATCACCATGGCTTTGCCCCTATTCCACAGAGAATTGTGATAGATTTGTTATATGCTGGCATGACCCCAAATTTTTAAAACCCAGTTCAGAAAGGAGAATTACCTTTCACGCTCTACTGCTTACCAACTTCTTTTCATTAAGGCTTTCTCTTATTTGTCTTCCCAGGTTCTCTTACTCATACTACCTGTATGCTTCCACACCATAGTAATATCCCCATATCCATCTCTATTAGCTGACTAGCACTTCACTTTGGGGGAAAAAAGTGTAGCAGTCTACAATACAGTTATCACAGAGTTTATCAACAGTAATTTGCTCATAGCCCTGCTCTTCTAAGTGACAGCCCAGACGAAATGCAAATATCTTAGTAGCATTCAGCATCACAAAAACAAATTATGACTAGACATGACTGGACATGGAGAAAAGGAGATGAGGCCACAAATTAGGAAGACAACAGCTGCATTTACCACTTTAAGCAATATGTGGTCAGAAACATCTAATGCCAAAAGACAAAAGTACAAATCTACAACTCAGGTATTATTTTTATCATCATACATGAATGTGAAAGATAGAAATCTATCACAGATATACACAGAGTCTGACTGCTTTTGAAAATATTCACTTCAGAAAAATACTAGGCAATAAATGGACTTTAGGGATAACACATACCACCATATACCAGAACATCCAACAACTCTTAATATCTAAAGCATGACAGAAAAAAAAATCACACCCTAATGAACAACTACAAGCAAATGTTGAGGAAATATGTGAAGAATGAAGCCGATTAGTTTGCCGTAACAGGCAATGAATAGGGCAGTAGATAAACCTTCAAAAGTCCTGACTAAAAGAATTCCCCCTTCCAAGCCTGCTCGGAGGGGGAGAGAAATAGCACTCAACTACACTCACAGTGTGAAAGCAGAAGTTCCAGATAGTCAAGGACTGCAACTCCTCTTATGTGTCTTAGATGGCTTAAGGTAGCATTCAGACCCAGATGTGACCATTTTCACAAAGCCATTTGCCTCAATTCAAAAAAAAAAAAAAAAAGTAATTTTTTCTTGTTGTCCTCTTGTACATCACGCATGATGGTACAGCTGAGGAAAACCATCACAGTAGCCAGCACATTGGCTTGACGTGAACAATGTCCTTCCATTAGTTTCCACCGGGCCTCAGAGTAAGTCACAAAGGCACAACCTCTTACAAGCACTATATCACCTAAAGGCGCAGATACAAACCTACTGTGACTTTCAAAAGTGCCTTAACAACTAAATCCTCCCAAAATCAAAGAAGCCCTAAAAGACAAGTAAAAAAATAACACCTTGTTACATTGAAGGCAAGCATGAATTAAAAATGTACATTTTTTCAGGATCATCTAGTCAAATAGTCTGTCAATACAAAATATGTTCTGTACACTTTCTATTCTTCTTCTTTTTTTTTTTTTTTTTAACTTGTTTTTCATTGCCATTCTTTCAGAACCTGTCCGAAACCAGGAATCAAACAGGCCTAAAAGAGTTGCATGGAAGCTATAGATAAACTGTATTAGGTCTGCTCTCAATTACATCATATCTGGAAGGAGTGCAAATGAAAACCAGACTGAGAGTCTGGGTATTTTACGTCTCAATGAGACCTCAAATTTAGATAGTTTCAAGAATATCACATAGGAAATGTGACTGATAAAAGGCTCAGAGATTGAATGGTCTCATCAAGTAGTCATCTTCATTTTGACTTGACTGAAAATATCATTCCCCATCTCAGATAGTATGTGGGTCACACCAGTGGAAAGACATGTTCACCCTGGTGGTGCTCCTTCAAATCAAATCTGTTAAGAATGACCCTGACATACCAGAAGTGTTGACTGACAGCCTCTTTCCTTCAGATACTGTAGAGGTTATGCAAATCACTGTATTTACGAGCTGCTGCACAAAACTGAGCCAAGTTTGGTAAAAAACCACCCCTCCATTTCACTGGCTCATGAGCCCACCCAGAGGAACTGGAAACCTCAGACAATGTTCCTTTCTTACGAAATGAGAAAATTCCGTGCTGAATTCGAGAAACTAAAAAATAGATTAACTTGGACTTCTAGGGCAAGATATTTATGTTTCAATTGTTTTTTTAAAGTAACAGCAGATAGTGGTTTCCATTTTCCTTGGAGACATTTTCAAACAGGAGAAAGGGGTTGAAGAGTGAGTTACAGCCTGTGCCAGCAGAAAGGATTAATGTTGTCAAGATGCCGTGATAAGAATTATGGTACTTTCACATTAGGATTTGGGATTGGAAGTATTGAAAGAGGGCCCTGACAGAGAGAGAAACTTGGAGGCTGTCTTCATTTTCCCTGCTATGTGCTTGCTCATAGCTGCCCCTCTTCATACCACACTAAGCATTAGAATAAAGAAGGTGCTGATTTTAGTTTGGAAATCAGCTCTAAGGCAAGCAAATATCAATGAAATACCTCTAGGTAGTTGAATACATTCTCCAAATTCCCAAACGTGGAGGAAAATGTCCAACAGACTGATAGCATTGAAAGGAATGTATGTCTTCTGCGGAGTTAAGCACTAGTTCTGCTTAGAAAAAAGCTGGGAGAGGACAAACATTTGTTGTAGAAGACAAAGCCACATATATCTTCCCTCAGCTCTGCACGCTCTCCATCTGATCACATTTTTGTGGAGTGGGTGGTGAGGGCGGCACGCCATGTATTTCAACCGCTGATCAGTGTAAAGGCTTACTTCAGATGATAGCCAGGAGTCCTGATTATGTATTGCCTCGTGAGACTGAGGCGGTTCACTATAACCCTGTGGAAATGTGTGGGCATCCTCCATGCTACGTTAGCCACACACAGAGGGAAAGATCAATCCTTCCAGCAGGCTCAGGCAGCACACTGTGAAAAGCAATGTTCTTGTTCTGGCAGCTTTGACCCACAAGCTCTCATGCATCTGCCAATATGCTAAATATTCTAACCACATAGAGGAGGTAAGAGGGAGACAAACCAGCCCTGTGTAACTTAGGTTACACGAGGCTCTGCATCTTTACAGCAAAGAAAACTGTGCATGAGTAAGGCAGGCTGCACTTGCCCCACAGAGGCTTTAGGACAGTCTGTGGGCTTCTTGTAGGCTCATCATGAAGTCTGTGGGAGCATGCTGATCAGCATCTAATCCTGAGCACCCGGGCTTGGGGGACCTACCTGGGGTGCACCCTCACCCCGCGGCTGCCTGAGCCCAGACTAGGCCAACCTGGGGGCTACACCGGCAGCAGGCACAGATGGTGCTCCAAAACCGTCATATGCATGACAAAAGGACATTCAGAGTCTTCAGAAAGTCATCTACAAACAAAGGGAAGTTCACCTGTTGAATGTCAAACTGTGAAGCTGGGAAGTGGGAACCTGTATTTGTGGGTAAATTATTAAAACGATTGATGGAATTGAACAGTTCATTTATGAAGTCAGTCCTATGGCTAGTTGTGCAACAAAGGCATTCAGAGAGAAATAACTTTGAGTAAAGAATGAAAATATTGCCAAAAATTTTGAGTAAAGAATTTCTGATGACTAACTTGACATGTAAATTAATTCCATAAAAAGGTGATTTGGCTAAGTTTGGAAGTCAAAGGGAAGGAAAAGAAGCATGCAAAATGTTGGCATTTAAGTAGACTCATAAGTAAAAGACACATGGCCATAGATGAACAACAAACTCCTTTAACACACCAATTTTCTAAAGAGAGAATAGCTACAGATACGTTGAATGTTTTCAGAATAGGCTCCTGTGGTTAGGATCTTAATTTTTGTAAAGTGAAAGAAAAGTAAGATGACACCTAGAAATGCAACACTCTGCAGATAAAGTATATTTAAGGGTGGAAATTACTCTAACTATTGAAATTATTATTGTCTCATGCACAAAAGAGAATACAGTCTTGAAAAGCCATCACGTAGCCTCTTTTGAGCGGCTCAATCCTAACACAGCTGGCTGGATGTGCCAAGCTTATTTGCCCTCACTCATCTCCCCTGGGCCACCTGAAGCACCAAATGTGTCCTAGGACCCCTGTTTTGGCCAGGGCTATGGAGTGGGTCACCCTGCACCCAGCCACACCGATGACACATGGGACAGCTACTATCAGCACCTCTCCTGTAGCCGTAGGCATGAGATGTGTCTTAAAGACACGGGAGAGCAGGGTGTTACCCACCCAGATGAGTGTTAGGGCTAGGATGGAGCTCCTGAAAACTTGGCTTTTCTCGGCTTAAGTGAGAAAGCTTATGAAACAATAGAGGCACTAGTAAATGATAATAATTAAAACACATTCAGATGGTGACAAATGAAAAGGGATGTTGGAAGTCAGAGAAGAAGCATGATTGTAAGGCAGTAGCTAAGCTTCCAGTTCTTACAAAAACAAGAGAGACGCTATGAAGGATGCCATATTGCACTTGGCTCCTGTCCTAAAATAATTCCACATTATAAATATTTGACGCAGCACTTAAGACCATTGCCTCCACAGGATTTAATGTAGTGTAATGTAATACATCTGTTTGCTACCCACATGGTATGAAGAGTCTGAATGGGTAAGATATGAACAAAAAACTCAAAACCATATTGTGCACTATTACTTCTGTGTTTATCATGCTACACTTATTAACTATTGAGTTAAGAGAGTGAAAAATGTTTCATAATACCTGAGTAGCACAATACTATTCCTTCCTTCCTTCCTTCCTTCCTTCCTTCCTTCCTTCCTTCCTTCCTTCCTTCCTTCCTTCCTTCCTTCCTTCTTTCCTTCCTCCTTCCTTCCTTCCTTCCTTCCTTCCTTTCATTTATTTATTTATTTTTTAAATCTACAAGACTATCTCAACTCTGTTCCTGCCTTGACTTTTTGTACTGATGAAAAGTATTTGGAAAAGTTGTGCCTGGGCACAACTGTGCCTGGGCAGAGCCTGGGCTCTGCATTTAATGTGAAAAACTTTGAGTGCCTGTATGTAAATGTAGCAGCGTAAGACAGTTGTGGTCAAGTTAGAGGGAAATATGTCTGCTTTTTATGTCTTCAATTTTGGTACTAAAAATCTATTCTCATTGGCTTACACAACTAGAATAATTGTGTATCAAAGACGCGTGTTGAACAACTTAAAAAGCCTTTCCATCACCCATATTGCAGGTGACACTTTCTTATTGCACTTGAAGGCTTGCCCTACTTTGGTAGTGAACTCCTGTGCTAGTTACTTTCTTCAGCATCCTTTCCAATTACGCTGTATCTTCCATAAATCATTAAGTGCTATAGTCAAAGAGAAAGGCATAAAGCCACAACTTGCATTAAGAAGCAAGCAAACTAATGTACAGGCAATACTTAGGGCACCACACTGTGGGACAGAGTAAAACCTTTCCAGCTCCAGAAGATGAAGTCTCTCGTCATTCATGTTGTGCTTTAATCAAAACATTTTTGTGATGTGGTAGGCCCAACTAGTCCATCAGTATTTTCGAAGGGGTGGATCAGTTTAGATGCTCTTTTTCCCTTTGAAAATGTCACTGCTGAGCTTCAGAGACCACCCATGATCTGGGAAGGGGCACAGCTCCTTGTGCTCCAGCACTACGTGCCTCCAGAAAGCAGGAGATGGCCAGGAGACACGGTTCTGCCAGGAGCTACGGCTGTGCCGGGCTCCCAGGTCTCACCCATTGTGCATGACACATTACTGAGGGCTCTTGGGATTTATTACAATGGATGTGCTTGGTAACTCAATATCTCTGTGATGATCTTTTCCTATGTCTGAGCCACAACTTTTTTTTTTTTTTTTTTTTTTTACCTTAAGTCTGAAAGCTGCTGATGAAGCAAAACACTGTTTTCTTTTGTTTGTTTTTGGAATTGCCTTGGCATCTCTTGGAATATCAAAATGAGCAAAATCATTTAGCAGAGAAAAACAGATTTAGGCACACTTTGGCCATGCCATTAACTTGACTCTTGTACTACATAACTTCTCATAACTATGCCTCATCTGGGAAAAGACACAAATCCACTGCTTGTGGGAAGCTGGACAATTAGTCACTCTAAATGACAACTTATGAACTAGAGCTAAAAACTAACCAGACTGGTAAACAGGAATTGCAAGGCTGTGATTTTTGCTTCTTTACCCAGAGTTTCACACAGCTGAAATAAATGCTTAATTCAGCCCTTCTTTAGCAGCAGTTGACAAACCAGGGGTGGCTCCTGGAACCACACAGCTTGCTCACGGAGCTCTATTAAATCATAAAATGTATCAGTTTTGTTTGCCTGCACCAGTTGTACCCCCAAAAAACTCATATTTACAAGTTCATTCATCCACAGCTTGGAGATATATAGGTTTCAGTCAAGTCAACCCAATGACCAGAAATGTAGCCAGTCATTCATAAACAATTTTCTACTCTAGCGCACAAGAGCCTGATTCAGTAGCCCCTTAAGCCAACAGCACTCCTCCTGCAAGAGCCAGGAAATCAAGGTACCAGCATCTTACGTAAAGTATTATTTTTTTTTACACTGGACGTTTACATTTTTCCTTAGCAAATAACCCATCCATATGTACTTGGTTACGGTCAAATTTCTGATTTCACACACACTGTGGGCAAATGCTGTGGTCAGAGGTTGCTAGGAGCATACATATGTAGAGCTGTTAGTCATCATGCTCCCCCCTCTTTGTAGGGAACATAATTAAGAGTATATTATTCACTTCTTTTGTTTGCATTACAGATGGACTTGGCTGGGAGCAGCAGGAATGAACTTGAAACTTGGGTCATGAATTTGGATGATTACAAGAAGGATCTCAGCTAGCATATTTGATCTCTTGAGTTTCGAGGACAATTAGAGCAAAACTGAGCAGCTTAAGGTTTTCTTTAACTAGCCTCCAGTCTGCAATGTATGGGGGTTCAGACTTTAAATCAGTTCTTACATAATTCACAGCCCTCTTTTCTTTTTCCATCGATATTACTATTTCCATTGAAAAATATTTAGTTTTTAGAAAGGAGGGAAATGTGATAGTCATTTATTGCCCCCACACTGCTAAGAAATTCCATGCTTTTATGTGCAGGAAGCATTGTGTTGATTTTGGCTTCCCCATGGGTTAAAAATCTTGTTTAAATGTTGCAGAATCTAAATGCTCTTTGAGGTTTTTCTGCGTTGTTTTATGGAAAGGCTTCTGCCTGATTATTTACAGATGCTGTCTCTGAGAAAGCCAAAAATAGTCCTTTACTAATTCAAAATTTAAACTAGCATTTTTATTATTTTATTGTGTAACCAGGAACTCTGCTCTGGGCACCTCAGTTTGAAGAAGGCAACAGAGGGCTTCGTCGCACTGTTGGCATTGCATGCAGTGATTGCCATGTAGCTAACTGCAGCTCCGAGCCTTGGCAGACCATAGCAGGGTCCTCTCCTGCAGAAATGCAGCCACCAAACCATCTTGCAGCACAGACTCCCCAGGTTACATGGCCATGAAGGAGTTGCATTTTTTCAGGAGTTACTTCTCCCACAGTAGCACAGGGTGCTTAAAGTGACTTTAGGAATTACGACAGACTTAAAGCCATGCTGCCTTTCTGTGTCTACCCTGGCTGAATGTCAGTAAGGGATTTTTTTTTTCAGCAACCTGTGAAATGCTAAGATGTATCTCGATCTCAAAAAAATGAGAAATGTTGCTCAGCCTGCTCAGCAAGCATCTCATGAAATGCTCCTCCAAAGTTTCTTTTCACTTCTTTAAGGTCAAGGAGAGTCATACATGCTAACAAGGGGATTACGCTTGTCAAAGGGGAGCCAAAGAGCTTGGATTTCATCCTTGCCAGTCTAAAGACAGATTTTACTTTCTATTCTCCCAGCAGCAGCAGAGTTGCACTTTATTTGCTGACTCAAGCGACTGCTTTTCTATACTACTTCTAGCATACACCTGGCTGGTGGGTTTTTCCACTGATCTTGAGACCCACGCTCCAGTGATTCTAGAGGTTGGGGAACAGAACAAACTGGTGTTCTTCGAGAGGGGTTACCAACCTTTATTTCTGTCTCTCCTATAGCTACAATAAGTGTATGGCTCCAAAGAGCCTGCATGACTCCATTGAACTCAGCCATCTCTCCAAATACTGCGTTGCTTGATGGTTAGGAGGGAAAGTGGTATGTCAAAAACTCAGCATTGCAGTAAACAAGAAGATGTGCTACTCTGGTAACTATTTTGGTAACTATTGTTACCAAAAGTTCTGTGTAAAAATAGTGTTGATAAAACGTATGCAGATGTAATTTTCTGCCTGTCAGCAGGTACTAATGCCAGCTGAGAGCTGCTCCTAACTCAGTCTCTACAAGCGCTCACTTGCCTACTACAACATGGCTTGGAAACAAAACAGGGGGTCTTGGTGGACCACCAGTTGTCTCTATCTACAAGTGAAGTAACACACAGGTACAGGACAAACTCTGTGGGTCTAAAAGTCTGTCTTTTCACAGACGTGTAATCTGGATATCTTTCAAATGTAGGACTTGGGAGGTTTGTATTTATTTTCTCCAGTTTAATGTCTTACCTGAAAATGGCATAATGGATTTTCTGAAAACAACAGCAAAGTTCTCTCAGGTGATTTCTTTAATGACTTTTTTAGTCAGTACAGGACATGCAGTACTTCTGTAGTTTCATTTAAAAACAAAAACAGAAAACTGGACAATGCTCAGTTCCTGCAGTCAAAAAATTCCTTCACCTGAGACAAACACAGCTACCACAGATGATCAGAGAGCTTGGTACATGGGCAAATATATTAGGCTCCTGTTTGAATGTAATAAAATATTATTGCTTATTTTGAATGGCAGAAACCTCTTTAGAAAAAATAGCATTTTAAGGTCTGAACTTTGTGCAAACTACAGATCTCTCCCAGATATTAAACCACTTCATAACAAAGATCACAAAGTCAAACTTGATTTAAAATTGAGATCTGATCTCTCCTTCCTGCAATGCAACTGAGCTTGGATTCCTACCAGTTCTGACTGGATGCAACTCGTCTTGAACAATGGTACAACTGGCATCTGCTCCCCCTGAATGTGCTATCAGTTGAGACATGGGACTGAAATATGGATTAAATACCAGATGGGGAAGAGGGAGGCATTCCTAAAGGATGTATTCTAGAGAAGCTATTATGTATGTAATTAAAATATAATGTCCTGCGTAATATAGTTAAGGTGCAACCAAGAAACTCTGCTTGGGGGCCTAGAACCTTCTGGGGAGTCTTACTAAAGATCATGCAGTGAAAAGACCTGTATGATACATTTAGTCCTGTACAGTTCCTCAGCCACAGCACAAGGTGGCCTTATAGTTACTGCCTTTATTTCGAATAACTACATTTTGAAAGATACTTTACATGAAAGGTAATTTGCACTGCTATGCTACTTTTCATTCAGGGATTTTGCAAGCTTTAGAAATATCTATAAATTTCCCTAGCAGTGCCATTCCCCACCACTGCTGCAATTTAAGAACCTCTCACAGTAGTGATAAACTTTCAGTAACACTTTCACAAAACTTCTGGCACATCTCTTGGGTTACAAGTTAGTTGTTAAATGTGTTTTGTATTTTATTTCCATTCTGAGGTCGTGGATCTGAAATATATTTGAATAAAGATGTCTAATGTCCCATGCAAGTTAAGTGGATCCACTTCACTCACCTTACTTTGTCGCCAGCTCCCTTGCCTTCGCCCTTAGAGGTGAAGAACCATACAAGTGTGGTAAATTAAATGTTCACCTCCTTACCTTTCCAGATGGACATGTGTCCCCAACATGACACAGGCATTCCCACCAGAGATAGAAGACCATCAGGATATCCTGACTCTCCTCCTGCCCCATATCAGAGCTCAAATATTTCTCTAATTGCTCCACAGGTTCCTCAGGATCACTGATCTGCTGCGACTGCAAGCATATTCCTTGCCTCTGGGCTTCAGTTTCCCTTCCTGTACCAAGTGGATGATGACATATTTCCCTTGTTGAAAAGATCAGTGATCACTAGGAGATGAGCAGTGAATGTCTACCGTTGTTGAAAAAAAGATTTTCATAAAACCTCTTAATCTCTCCTCACCTTGCTGATGAATATGCAGTTTTCCATGATATGATACCTGAGAAACCAGAAGATCTGTGTTGGAGACAGACTGATTTCTCTTTTTCTAATAAAAAAGGAGTGGCTAGCAAACATCTTCTTTGCTTCATACATCTTTAATAGGTCAAACGGATGTGAAAGATATAACTGAGCATCTTCCTCTGTAAATATATGCTGTGAGAATGATATTTCCTGAAATATGACTGGGTAAAGAAAATCCCTTCATGAGTTTTGAAATCTGGTTCTGAAAGAAAAATTGTAGGATAATAGCCTCCGATGAAATAATAATAACAAAAATAATAATGACCAAGATATTTCCCTAATTCTACTAGCATTATTTTCATCATCATTGCATTCAGTACTTGTGCCCATTGGCCCTACCTCCTATGTTATTTCACTGTGTTGGATCACTTAAGGTATAAACTAAACGCCACAGCTATTTTATTTCTTATTTAAAAATCAGGAAGATTCTTTTGACAGCTATACCAACAGGGAAAGCCTGCACAATTGACTGAAAATTTGTGTTCTTTTTTATCATTTTTATGGTGGATTAACACTGTTACTGTCAGCCAACAGTATTGCACTGATACCAAGAACATTAAGTGGTAAATCAAGTGATTCACTTTTGAGGGATTTTTTCCCCTAATCTTTTCATTTAAATGTTTATAGGTCTCCAAGTGCTAAGAGGAAAGCTGTCCAAAACTGAGTGCTTGAGCACAATTACACTGGCAAGACTAGTATCTAGCCAGAGCCTAAAACCGGTCCCTTAAATCTCCTAGTGATCTGAGCCCAGGTGCAAACAGCACATTGGATGCAAGTCAGTAAGAAAAAAATCTTGGTATTTTACGTGCCTGAGGATTAATTAGCCTGCTCAGGCCCTATGGCAAGGATTGAGCAGCCGTGGCCCCGAATGCTGTGGGTGCTAACTGAAGCATGTTTGCTTGTCCCTTTGTTGCACCACCTGATGTCCATGCTGGGGGCTGCCGACAGCAGTCTGTCTGGCTCTTACTGGTTTGTTTCAGAGGGCCAGAGGATTCCCCAGGCATTTCACACCTATTCCTGTGAGAAAGAAGAGGCACCAGCCTGAAATGTCTCCCGTCTTCACACGTCCTGGACATATGCTCAGTATAGACTGCAAAAGTCTCCTGCTCTCCTGAGCCAGGCAAGGTTTTGGTTGTCGTTAGTCAACTCCTCCTGTGTAATCTCAGTGTTTCTTTCTCATACCTGGAGAGAATTTTAAGCCAAAATTAATGACCCATGGCTAACATGCATCATGGCTAGTATTTCATTGGGACTACATTGCTGCAAGCAGCAGTCTCTGCTGATCGTCAGTCCCTGTCTTCCTGACTATGCCATACTCCTCCGTGTAGCTTACTAACTCGCATTACGTGTAACATCTTTTGTTGTTTAGCACTAATAGGATCCAGTTGAACTATGCATAATTACATCCAGGTCTGCTTCAACGGATGGCTTATTCCCTCTGTCAATGATCTAATAAGTAAAGAGACATACCATAAAATGAAGAATGAGTAATGCATGCTGAGGTGATTATTATGCTGTGGTGCTCATGCTAACAGCTGGAAGAGATCATGGATTACAGAGACTACATGAGCTTTGGGATGGCCCCCGCAAAACATTTTCAAGAATCCAGAATTTATTTCAGTGCCCAGGTTAACATATCTTCCCATGCTGCTCTATCCTTCCTGCAAATGACTGTTTCCTTCACCCTAATTCCTGCATCCCGAGGAAGGCTGTTTAATCTTATCTTGGAAATACGCTGTGAAGATGGGAGAAGTGGAAAAAGCCTGCAGCTCACAGTCACGTGTAAACAATAGTTAATGGCAGGTCCAGGAGACAAAATTCTCTCCCATCAATGCCTCCTTAATTCATTTAGCCATGATGAAGTAAATTCAATAGGAAAAAAAAAAAACGAAAAAAAAAAAACACGAGGCTGTGCAAGTTAGACTGGTGAGATAGACCAAAAGCCAGTTCCCCAGTTTGACAGGGCCAGGGGTCATGCTCCCAGGTGACACATCTGATGGCTTTCTGGCATTTCTTCTGAACGCCTCCTCCCAGCTCAGGTTGTGGCCTAACCAGCCATTCCCGTTGGCAGGGGCAGATCCAGAAGCACGGCTGGCTGACTGCAGGCACGGGGAGGGGGTGAGTTGGTGGTGGCTGGTCCTCCAACCCCCTGTTGGTGCTTCATCCAGAGATGGAGACCGTGGACTGAGGAAGAGGCCTGCATGCTGAGCGCTGCCTGGGATATATGCTTTGTACAGCTGTGCGAGTCTCAGAAGTGTGAAGACCACCCCAAAAGTGCTCTGAATAGAAGAAAGAATGGTGTAATCCCAACTCCCCCACATGTAAAGGCACCAGGGGTTTAATTTACATGGAATTGGCCCACGGGCTAAATATCTTATTACTATCCTTTGAGAACAGAGGGAGCCATCACAGGGTCACCCGAGGAGCACTGGAGCCAGGAGTTTCCATAAAAAGCCCACTGCAGCTTGGGGAGGAGATGGGAGGGAGGGAGGGAGACGCCAGAGTGAGCTGAGAGTGCTCACGCTGGGTATGGAGGCTTCTTCCCCACCAGCACAAGCCTGCAGCACACGTGCTGGCAGAAAACAGGGTGCAAAGGCTCGAGCAGCCCAGTCAGCTCAGGGGAGCTCTTGTCCCCTGATGACCTCCATCACCCAGAGTGATGCACGAGGGAGTCAGCCCCTCCTTTACTGCTGCATGCTGAGCCAAAGGCAGCTATACTTCACTAGCCCTCAGCAGTGAGCACACCTGAAACTGATTCTTAAAAAGCTTCCTCACAACTTAATACCTCAAGTCCCTGGCTGTTCCCTAGCTCCTGTGAGTTGTCCAAAACCTTTTGGAGAGGAACACAGCAGGTCAGGAAGACTCCTTCCAGTCCTCACCAGAAAAAGCAGAACACTTATCCTGTTTGCATTACATGTCTTGGGAGCTGGGGCACAGAGGACCTCAGCTGTAAAGCTGTACATCATAAAATCTTTGCAGCCAACTCCTGGGCTGCTCCATAACGGGCCATGGGAGCACTCAGTGCTGACCTCCCTCTGCGAGCTGAAGCTTTCACGGCAGTCGCTCAGAGAAGGCAAACACAGCCAGCATCCACCTACAAACAGCCAGCAGGACGGGCTGCGAGCCTTCAAAAAAATGTTGAATCTCAGTACAATATAGAAGCATGATCTGTCCAGCTTGCTTTGCTATACCTGGCTCCATCACATTCAGCCTAATTCAGATGGAAAACTAGGCAGAGCTGATGGACTCGGCTGCTTGAGTAATCCAAGGGAAGGCTTTCGTCAGGGTCAGCAGGCACTTTGTCTCTTTACACAGTCCCAAAACAAAGATATAATTGAATACCATGGATTTTTGTCTGGAAAAAACTGCATGAGAGTCAGCTCTCGCTGTTCTCTTCCTTCATAATAAAATTCAGTTTGTTTATTTTTGCTGAAAATGGTCTAACCACATGAAACTCGGTTCTTTGATAGGAGCACATTCTACAGAAATAATAAGCAGCCTCTGCCATCATCTCAGGTGGCAAACAGAAAAAGTTAAATATCAGAAAATCCACTAACTTAACAGTTGATTTTTCATCACAGTAAAATTGTGTTTTCAGCAGGTTCCGTCTCTGCTTTTAGAGGCTTTCAGGAAAAACACTATTCCTCTGTTCAGGACAGGTTACGCTCCTGCTTTGCCACAGCTGCAAGCCCTGGTACCACCTCTGGAATTTGTACAGCCTGAACTGGTTTGTTTATATTTGCTTACAAGGAGTTGAGTAAGCTCTCAGAAACACTGATGTGGAAGCAAAGTGACACCGCAGAAGCCCCAAACTTGCCTCACCCCTGCCAGAGAGGCCGAATTAGCTGTAGTACAGTCTGTGATGCTGCTGCAGCAAGGAGGCTGTCAACAAGTTCTCTTACAGCACACAGTGCTCAGGGCCAACACAGCCGTGACCTGTGTGGGAAGCTGAGCAGTTTTGCAGCCGCAACCAGAGCGCTTGATGCTAAACGGTTGCTGATCTGATCAGAAGAAACGGGAATGCTACATGTCTCCCCATCGCCCACTCCCATGTCCTGTTCTTCAAGTTTTAGAGAGTTATTTATTTTCTAAGGCATACCTTGGCTGCAACCAGGAACTACTTTGAGCTCTACTAGATAGCCTCTGAGATTTCTGCCTGTGCACAATAGTCTCAGATTATATTCTGATACACAAACTGCTCAAAAACAAATAAACATGAAGTGACCAGAAACCTCTCAGAAAAAATGTCCCAGTGTGGGTTCCAGGTTATAAAGTTTATATGAGAGGAAGATGACCGATATATAAAGACTCTCCTTGGCCTGTGCCAACAGATGCAGATGAAACAGAACCTCAAAAGGTGAAAAAAACCTGTATGAATTTTCTTGGATAATACTTCAACCTTCTGTTTACTAGATGTTTACAAATAGGTCTAGAAGCAGTTGGCTGCTCAAAATAAAGTTTGTGGAAAGCAGTATCACAGAATTGCAGAGCGGATGAGGTGGGAAGGGACCTCTAGAGGTTACCTGCTCCAACCTCTGCTCCAGCAGGGCCACCCACAGCAGGGTGCCCACGACCACGTCCCGGCAGCTTTTGAAAATCTCCAAGGAGGAGACTCTACAACCTCTCTGGGCAACCTGTGCCAATGCTCCACCACTTGGACAGCACAGAAGTGTTTCCTGATGTTCAGATGGAACCTTGTGTTTCAGTTTGTGCCCTTTGCCTCTTGTCCCGTCACCAGACACCATTGTTTTTATATAAGAGTTAACAGAATAAAATAATTTATTTACTACTTCTTAAGACTTGAGGACTCAGCCGTGTAGTGGGGAGGCTCCCTGGAATCACAGATGCTCACAAAATCCTGCCTCAATATTCACTTGCATCCTTCTGTCCTGTTTCTACTCTGTTTAGGCCTCCAGTCTAGAAGCCTGCAGCGCTATCGTGCTGACCGATGCTGTCACATCATCCCCTTGGCCCACAGGGTATTATTACCCACTCATTGCTTATCCCAACTCCTGAGACCACGAGCACTTTGATACCTACACAGTTCTTAGCATGAGCTAAGCAACAGATGCTACCAAAACCAGCACCATTAGTAACAGCAAGAGCCCATCATTTAGATACTAGGAAGGGAACAGCAGGCATGAAGCCTTTTAGCCACTTCTCAGCTTTCCTGCACATACGCAATGTATAGTTTCTATAAATGGAGCAGCAGTCTACAATATTTTTAGAGCAGCGCGCTGCTGATTAAACCGTAGTGAAGAATGTGACACCTTTTTTTGGAAACTAAACCCAGTGGAAGTTTGCAGTAGAATATTGTGTCTATGGAATAAGGCAGTTCCACTTTGAAAGATTTAATTTTACAAACATTTTCAAATCTTTTAGGAAAGCTAAAATAAGCTGTCCGTGTTTAAATTTCTGGAGAAAGCAGTTACAAAGAACAAGCATCAAAACATTCTGTAAAACTGAAAAATTGGTTTACTGAGTTGAAATGCGTTTATTTTGAGGTAACAAAAAAGGGAAACAGTTGGACAGGATTTCTTGCTAAATCGCCGCGATACTCCACGAATCTCTGGCTGAGGAGCCCAGCCTCCTGGTGAAAACTGAGACATAGTTCATCTAATCCATTTTCCCCATGAAATAAAGAAACATAATTTAATACCAAAGCAAAATAAAGTGGAATAGCTCAGTAGTTCAGAAATTTTGAAATTTCAGTTCAACTGAAGACTTTAAAAGAAAGCATTTTACGATCTTCCTAGATGATCCCTTCTACAGCTGCCCCTTGCTGGTGGGGGAAGAGGGAGCAAATCATGTTGTCTTTATTCAGGGCAGCAATAAAAAAGAAGTTAAAATACCAGAGTTTTTTCTACAACAAAAGAATCAAAGTTTTTGACAAAGTCTAGTATTGGAGCAATATGCCAACACTGCATTCTCTTTGAACAGAATTATTTGGATATAAAAACAAATGAATATACTTGGAATTCAAAACAAATTTCAGCCCTGTGCAATGCAATCATATTTGTTGCATGTTGCCCCAGAAGTGAGACCTAAATGAGAGAGGTAGCTGGTGCTTAGAAACTTCCACAACACAGATACACGAGCGATTAACCATGTTGAAAACAGACAGAGAAAATATCTTTTCCACCCAGTCTTTTATTTTGCTCCTGGATTCACCCCTAAAAGAGGTGACGTACAACAGTGTCTATTGTAATGACCAGGGTGAAATTCTGGATCTTCATCCTGTTGCATTAAGGCCAACCTCTAAGTCACAAGAGCCCAAAGAAGGGGGAAGTTACTTCATGTTTTGCCAGTGCAAAGTTCCCCACACCT
Source organism: Oxyura jamaicensis (assembly GCF_011077185.1). Taxonomy (NCBI): domain Eukaryota; kingdom Metazoa; phylum Chordata; class Aves; order Anseriformes; family Anatidae; genus Oxyura; species Oxyura jamaicensis. The sequence continues at coordinate 105,157,171 of NC_048894.1, forward strand.
TTCTGCAGACCCACCGGTGACAGCCGCAGCCAGCAAAAGGATGGCAAAGGCTCTGGTCTATGTCAGCAGCTCTTGTGCTGCTCTGTACAAGGGGAGTGGTGACCACGTGTCAGCACTTGGTGCACTGACATGAAAGATGTACCTGGAGAGGTACCCATGCACCAAGAGTGAGGATCAAGCCAAGGTATTCCAGTTGCTTGGTTGATGTGTGCCATCGTGGCTACAGGATTTGCTTTTGAGCACAGTTTTTTTTTTTTGTTTTTTTTTTGTTTTTTTTAACCACCCATTTCTTTCCATTTAAAGCTTTCCTTATGTATTTTGATTCAGACATTTCAGCCATAGAGACTCTCTGATTTTCCCAGTGCTACAGGGAGCCACAGGCCTGGTTTAATCAGGCTTTGGAAAAGCAAACTTAAAGATTAGTGCTTCTGCACAGATGACAGGAGTACTGCACACCAACATCTGGGTGAGGCAGGTGGTGCATGAAAAGGAAGAACATGACAGTTTGTTATTTAAACATGAAAACTGTGTTTTGAGAAAGTATTTTCAAAGTTGTAGCTAAGCAGAGATGAAGACGTTTCATTCTATTTGCTTCTTCTACAATGTGATAAATACATATGCTTTTTGTTTACTGATAGACTGAGAGTATACAGAGTCTCCAAAATAGTATCTGAGTTACCTGATGGGTACCTAATGAAGACACCAGTCTATAAGCCTTATTTGTGAAGTCTTGGTGTCCAGAAAGTGAAAAGTGCAAATCTTCTAGAAGAAACTGTTGTAAACTAGAAGAATTTATCAGCATCTGCCTCCTTGTATCTGAAAAAGCCTATGCATTTACAAGTAAAATTTTCCCAACAATCTTCCCCTTTGAGACTTATCACTCCACCACAGCTTATCACTGACACCAAGCAATGTTAGAATGGCTTGATTATAAAAGAAGTCTTGTGTTTAAGAGGAGAACATGGCAGAGAATTCATTATTTTGCTTGTGCTCTATGAAGAGAGGGTATTGAAGACCTACGTTCTCAGATATGCATGAATATGAAAATCTGCCTACAGGTATGGGGTGACAAGGGCATCCTCTGCCCGGGGGGCACGAGGGGCTCCCCACTGCATGGGCAGCAGGACAAGCAGTTGACACGGCTCCTTCTTTGCCCCATCTCACCAACCATTTGCGATCCTTGCTCTGGGGTCCTGAATTTAGGCCAAAATAAATGGGAAGGAAAAAAAAAAAAAAACAGCAACACGTTTTGGGACAGGGGTATAAGACAGAAATATTTCTCTAGACATTTTTTCTTTTCATTGGCAGCCACTGGCCACTGCTCACAGGTCTGGTATTTCAGACAAGGTCCCAGTGGAGACTGCCCAGTGCAAAAGCTGCAGGTGAGGCAGGCAGGGCTGTCACCACCACAAGCATGGTTCCACTTTGCAGTCTATATGGTATTTATTTGTCTTCATCACACTAAACACATATAATACTCTAATCCCCACCCCCCCCCATATAAAAAAAAAAATATATTAGTACTATGTTTTCCAAGCCAGTGATTTATTGTGACAAGGATCCTGTTTGGCCAGCCATGCCTCTGCAGTTCCTTTAAGTGCAGTATCACGAGAGGAAAGCCCATCACACTTCCTATTATCTAGAATTCTTACATAATGGAGGAAAACAAGCTCAGACTCAAAATAACCCCAGAGCCCTGGACCAAGGAAAAAAACAAAACAAAACAAAACAAAAAAAACAATTAACATTCCACATGTTGAAAGAATGTAAACAAAAATGTCATCATGGAGACATGCAGAAAACTGGTGTTACTCAATCTGAACGCTGCCAATTCTCCATCTAATGAGTTGCTGAATCCCGCGACAATCAGAAACGGCTCGTGAGAGCTTAGGGAACAACAGCATTTGTTTTTCCTTCTGATTTCTCCTTATTAAAAGCTACGGGGAAATCACTGAGTTAGAAAGACAACCTCAATTACTCTTAATTGCTGTCAATTCTGGTTAGCCCAGACCACGCTGATCCTGCAACGAGCAGCAACGGGAACAAAGCAGGTGCTCTCTCCTACGGCCTCTTCCCAGCACACTCCCAGTAGTTGCAATGGAGATGCCATCTAGTGAATGGCTGGAAGCATGAGCTCGGATGAGATCATGATGCTGCTCATGCTCATGACCATGCTTTGTCTTAAAAGCAAGGCTCTCCCAGGTCAAGGACCATGCAGGGACGTGCACATGGCCTGGAGGAACAGCTATGTTAAAGTAGCACCGAACTCCCCTCTTAAATCTAGATGAATACAGAGGACTGCCTCAAGGGAGCTGAGTGAATATTGATGCTTTTTGGAGCAAAATAGACTGTCAGATAAGCCTGGTCCTTGCTACTTCTCCTTCAGCATGTACATGAAAGGAAGTTGGAGTGTAACTAGAAGTAACTAGTATGGTTCTTCTATGCACAGCAAGAAATGCAGACAGAGAACAGAGCTGCAAGGTGGCAAACTCTTGAGTTATCCAGCTGGTTTCTTTTAAACTTTTCCCCAGTAAAATCTAAGAAAATATCAGAAACATACAAAGTGGGATAATACATATTAACAAATAGAGAAGAAGGTTGATACAGTTTTGAAGCATAAAACGTCCTAAAACCAAGTTCAACTGTTGGCCATTTTATCACCCAGTCATCTAGGACCACCTTCAACATCTCTTTTACTCATTAAAAATTTCTGAAACAGCAATGTGGATGTAGGAACGTCCACCTCGAATCAGCTTGTAGTAAATCTCAAAATAAATAAAAGGAAATATTACTATTGCTCAGTGAGAAGATCTAGAACTAGATTTTTTTTTTTTTAATGTTATTTATTTTTAGTAAATCCTACATGGGCCTGATAGGATTAACTTTACTATTGCAAAACTCTAATACATTCACGGTGAGATGCAAAAATATTTTGACACTATACCAGTCTTAGCAAACACTTGTTTATTTATTCATACGTGTTCTTGAACTGGGGGTGGGGAGAGAAAACCCTATGTTATGTACTGGATATCATAATAATGTGAGCTGTGCTCATTTCTACAATATGTATAACAAAATACAAAGGTGCAAAATTAAAATCACAGGATCACAGGGTAGCTGAGGGGGGAAGAGACCTCTGGAGGTCACATGGGCCAACCCCTGCTCCAGCAGGGCCACCCAGAGCAGGGTGCCCAGGACCATGTTCAGGTGACTTTTGAAAATCTCCATGGAGGAGACTCCACAACCTCTCTGGGCAGCCTGAGCTAGTGCTTGGTCACAGTCAGGTACAGATCCACAGAGATATTTAGGATCTTAAAACATACTTTGACACCTTATTTTCTGCAGGAGGAGCCAGGAGACTTCCCTGGCAGGTGCTAATGGACAGCATGGCATGTGCTGTTGTAGATGAAATGAGTCCTATTCACCGAGAGCCTGACTCCATCTCACAAAATACCATGAAAGTATATGATTGGTCTTACTGTGATTTCAAACAACATACTTATTTAGACCTTTCTGCATGAACATCATTTAACTCCCTGTATCAGAGATCAGGATGACTCAAATCCAAGCAAATCATTTCACACTTGGACACCGGTAGGGACCACGCTACTTCACTCAGTGGAGCCCTACCTCCTTACAGTAGATTTACCTGTGACCTAAGCACGTAACTCATGAGAACTAGTCAGAAGGCTCTCCAATCCCCACACGTTCCTTAAAGTCATTTAAAATGTTTATGAGAAAATTGTGTTACAGACATGAATTTCCAAAAGAGTTTGAAGTAAGAAATCCCATAGAGAACCATTTCTCTGCCTGGTGTACTACAGCTGAACTGCCTAATCTGTATTTTAAGGCCTGGGTAATCTGTGTGGAAAATGCAAAATCCTCATAACAGATCACAAGCTGAAGAGAACGATGGTTTGCTTATCTGCCCTAGGAAGAGCTGTATATAGATTACAGATCCTCTCCCTTGTTTTTTTTTTTTTTTTCCACCAAAACTTTCCATACACCACTGTTCAAATATTTCAAAGAAGCCACTTTGACTTAAATGTCTAGTTTACTGGAAATCTGCTGGCAACATCCTTGTGAGTTGGTTTGAAAAACAAGCAACGTAATCTGCAAATCTTTCAAGCAGCACATTTGTAAACGAGGAAGTTTGCGGACTGCTTTCCCTCTCTCTTAGTAGTGGTCAGCTCTGGCAGCGAAACACTTTGAAAAACACACAGCCCGCGCTAGAAAAAAGATCAAACACTGACCCGACGGCAGGGCCAGCTCGCTTCAGTCTCACAAGGAAGAAGAAAAAACAAACAGAAAGCGAAGATGACTTTTTGTGGCCCTGGCAAGCCAGGGCGATGAGGAAAAAAAGCCGGAGGGCATCACAGCAGACGCACCTGAAGAGGTGATGCTGCCTTGGAGAGCCACGGGGCTGTGCCAGGGGTGAGCACTGAGCAAATGCCACACACCTCCCTGTCCCCCACATGCCATTTTACTCACTCGAGCTTGCGATGCCACGCAGACCGAGTGGTGCGGAAATGTGTGCGTAATGCACTTTTCTCTTTAGGAACACAAAGCCTTTTAACAGCTTTGGAATTCAACACGGAAAAAAGCATCCCCACCCAGCGTCTTAAATGCCATGCGTGTTTCCTATGGGATTTTCCTAAAGGGCTTTGCTGGAAGCTATACAAACAGCAAGGAGTTATGTTTATAGCCCCGTACATCCCTTCTCAATGGGCACAGCTGCAGCTGACCCTCGCTACGCGCTCTCCTGCTTGCCACGCTGCTCTCCGGAGCTTGCAAGCAAGGGCAGCCAGCACCCACCGACTTAGGTGGCATGACCTGTGAATCAGCAAACTCTCCACTGGGATTTGGGTGGCTGGCCCTGCAGAAGTGAGTGTCGGCAGCAGCCCTTGCCCTGCTGACACAGCTGCACCGGGCTCGCGCCCATCCATGCCGGATCCGGCCGAGATTCGGTTATGGAGCAGAAATCATAACAAAGGCAGGAAACAGGTCAGCACTGCCCAGGCTTCACGCCTTCTCCCGGGAACTCTGCTGGTTTCCAAGCTGCAGATGTTTTTAACCCCGTCCTGCAGCATGCCTGCCCTGCGCTGATGAAGTCAAGCACAGCACGTAAAATAAAAGCAATTCCAAGCAGCGCTGGAGCAGTTGGAGCAGGGATTTGCATTGCTTTGGATAAATGGGCTCAGAAATATGAACTATGCTGAGCAGCATCCAAAAAATTGTGGATAAACTCTCACGATGCATACTGCAGTCCCAGAGCATCTCACGCACATTGCAGCATCTTCCTCTGCTCTTTGCTGCTGTCAGCACTGCACTTCAGCACAAGGCAGGAGAAAGACCCATTCAGGTTTCCTAACTCCAGTGTCCACAAACAATTGTGCCTATGGCAATTTAGAGATTACAAATACATTTTGAATATGGATCTGTAAGCAAAAGGAGAGAAAAGTGCCTGCAAAAAAAACTCCTTGCTGTGAATTCGCCCAAGTAAAGGCGGCAGGAACAGAGAACTGTCCTCAGGGCGTATCTGCAGTGGCTGAGGTGGTCCTACAACACGTCGCTCCACAAAGCTCCCATAACTGGTGGAATTTGGAGGAGTTTCTTAATTGAATTTCCACTGTATTAAAAGCATCTGAAAGCTATTAAAAAAAAAAAAAAGAAAAAAAAAAAAGACATAGGAGTAGCGTATTATGAAAACCCAAACAAACCTCAAAACACACCCACCCTGGAAATGTCTCCCATTCACAGCTTCACTGAGTATTTTCTTTTAACTCACCACAAGTCTTCCCAGAAGAACAACTGAAAAGACATTAGAGATTATTTATTTTTCTTTCTAAAAGAGTGTTTTAGAAACCTCCCAGAAGGGGGAAAAATAAAATAAAGTGATTATAGTGCCACATCAGCGCAACCAGAAAGCTCCAAATCGAGAGAACTGCAGTGATGTAAGTACTGCTTTGACATAGGCTGCCTTTTAATTTCACTGTCAGCTCTTCTGCTTCCCTTTACAAAGAGACTTCCCCTAAATCTCTTCTAGGCCACCTTGAACTCCTGCTGGACAAATCCTTATTCTTGTAGCTCTTATGGTTAGTCTGAGTTTTGATTTTTTTTAGGTCATCTGGTTTCACGCATGTGAAATTTCTTTCTTTGCAATAAATGACGGACTTCACAAGGAGTCCTCTTTCCATTGGAGACATGATTAGAAGCTCAATTGCTATTCAAACCAAGTGCAATAGAAAGGGTTTGTTGTGGCAAACACAGCCCCACTTCTCTCTAATAAATCACAGAACCGCTCACAGTAGCCTCTCGCATAGATGGCTGAGAACAAAATTCAGCCCCATAACGCCGCATTTCCCAGAGCCATCTGCCACGAATACGAGCTGCTCAGGAGTTGGGATGCAAAGCTGCGGCAGAGCCACAGATGTGGCCATTGGTGCAAAGGCAAAACACCAACCAACAGCCCCCATCCCACGTGCCAGCAAGTGGAGCAGAAATGTGCTGGGCAGAGGGGTTAAAACTTGAGCTGCCTTGTATAATCCCAGCCCAGAGTCAGGGTCTGCTCAAGCAGGAGGCCAGCTGTGAAGTTTATGGGTTTTTCAGGGCACTCTGACACTGGCAGGCGTTTCCTCCTGCTACCGAATTTCCCTGCCACATCGTCTTGGTGGGCTCAGTACTGAACCTGGGGCTGAGATCTGCTTTTTACCTTCTGCTGACCCACTCCAGGCTGTGGGCAGAGCAGAAGGACAGGAGTCACCTCTGGTCTGCTCCTGCTGTCACTAGAAAAGAAACAGCAGAATGTGGGGTTCCCTTATGGCACCCCAAAGCAGCATCTCCACAGAGCACCACACCTTGAGCTGTGAATGGCACAGAAACGAGAGGGATCTTCCACAGAGGTGGTTTCATGTGCAGATTTGGAACCTGCATGGAGTCTGATTTGTGAGAGAGGAAAGACCAGCAGGGATGGAACAAAGTGGGCTAAATTACAGACCCCTGAAAAATGGTCTGTATTTGGTTCTGTTTGATGACCCAGATAGACGTGTCTGCTCCTCCTCAGTTTCCTCCACTGTTTTGATTGGTTCAAGTCCTCACACACATTCAAGTCATTATTTTGACACCTTAAAGTTTTCTCCTAGTTTTAGCTAACGGTGACCAACTATTTAAAAAATGCACCAGTTTTAGATATTTTGATATTCAGGAAAGATTTTTCAAATCCTCTGCAATAAGCAGAAGAACCAGATGTTGGTTTGTTTGCTTCTCCTTTCCTTAGAAGTGAGCCATGCTGTATATCCTTTAGTCCACTTAATAAAGAAACTTCCCCTAGCCCTGAAATACACATATGGTCATTTTTACACATCTGTAAAAGAGGTTAAACACATAGTATTAATCACGCAGAAACCTGTTTTCCGAAGGAGACAAATAAGTCATGGAGCAATGCTTAACTGGCCTGTTTTAGGAATGCATATATGCAGCATCATTCTGTGTGGTGGCAAGATGATTTCTAAAGTCTCGACTGGGGTCTTGGAACAGGGTGAGAAGGACAACCAACCTCTCAGGGTTTTGGCTTTCCTGACCATGGGAACAACACGCCCAGAAACACACTTGGAACATATTTCCAGATGGAACCTACATGACTGCTAAACGTCCGCGGGTCTGGGTTTTGTATATTTGAAGTTGTGCTGCTAGGTAGTCCAACACAATGACCCAAATGCAATCTGGATGTATTCATATGAAACAGAGCACATACATTTAAATATAAACATCCGCGCACACGGATGGTGATATGCAATAACTTCTGGGGAGAAGCGACTTTAGCTGTGCACAGATGCTACATTGAAACTTGACAGTGGGTGTTCAGATTACTCTGGCTTCAGCCTGTGCAGAATGTTAATTAAGGACAAGAGCTCTTCCCCTCCAAACTTGAGTCTTCCAGGCCAGATTTAAAATGAAATCATTAGTTGCATGGGGCATTATATGTCGTATTTCCACCCAAAGCAATTAACTTCCAGGGAGAAGGGAGGAAGAAAAATATCCCTTGGCTCTGTGTATTACTTAATTTTTTGTAACCAGATTGCTCTTCGTTAAACAATAAAGCAGAAATGTATATAAGAAATCTTCCAGTTACCAGTTGTCCCTACACACACAGATGGTCTGAAATCATGCCTTAGCCTCTTAACAAAATATACAAGGCTAGTGTTTTTTCTGCCTTTGAACACAACCAAGTGGACTCCATTGACCTTAACAAGCCTGGCAAGTGAAAGCTTGCATGCCCATTCCCAGGCTAACTCAGAATATAAAACTTGGTGGAATTTTCCATGCTCCTGGCCAAGACCCTGCTAACAAGCACACAGAAATATGTTACATGAAGAAAATCAATCGGCATTTTCCAAACTTTTAAAACGTTGTGTTTTGAAACATATGTGGTGAAGCCCTGCTGAGCAGATCCTAGTGCCCTCATGTCCTTAAAAGAAAACCTGCCTGCCTTGCCCATTCGTGGCATCACAGAATGGCTTTGAGAAAAGATGCAGTTGCTACTAGGTTGAGTTAGGCTGGACATGAACATCTGGACAAGACTGTTAACACAGTATCTCTTAATGAGCCTTAGCCAGGCTGAAGAGAAGGAGACCCCTTTGGTCTTGTACTCTAGCTCCCACAAAACCTCCAGCTGCCTCCAGTAAGAGCCACTAGCCGCGCCACGGAAAACCCAGGCACGTTTTATTTACCTAAGGCATCCATCTCTCGCACTGGCCGGGTGGATTTTCCAGGTGCATTCCTGACCGAGCCGAGGAGCATCTGCAGGACACAAAGCTCTCTGCTCCCCGCTGCGCAAGGCCTCCCCGTCGGCTCCAGGCACCCAACAAGGCCTCTTCCCGCTCGCGCCTCCCTCCCATCGCCCGCTTCCCCGGCCCTCGGCCCACCCGCTTCTCCCGGGCTGAAGCAGGACCAGCAGAAATTTCTCGGCTCCCTGCCTGCTCTGCTTTACCCATATGCAGAAAATTAATTGAGACAGGGGGAAATTGTATTCCAGCTTTCCTTTGGCTGAGCTGTTGCGCTGCAGCACAGTGGAGTTTGATTTAGTTTTTAACCTTGCGAAGCAGCGTGCTGTTCCTTGTTAATGTCTGCAACAGGCAAAAACAGCCCACAAAGCTTTGTGAGACTTTTTTTGCACTCTCTCTCACAAGTTTCTTTCCCGAAGCATTTGTATGCTTTCCCTAGTATTTCTACTGCATGTAAAACAGAGAACTGGAGTTGAGGATCTATACAGTCACTCCAATGGCCAGGGATGAGAAGCTCTGGCTCAGCACAGACGCTCCTTCACACAGCCTCTGTCTCTCCTTGCCACTGCCATTTGAAGGACGGGTGTCTTTAAAGGCTCCCTAAAAGCAGGTGAAACTAATCCCAGCCTAAGCCCTAAATTAAGATTTCATAAGGAAGTCAATCCTCGCACATAAGATTTTCTCCCTGAAATCACCATGGAATTTGCCAAGTACAACAAAATGATATACTGCAGTGATGGTGTCACCAATCCCAGGATGCTGGCCAGGCTCAGGGCTGCTGAGTGTGAAGGTGGGAGAGGGCAGAGACCACCAGGTCTGGGTCCAAGAGAAGCTTGATGTAATATTAGAAGACATGTCAAAACTCTGTGGCACCTTTGTTCCTAATCTGACAGCTAGGGGCTTGTTGCATCAGGCAGCGCACGTGTCTAGCAACACGTCTGTCAAGCTGAGTTGTGCCAACTGTTTGTCTTGGTAGCTGCTAAGTAAAACATCCAGCTCTTTGCTGTTAACATACTTGCTGTTCACAAATTGCTGACAAAGTCACGGCAGCAGCACTGCTTCACACCAACTGCAGCTCTGAGGACTCACTGGGATGCTGAAGAGCATCTGCCAAGAGCTCAGTGCCCTGCCAAATCAGGTTTGGCATGTCAGTGTTAGACCTCCTGGATGTTTTGATGAAAATCCCAAGAAATAAAAGGCACCTGGGACACAAATGCAGGCAGCACCTAACAGGTAGGGGTTTTATGTTTGAGTGCTGCTAGGTATATCTAACAACATATCCTCCAGGCAAAACTGCATCCCCTGCCACAGTGTGAACCAGTGTGCCTCTTCCAAACCTGTGACACCAGCAGTAAGCACAGCACTGCAGCTTCCTGGTGTGGGATGACTCTGAAGCAGGTACAGAAAAGCCATGGATCAGTTAGGCACATCTGAGCAGTTACAGCCTTACAGTTAGCATCGGGCTGTAAAGAGCAGAGTATGGCAGCTGCTGACTACAGAGGCAGACGTTTATTCTAAATAAAGCTCAAGAGGAGTTCACCAGAAACGTTAGTAGTGTTGATGTGTGCTACAACTACAGGGCAACACTGGGAGAGCCCACCAACAGGCATCTCCAACTATTTTATCTTCCCCTTCCTCCTTGTCATGGCTTCTTATCTTAAATTTTCATTTCCTACATAGTTTTTATGTGTTGCTCCTTTCCATGGAAACAGCATTGAGTGCCAAAAATATGATTCTTAGTTTCCTTCCATGGCATTAATCTTGTAAGTAATTGCCTTATGAAGCTGAACAACCCAAAACACAGCCTAGGTGTTTTGGCAACAACCGGATGCTAAGTGCTTCATTATTTGTCCAGCTAGTTTACAGGAAAATAAATACAAAATCCCCAGGTGTTGCTTTCAGTGTAGTCAGCATTTTTCATTCTGTTTGTAAATACAACGCTCTGTTCAGCCCACACACCTATTTTATAGCCCTAATGAAAACTAGAGAGAAAAATTCACACATAGTCGTGACCATGCCACCTTCCAATGCATCTCTGGGAAAGGCAGATATTGCCTGAGCAGGTATGATTCCAGGCATGCAAAGGCAATATAGGAAGAAACACGTCAAGAATTTTAATTGTACTCAATTGGAAAAAAAAACATAAAGAAAAACTAGATTGCCTACAGACCAGCACACAGCTGGAATGACTTTGGTCACCCACTCTGCTGCTAAGAGGCCTCTTTAGGGGCTTGGATTAAGAGAAGTGCCTTCAGCCAGGCACGGCAGGACAGGCTGGAGAGGGGCAGCTCCATGCCCATCGACCCCAACAGCTCTTACAGCTCCAGGCTACGTCAGCATGGGACACATAGCTCTGTCGACTTTTTGGATCTCACTACTACTGCCTGACGCTGATGGATTTGTCATGGTGCACCAACTGTTTTCTATCTTTACCAGCACAGAAATATTTGGCAGTTTTGTATTTGCGGTTGAGATATCTCAATGATAATCTGTTTATCAGCTGTGCCTTCTACATGGGAAGAGACAGAAGCTGCTGACAGAAGAGGGACACAGCCAGAGGTATGCAGGCACCTTGACAACAGCTCCCTGCATATATTCCTCTTTATTTTTTTTATCTAGAGCTCAGCTCCCTGCTAACTGCCCCAGTACTCTGGATACATCCTGAATTGAAAAGAAAGACAAAGAAATTCTTGCACACGCAGTGCCTGTGTACTCCTCAGCCCCCAGCATCAGCCCCAGGGCAGCTGGCCATGCTGGGCTTACCTGAGGAGCCATTGTAATGGGAAGGGAGGCTCCAAATGAAATGTCTTTGCCTAAAATGAACCGCCATGCTGACACCACCACACAGTGTGGGTTTAATTACCCCAGGACACATGCAGACAAAATCCTCTCATTTGATACGCACGGCCAGATCACTGACCTGGAAGTGACATGCCAGACTTTCCTCTGGCTTTCTGAGTAACAGTGACCCCTGACTTTTTATTAAGCCACACAATTGCATGCTGCAGGCAGACACATGAAAGAATGCCCAGAGAGGTATGTGGCTTGTGGCACCTGAAATCCCTTGCTGGTCGTTTACAAACCATAAAGAAAAGTTGACAAATTCCTAGAGCTTAGATTTTTATTTATTTATTTATTTTCCATGTCAGGGGCTTAAGGTTTGTGTGGATATAGCTCACTACCGGACTGATGCCAGACATTTTTCTGTGCATGTTATTATAGATGTGAACAATGGCCTGGATTTATCCAGGGATAAAGGCTAAAATTATTCTGTCTGTGCAGTGTTAATGAATAAATGTTATTTATGAACTATCACAAAAATCCAAGTCACGAGTTTTAAAAAAGCTTACCATGATCATGTTTGAATTGCTATTTATAGACAGGAAAATAATGTATTAGTTTAAATCATTTTCTGAAGAAGTCTTCTATCTCAAAGTTTTCATTTTTTTCACTGTAAACTGTTCATAAGGCTTTCATCAGCAGTTAAACTCTTTAAACTCCCCAGTTGTATCCTATCACAGGAATATACACCAAAATGATATACAGCTTCTCTCTGTGTAAAATATTATAAACAATATAAAGTGAGAAAATAGTTATTACATGGATCAAGTTCAGCTGCCCCTAAGACAATCATCGTGGAAAAAATATATTTTCTAACTATGTTTTAGAACCTGTGTCTGTATTTTTTTTTCCACCCTCATTTTAGTATAGCAGATTTCATTAGTGTGTGGCAAGATGATTTGTCCATTTTTGGCCCAGAAATTCCCTAGTTTTAATTCTTGGAGCTGGAATGACGGTCAGGAGCTTTGTCGTAACTGCATGGAATGGCATCACTACTCAGTCATCCCTTGCACACCCCATGGAAGGTGAAGGGTCCTGACACATTGTCCTGAACATGGGTGATGAGATGGGCCCTAATATGGAGGACTGGCCTATGGCCTCCAATTCTGGCTTTGTTTTTTGAGGGCAAAGGCTAATTATCTCACACAAGCTGTTTAGTCTTCTGCTTATCTGCAGATAGTGTGCTGGCCCTATCTTTTGTTCTCTTGGGAGGTTTCTCATCATAATCATGGCTTTCAGTTCATTTCTTGAATGTTTTCTGGAACATGAAAAATGGGCTTGTACCAGTTCAAAGGCCATTCCCTTTGGTTTTGGTTATTTTGTATTGTGATACAGCTCCAAACTACTCCATGTATATTTGATGAATAACTTCACATTGAAATTCATACATTAATTACCCTAACTGTAGGATTTAAGTTCTAAAACATTAACACAAAGGAACAAAATTCACAGTTGTCTATACGTCTTTCACCTGAGAATGCTGCAAGTTGGGAAGGTCAGACCTGCCACCTCAAAGTCCATTAGTTCCCTTTAATTCTCTGTATCTGTAACTAAGACCTGAGCTAGAATCTCAGAGGAGAGTCAAAACCTGAACATAAAGAGACCTCATCCTGATACCTACCATCTAGAAAATTAGCCCTCAAGCTTGAGCATCCCAAAAATGTGTAATTCTGAAAAGCAAGTTTTGACCTCTCCTCATTCCTTCCCAAAGAGGGGGTAAGGGGTGTAAAACTCTGATTGAAGAAAGGGTTAAGATCAGTGGCAATCTGGCAATCCAGTAGAGGTTTGCCAGTGGAGAGGCACAGCTTGTTATCTGGAGCAGATAACTTCAAAGCAGCCTCAGCAGTGACTGATGATGAAGTAACAGTGATAAGAAACATGCTTCATCGTTTTCTCACTGCTGCAACCTGAAGCCATGGGCAGCAGAGCCACCAGCCAGTGTTCTTCTGGCAGCATCCCTGCACATCTGGAGCATCTATCGAGAAGAAGCAAACAGTCTCAGTCAGTTGGAAAGAGCGTTTTCCTCCACCTCCCTGACCCCCTGCAGTGAAAAGCGAAAAAATGCTGGTGTGTATTTTCCTAGGATCTCGAGGCTGTCTGCATGTGTGCTGATTGTTATTTAATATGTTACTGTGTTGTGCTTAGCGTGTTTGGATTAATATAACCGGTTAGAGTTCAGTGGACTAAAGAGTTGCATGATAAATTCTCTGAAATCAGCTTATCTGAGGAGGAGGGACAGAAAGGTTCAGAAAAAGGGGAAGCAGTGCGTGCTGGCAGGATGATGCCAGCTTTTCAAAAGTTTCTTCCCCAAAACAAGTATTGCCTGAGAGTGCTTCCTGCCCTTCACAGATCTCTTCCTTCCTTGAACCAAACTACAGGCTCCAGCAACAAGGCAGCTAATAATAACTCCTCAGATGAACTCGAGGAAAGCAGTTTGGTCAAGGCTTTGCGTGCCAGATGCTGACCAACACATTTTCCCAGCTGCCAGCAGTGACTCACCACAAGCCATGTTCTTTATGAACAAGTTGTGCTTTAGCCATCTCCCTCTCGGAACACATTTTGCTTCAAACAAGGTCTCCCGCTTACAAAAGATGGAGTCAAAAGCACGTGAGTCATGGTCCTCCTGCCCTGTCTTGTGTTAACAGGGTGCACAGGGACAACTCTGGTCACAATATATTCACATAACTGCTGTGTGATGGCTCCTGAAACAAACAAAATAACTACAGCTGTTAGCAGTGCTCGCTCCAGTGGCTGTATACAAAAAGTGCTGAGATTTCTACAGCATCACCCAGACAGGACGGGCCTCCTTTCAAAATAACCTTCTGGATTATCAAGGGCTTAAATAACAAACTGTGGTTCTTTCCTTGGTCTTCTCCAAGCGTAGAATTATGGAATCATGTAGGTGGGAAAGGATCTTCAAGACCATCAAGTCCAGCTGTCAACCTGACCCACCAAGTTCCATCACTAAGCCACATCCCTTAGTGCCATATGTAAAAACTCTCAATGGTATGAAAAGAATATTTCATCCTTCCTCTTCACCAATGTTAGTAATAGCACTTTTATCCTTTATCCTTCTCCTTTTATCCTTAACAATATCTTTAATTACCTGAATGCTCCCAATATTACCTGCTATTACAAGTGAGGTAACACAAGCTGGGACAGCAGGCATAACACTTCCTACTGGTCTCAAACTACTTGGCTGTATCTCGGACCTAATAGCACTTGTTGTGCTCCACTGCAAATGTCTTTCTGGTTGGTCAGCAAATTTCAGGTTTCCAAAAGCTGTGCACATCACCTTCCTGAATGGAGGTGCCAACGCTGCTGAAGGCATATGGCTCCTGCTCCCCCTACATGTTGCTTGGAGGGTGGCTGGAGATGCAGCGGTCCCTGTAGAAATGGGAATGTACCAAAGCAGGCTTTCTAAAGGAGGGGAAATAAGCCTGTAGGTGGGCTGCTACCTTTTGTGGGTAGCACCATGATACCCAGGGCAAAGGAAAAATAAAGGGAGAAAAGCAAGTCAAGACACAGAAACCCCATCAGGTCACAACAGCTATTACACTTACTGTGAGCGTAGTGGGACACGCACGCCTTGCTGAAACCTCTCGCAGTTCACTGCAAGAGCATGCTGACATGGGGTGGTTAGTTAGTGGGCAACACAGAGGGAAGCTGTTTTTATAGGTGCTAATGAATCCTAATATTTCTTATTCTCCTCAGCTGGAGGTGACAGAAATGAACAGATTTTTTTTTTTTTCCATTTCTGAAGATTTTTTTGCTGTTCCGGGGCCTAGTCCAGAAAAAAAAAAAAAAAAGGCAAGAAACAAACTATGTGCAGCCGTATGGCAGGAGTTTCCAAGCCACAGATGCTGTCTCTGTGGTTGGCTGACCTATCCAAAATAAAGCTCAGCAGCAGGGAGTGGTGGAGTAGTTCAGGGGGTAGAAGAGGTCATGCGAATGTGATCCCCACCTCCCAGCCACTGCAACTCCTTATGCCACAAGTGTGTCTCCCCTTGCTCCTCTTGGGCTGGAGGGAATTACTGACATTTTTTTTTTCTTTTTTCTTTTTTTTTCTTTTTAAATTCAGCCTGCTTCTCCTATCTGTTTGCCAAATGGTGTTGTTGAAAGTGACTCCTGTTCCAGCCTCGAAGGATGCTGATCCCTGTTCAGAGACACATGGCCCTGCTTTCTTCACACAACAAGGCCATTTTCAGTGAACAACCATTTTTAAAAATTTGACTTACATTGCTTTAAGATTTTATCTATTTGGAATTTTTAGCTTAAGGTGTAGTTTATAAAAGGTTACTCTGCAGCGTATTAAGTCCAACCTTTGGGTTAATTCAAGGGTAAATACAGGCAAAAAAAGTTCTCCTACATCAACAGAGGCCCAACAAATAACTTGCTCAATCCTTGAACACCACATGGGAGAGTTTAACCAGATACTGGTTAAATCAAACACACCCAGATCATCATACCCCCCAGATCACGAGCAGATAAAGCCATTGTAAGGGATTATTGTTACCAGGACTGTTTTTTGACACCAGAATGCATTCATACTGTATGCTTTTGCTTCTTTTTTTTGAGATCAGTGCACAGAATAGTTCCTAGCTCAACTGTCATGATGAATTTGGAAAGCCTGCAGAAAGTCCCATGCAACTGCTCTGGAGATACCTACAGACCATGCTTGTGCATCGTTCTGGGGCCTAAGGAAAGCACAGAAGATGCTTCAAAGGCTTGGATTCTTTTTTTTTTTTTTTTTCTTTTTTACAGCCAGCACACTTCTCTGTTGAAGTAGACATGGTTTTCATAACACTGTTTCATGCAATGATCCAATAATTAATCAGTTTGTTTTTCATCACAGCTGCAGCTAGGCAGACATCAGACTGGATGTGATGATGGGCCTGTACGTATATGTTTCCATGCTGCCACTAAGGGAGATTTTAATAGTAGTTGCTTCACTTAACATAAGCACTCAGCAGCAGTGAACTGAAAGATCTGCTGTCACTTACCAAACCTCTTGTAGCCAAAGGACTGCACCTCCTCCTCTTCTGCGAAATCGTCTGGAGAAAGAAAGAAATAGCAGCAGGTTACTACTACCACTGGAAAAAGATGGGATGATTTTGTTACAGGTGCACTAGCTTTGCCCAAAGAGGTGAGATCCCATAAATGGTGGGACACAGAGCTGACAAACTCAAACAGATGATAAGTATAAAAACTGTTTCAGCCCTTTTGTTCTCATCTTCACCAGCTACCAAGCTGCAAAATGCTAATAATCACAAATGTATTTTGTCGGAAGCTCAATTTCTCTCCACTTCCTTCCAGCAGCAATTACACAAAGGAAAAAGCTGGCATCAGCAGAAGAAATACACTCACTTCTTTTTTTTTCTTTTTTTTTCTTTTCTTTTTTTTTTTTAGAAAAAAAAAAAAAAAGGATGTTTGTGCTTGTGCATTCAATCTCCTTCTACTAACCTGACCCTTCCTTCTGCTGAGGCAGAGGGAAGCGAGAGCCCTGCCTGCTCCCTGAACCAGGTTTTACCCAAGCCCAGGTTGCCCTCAGATTCCTGATTTCTAGGGGGAAGAAGAAGAGACCCACTCCCCTTCCTGCATGCACCATTTCATGTAGTGGGGAAGCCTCCAGGGCTCTCTTAAATCAGCACCTTAGGCATCACTTCTCAAGGGGTGCCAGCCTGCCTCCACGCTGTGGAAAATGCCAGGGGCTGACAGCAACCCCTGCCCTTCGAAATCCATCTGCTCCCACGCTTTCACTTGCATTACAGTCTTGGACGAATAGACTCAAAGGTGAAGAAAAGATATGGTCCTCATCCAGGCCCAGCAAACTCTAAATTGTTCGGGTGTACGACCAGGAACAAATCTGACCGGTGCCTCCCTCTGACATGTTGAAGTCTGAGGAAGATGTTGCCTGATGCAGCAAGGAAGTCCCTGAAATGTGTCATTTTGCACAATGTCACCCTTTGCTCAGATAGCACTTTTGACAAAACAGCTCAAAACTTGTGTTCTTCACCAGAAATTACACATTTCACTCACTGTCAGAAGTGCTTTTGTCTATCTTCAGATGGACCCCCCATTTCAGACATACAATGCAAGAACCAGTGGAAGCTCCTTAGGCAAAACAAACAAATCCTGATCTTGAAGCAGCAAGAATCCTTAAAAAAATCCAGCACCTCACAATCATACCAAACCTTATCTGAAGACAAGGTCACCTGACAAAACATGACAAATCCTGACAAACCAAGCAACCATCAACAAGCAAGCCTCTCATCCCAGCAGTTAATTACTCTGTAAAAATCTTCCCCTCTTGCAAAAAGATAAAAGATGCACAAAAAAAAGATAGCCCCAGAGACCTCATCTTCCTGCCTTCCCTTGCTAACACAATCACCTCCTGTTTCTCTGGAGGGCAATGTGGTTTATCTGATCCACATCCAATATATGCAGCCAGGCTGTGCTTAGATCCCATAGCTTCACTCCACACCACAACTCCAGGGTTCTCCTCCTGGGCCATCATCAAGTGCCTCCACCCCAAGTGCCTGTGACTTCTGATTTTATGGACAGTGTCAGAGATCAGAGTGGAAGAAATACATGAGTTTTGAGCACCTGTGGCTGATATTAAAAAAAAATAAAATAAAATCTTTTTTACATCAGTGCTGCCCATACAGTTGCACGGGGCTGCAACTGCTGTACGAGTTTTGTTTGATGCAGCAGAAGTCAGAAGTTTGAAATATTTTACTTGAGTTTTAATTCAACTTTTATTGGTTCCAAAGAGGATTGGAATGAATGCAACATATATATAGATTTATATGCAGGCAAGGAATATCTCCCTGGGTGAAAAATCTAAAGGGCATACTCCTCCTTGAAGCAGATAATAAAGTGATATCCATTTTCATGTCCCAGGCAGAATAATTTACTCCTTAGTGCTGGAAAGACCAGCCACAGTATAGGTATAGGCTGGTCTACAGAGCTGCGGGCTGAAAGAGAGAGAATCTAGAAGAAGAAAGTTGAAGAAAATATAAAAGCTAGTTAGAATGCAATTTCTTATTCCACTGACTTCTGCTGAGCACTAGCAGAATGAAGGCCCATTAAAAAAAACTTTGGGTGAAACAGAAATGCACGTAAGCAGCCAACTGTATTTAACCACACAGGAGAAGGACCATTGGAGACCTCCTGTTCCATCAGGTTTACAAGAGTCTCCTTGGAGGCCTACAACAGATTGTCACATGGAGTTTACAGCAAACTGCTGGAAATAAGTGACTATCTGTAGCTGAGCAGACGTACCTCAAATATTGTAGGTAGTCAGCAAAAAGCAAGAGCTCTGATCCCCCCTAAAAAAGGCTTTGAGATATTTTGGCAATATCCACACTACACCGAGTACAAATGCCAAATACTACTTGCCTCCCAGTTATAAATTATTACTGCAACACCTCTAATAAATACAGTTGTAGAGTTAAATAAGTTACAGTACAATGCTTCAAGGGAGTGGAAATTATAAGAAGGCAGTTCAACTGGGGATTAACACAGCGAACAGAGGGAATTCATTTAATCTAAAACAAATTGGACTCTCATTTGATTAATTTGCTAGAGGCGAAGCAAAAATCTGTTGACTAGAACTGTGTAATTTCTGGTTCTTGTTCTTAAATCTTAAATAAATTAATCACGGGCCACTTCTGAGTCAGCGCTGAGGTCAAGTAAGAGAGAGCTGGCTTGGTGCCAAAAAGGATGCTAAATCGGCCCTGGGACTACCCAGGTCCTATAACCACTGCACTGCTCGCTCCCTTCTGGAGCAGCACAGGATCTGAGAAGTCTTTAGTGCAGCATGATTTTAGGGAAATCGTTTCCATTTTATCCCTTTCCTTTAATGGGTGCCCTTTTGGCATATGGGAGGTGTTTCAGAAAGCAGCTAATGTACATGTCCAGCTGTCACCTTCTAACAGTACACCTTCCTCAGCCATTTCAAGATAATTAACTTATAGAATCATAGAATCATAGAATAATTGAGGTTGGAAAAGACCTCCAAGATCATCTGGTCCAAACATCACCCTACCACCAATATTACCCACTAAACCATGTCCTTAACTAACATATCCAGCCTTTCCTAAAACACCACACCCCCCAGGGACCGTAACTCCACCACCTCCCTGAGCAACCCTTTCCCAATGCCTGACCACTCTTTCTGAGAAGAAATGTCTCCTCATTTCCGACCTGAACCTCCCCTGGTGCAACTAGAGGCCATTCCCTCTTGTCCTATCACTAGTTATCTGCGAGAAGAGGCCGACCCCCAGCTCCCCACACCTTCCTTTCGGGGAGCTGTAGAGAGCAATAAGGTCTCCCCTGAGCCTCCTCTTCCCCTAAACAGACTAAACAACCCCAGTTCCCTCAGTCACTCCTCTCAGGACTTGTGTTCCAGGCCCTTCACCAGCTCCGTAGCCCTTCTATGGACACACTCCAGGGCCTCAGTGTCTTTCTTGCAGTGAGGGGCCCAAAGCTGAACACAGTACTCGAGGTGCGGCCTCACCAGAGCCAAGTACAGGGAACGATCACCTCCCTGGCCCTGCTGGCTACACTATTCCTGATACAAGCCAGGATGCCATTGGCCTTCTTGGCCACCTGGCTCATGTTCAGGCGAGCACTGACCAACACCCCAGATCCTTTTCCTCCGCACAGCTTTCCAGCCACTCTGCCCCAAAACCTGTAGTGCTGCATGGAGTTGTGGCCAAAGTGCAGGACCTGGCACTTAGCCATGTTGAACCTCCATAGACCTCAGAACTATAGAGATGTTGGGTCGTGTGCTGGCTACAGACACACAGCATTCAACTATTCCTACAACTTTTCTGTGTGGCAAACACGGGTTAAAGAAGGAACCTTTGTTTCAAGTCTTTAATCAAGGAAAGGCAAAAATGTTCCATGCTAAATTTCAAAATCCATGGAAATATATTTTGGGAGAGAAAGAGGCATCCGGGCTGAAAATCGTTGCGCCAAGTTTCACCTCAGATTTTAGAAGCTAATTTATAACTCCCTGAAAACTGGATTTACAGCACATTACAACTTACCCCTAAGTACCATGCTGGGAACTCGGGACTGTGAGACTAATTTGCAGCAACAATGACATCCAGTATAAGAGTTTCCTTTAAAACAAATCTCTCTATAATGTGCATTCTCAAAGAGCTTTAATCGTTAAGGGTGCTGCATTTCCCACCAGCTTAATGGGAGCTGTATAGTTATATACTAGAGCAACTCTGTAAAATTCATTATAATATTATCAAGAAGGTTTTTTTTGTTTTGTTTTGTTTTGTTTTTACCATTTGACACTGTGCCCAGTAGCTGAAAATAATGGTATTCCTCTCTTTATCCCATAAACCAGCATCAATGCAGAATGCTGCTCAGATGGGTGCATAAAGGGTGGCCGGAGGGACTGTCTGGAGCATCCTAAAGCTGTTTCTGCTCACCTTCTCCATCTCAGCCCTCTCACTGGGCTTGTCCACTTGTGAGGTTTCTGTAATATTAACATGTGTTCAGACAGAAGAGCACAGTGAGCACCAATATCTTTCTCATATCACATTTCAAAAGCTTTTTGAGCAGCGACCAGATTTATATGCATTTCAGGTCACTATTAAAGGAACCTACATTCAAAGTGCTGACCTAGAGGTGAAACTGAGCCAGCAGAAGCACGGCAAGCAGCTGCAGCCTTCAGATGTTGATGACTTCATCAGTCTAATTGGTTTGCACTGGTTTTCATAGCTTTTACTCTGGACAGTCTCCTACTTGTGCTAACGGGCTGTAACCTCTCTGTCTTCACAGATGCTTCACTTCACTTGTCTTCTTCTTATGATTTTCTCCATTCCCTTTTCCTTAAAGATGCTTTTCATATTCAAGTCTTTCCCCCTTTGCTTCCATTTTGACAAGCTCTCCCTCATAAAAACCCAACCCACGCTGAAAACCCTTCCCTACTGATGCAGTCCCGAGCCATCACGTTGCTGTGGCTGGCTCTGAGCTCAGCACCAATGTTTTCCATCCGGTGCTTTGCCTCCTCTCTGAGAGAGCTCCTTCGGACAGGGATTATATATATTCTGCATCTGCAGAGCAGGCGGCTCCAGTTGGTCTTTGGAGAAGCTGAGGCAGAGGTTCAGCTGAGGCAGCCCTGGAAGACAGCCCACCTCCACGCATCCCCAAGCATCCTTTGGGATGTCGCTTCATCCTGGATCCTGGCAAGGAGACTGAGGCTTTCCCCCATCCCTGTCCTTCAGATATGGGAACTGGTCCGCTGTCCGTACCGCAATAAAGCAAGAGGCAAGGCCGCAGATCATAGACCCTCTCTTGAGATTTACAATCCAAGATTAGGATTTTATCTCCCATCACCTAACACATGCATAAAGCAAACAAACAAAAAAAAACAGTCATGGCAAATGGGAGCATTTCAATGTTATGATCTTGGTGTACACCCCAAATCCTACGGCCAAAAATGTGAGAGCTCACAATAAGAATGAAAAAAAAAAAAGAGAAGAGTAAGAGACACAGGTATAAGAATGATGGCTCTAGTTTTGCTTTTTAGGCACAAAATGAAGAGAATATATAGTTGTTTTTTTTTTCTTGAACAAAAGTTGTTAGCCCATGAATGCTGCAGAGCAATGCTGCACTGCTGGGGCCAAGACCAGCTGCACTGTGCACAGGGCTGACCTTAGAAGTTAAAGGTTTAAATCATATCATATTTCAGTGTAATGATTTAAGGGCAAACAGATCTGTTCTCATTAGTGCGCTGAAAACTCTTGCCTCCCTGTCTGCATGTTGGAGGAGGCAATTAACAAGAGCATTAAAACAGTATACGCATTCCTGAACAACATACTTCTATATTGCCTCCCATAAGTCATCCACTTTGTTTCCTAGCGACGTCCCAGTCTTCACCTCAAATTTATGCACCTAAAGGGATTGCAATTTTAGGTGGAAGCAGTCAAACTCCAAAGACAATTCATCTTATGCTGATCCCTCGCTCGCACAGACCACACTCAGATTATTAGGAGGATCATGTTCACTTTCAGTGCCTGCTAAAAAGTGCCTTTATTTTGCTTTCCGTGAGGGAAATTTCTGTTTTGACACCAGAGAACCTCAGGATAAGGAGTGTTTTGTGAATCTGAAGATAACTGGGCACACATCCTTCACAGCGCTGAATTGCCTTCATCCTTGACATTTCTTCCAGCTCCCTTTCTTTCTTTGACTCTGTTTTTGCTCTGCAAGCCCTGTATCTCCGTGCAGGAGTGTTTCCCTCCCTACCTGCTAGCCAAGCCAGCAAAGGTGTTTGAACCTATGAGCACAATGGCCTTTGAGCACGGATGTAAACCAAGCGTAAAGCAGCCGTGACAAAAAGGGCTCTATTCAGCTCTCAGCTGTAGCAAAACCAGCCTAGAATAAATTCCTCTTCTCCAAAGCAACAGAAGAAAGAGCCATGAGAGATTTTAAACAACTACCTTCCTCACGCAGATCGACTCCCCGGTGCTATTGTTGGTCCTACGTGTCTGGGAAAAGTAGAGTATTGAAAGCTAAGATGCACAGTCACAACTTCTTACCAAAAATAACCCTGTACTAAATAGCTTATATGCTAATTCTGCTAAAGAACCATTACTGTTGTACAGTCACATTTCTGCTTGTGCAGTAACAGATTTCCCTTGTATTTTCACAGCTTCTAAAACTCTGCTTTCTTTCATCTATGTGGCTAAGGAGAATATCCTTTGACACGTGCATGCCCGATCATCTTTCTCACACACACATTTAAAATCCTCCGTTGCTACCAGCCAATTCAGGATACGCTGGCTGTATAGTAGCATTGCTTGGGATTTGTTCTGCGTTGTATCACACATTTATTATAACTGCTCATGCCTTTGAACTTCTGTAGTAGGGTCCTGTGACATGTCCAACACACAGCAGTCAGAGCTTTTGCATATGTTTCATGTTTATGTCACTATATTCATATAAACTCTGTTATAACTGGAGTAAGTAGAGGTTACTGGATCACTCCACTTCTAATCCTTGTTTTTCAGATGCCTTCTGGCTTCTGCAAAATGCTCTGGACTGGATTTTTTGAAATTTGCAGTTTGCTGTTCTATCCAGGGAAGACCTATTTGCAGACAACCATTCATTTGATTTCATGCACAAGAAGATTAGAGAGGGAGAGAGACACGTTTCTCCAGCATTCAAAAAATAGCTTTATTCTTTAAAAATAGCAGTGGCATCAAAATGGTTTGGAAGACAAAATCTGTCAAGAAGGCAGACATCATATAAACAGATTATTCACTTCAAGACTTTTCAAAGCAGTCAGGAGAGAACAGGAGAATTTTGCATGCACATTCAAGTGTTGAAGGCAGAGGTTTCCCCTGCTGGTTACATCCAGGCTCTAGGTTAAAACACAGAGAGTGTGGTTTTAGCACTCTGGGCTGATTTCTTATTAATTGCCTGATAAAGACTACAATGTGTAAGGCAAACAGGTAAACGGGGCCAGCTTTAGTCCGCTGAAAACTCTCTGGATGAAGCAGACAGGGCTGCCTTCGAGGCATCCACGGTAAGGAAGCTGGGCGGTGTGACCACTTCTGCGGCTTTACTGATTGCAGCGGCACACAACCAAGGACAAACTTCCCCTGCCGTTTCACTCCATGCATTTTTATTTTTTGAATGAGACAAACTGCACAGGATAGCGCATTTGGTCAGACACTCGTTCCCAAGTATAACACAGCTGGCTTTTCCTCTGCCATGAGCATCGCTCTACAAGCAGCATAGCAAGGTGCCTGCTCAGGCAGAGAGAAAGAGGTTGGAGGAGGAGGAGGAGGATCAGTGGAAAGAAGCAGCTGGGCTGCCTTAGCCTTACCGCAGAGCACTGCTGCCACCCCGGAGCAAGACTCCCAAAGAACCACCTTGACTGTGCCATCAGTAGTCTGTCATTGCCCAAATAAAATCCACATTTCAAATGGCAAAACCACAGCAGCCACGCCTGCACTGAGTACAGATCTGGTTTACAATAGAAATTACAAAATAGATCACGGATATATAGAAAGAACAACATGTTTGCCTGCCTTAATCAGGCCCAGTGTTACTAAACATGTGGTGCTGTTTGACTACGAGGAAGCTGTTTTCATTTGTTTCCTGGGCGACAAATACTGCTTCGCACCCCAATACATAACTAAAGCTTAGAAGAAAACTTATAATTTGATAAAGACACACCTGACACTAAAGCAGTCGAGTCCCTTTATAAAGTACATGAATTATTATAAAAAGTATCACAAAGTTTGTGAGCTCATTGTAGTTTGCTGGAAATAAAACCGCAAGAGTATTAAGCATAAACCTCAATTTATTTTACTGACTTAAAACATAACACTTTACAAATCCCAGCAATGGAAAATATAATTTATTCCTTACAGATACTTAGTGATGTAATTATTTAGATATTCCTCTGTTCTCCAGAGAGGGAAAATACAGAGACAGCTGCAATCAACAGATCATTTTGTTATTGAGAAAAATGTGTAGCTACACTGACTTCTAAGGTCCTACAATTATCACCACCATCAAGTTTAAAGAGAAAATGTGAAAAAAAATAAATATGCACCCAGAAAAGGAAAACACGGAGTCAGAATTCGCTTTGGCTCTATAGCTTCCGTAACACCAGCAATGGCACTTGACCCGATGATTTGTCTGAAGGCTTTCATTTCTCTGGTTATTAGCACAGTCATGTCCTTTTTTGCATGTTTTATTAGTGATTTCTGTAATTCTGCAGGGAGGGGAGAATAAGATGGCTGTGATTGCTCTCAGGGAAGCCGACTGGCAAGGGCTAGCAGGCAGAATGAAGCATCTCCCTCTCACTAAGGCGCAGGCATCAGCACGTGCTCACAGCAGGGGTGACATCGCCCCTCCAAACGCCACTTCTCCACTTTGCAAAGAGCACCGGAGGCAGAGCAGAAGGAGACAGTAGTTGTATTATGCCAGACCACGTCCTACACCCGCTTACAACTCCAGCAAAACGCTCGCTGGTTTCAGTGGATTCAAACCCTGGTTCCAGGTGCCATGCATTGCAGCACGTGGCTACCCAAAAACATTACTGCTGT
The DNA here is from genome assembly GCF_011077185.1 of Oxyura jamaicensis. Lineage (NCBI taxonomy): Eukaryota > Metazoa > Chordata > Aves > Anseriformes > Anatidae > Oxyura > Oxyura jamaicensis. The sequence continues at coordinate 105,182,882 of NC_048894.1, forward strand.
CCTCTGCCCTTTGCCTCCCCCCACACAACCAGCATGGTCTCAGCCCCAGCAAAAACAGAAAGGAAGGCTTTCAGTGCTAACACCTGTGGTCTTATATCCCTGGATTCCCATTGTTTTGGTTTGTTCCTGCCATTACGCTTACGCTGATAACCAAACTTTTGGCATGAGTGCCCTTATAAATAAAGAACATTATAAATACATTATTTTGAATGCATTGTGGGGTCCTGCAGAGAGACTGTCACAGGGCCAGAAGTAACTTAAAGGGGGGGGGGGGAGGCTTGGAAAAAAAAAAAAAAAAAAAAAAACCCCCCCCCCCCGAAATAAATAAATAAATAAATAAATAAATAAATAAAGGCTTCTCCTCCCTTTGGGCAGCTTCTCTGGCAAGTGAATAAATAATCACATCATTTGGTGTCCCAGGCTCTGGAAACTCAGTGTAACTATCATGATGTTTACTGCCCTCCTGGCATCTGGAACCAGCCCCTGCAATCCAAGCACAGGCACACTGGTGCCCAAAAGCAATTTTCTTGTGTGTATGTGTGTGTGTTTTTTTCCCTTCCACCCTTCCAGTTTATTTTTGTCTCCGAAGCAAAACGAGACCCAGCCCTCCCCAGCTCCCCCGTACTTCCCAAACTTTCCGGAGCGTCCTTTGATGTTCTCATTGTAGCTATCGCCCGGTGTGTCAGGGCTCTCTGCCTTTTGCTGTAGGGCTATCAATTTTCATAAGCAGAAGGCTTTCTTGCAACCCCCCCGAATATATCTTTACTAGGCTACGGCGTAGCGATTTGCCGTGTTTATTATCAGCTACACCTCAGTCACAACTTTTTAGGATGGGGTCAGCCGGCAGCAGCGGCACGCTTCACCCATTTAAAAGGAGGAGGGTGGGGGGAGAGGATGAGGGAAACAGGGAAAGAAACGAAGTTTCAGCTTTAGCAGATGCAAAGCGAAGCCCGAGTATTTTCCAGTCGGTGGACGTCGAGGAGAAATATGCCAAATGCATTTCACAAGCCAGTTTAAGCCTCCGCTGGCACCTAATCACTGCCAGATGTTCAGCAGCGACACCGCGAACATCGCGCAACGCCGGCAAAAAGAAATACAACATTAGTAATAACAGACAGAAGTAAAGAAGTAAAAGAGGGAGAAATTCAACTCCTCGGCACGCCGCGGATGGGGAAGGGGGGAAATAAAAGGAGGGCGGCGGGGGGACACCGGGACGCCCCGTTCGGGGTGAGGGGCCGGGGGCTGCCCGGTGCCGGTGCCCGGTGCCGGTGCCCGGTGCCCGGTGTTCGGTGCCCGGTGCCCGGTGCGGTGTGGGCGGCGGAGCGCTCCCCCCGCTGCCGTCCCTACCTTTACCTTTCATCTTGGCGCCGGGGCGGCTCGCATAGGACGGACGGGGCGCGGCGGGGGGTGGCTGCCTACAGCCGGGCCATGCCGGGGGCCGGGCGCGCCCTCGCCGCCGGCCGTGCCGCTGCTCATACACGCCCGGCCGCTGCCGCTGCCGCTGCCCCTGCCGCCCGCCGTGGCTCCTCGACCGCCGGCGGCACCGCGATCTCGCCGCCAGCCCCGAGCGGCCCGGCCCGGCCCCGCCGAGCCGCGGCCCGGCCCCGCCTCCCGCCCTCCGCCCCGGGGAGAAGGGGCCGCGGCCGGGGCCGTGCTGGGCCTGAGGCGGGGCCGTGCTGGGCTTCGGGGGGGGCGGGGGGGGGGACGGGGCTCGCTGGTCGCCCGCCGGTCACTGGGAGTCTCTGGTGTCACCTGGTGTCACCTCGTGTCACACCTCCCTGCCCCACACGGAGGGAGAGGGGGGACCTTTGGGTGAAACCCCAACGCCGTGGGTGCGTGCGCCCATCACTTGGGAAGGGGCTGCGGGACGTGCCAAGCTCCTGCTGGCTCCTGCTGAATTCCATGGGGTCGTGGACTGAAGGCGGTGTGTGGATATTTGTGGGGTCGGGGATAGGCAGGCCAGGCGTCTTTTGTTTCTCAAGTTGTGGATGCTGCCAGGAATAATGGATCATCTACTGACTCCTGTTTGCATGAAAGGCACACTGTGATTTTCTGCAAACCTACTCTTTTTTAGTCTTTGAAGGCAGTGATAACAGTTTATGGTCCAGCTTTAACGACTAACATCAGTGTCAATGAAGCACAGCTCGATCAACGTGCACTGTTTTGTTCGGGGGGTGGGTGAAGTCACAGAGGTGTCAGAGAGGCTTTCCCGGTGCAGAAAGGAGATGCAGGCAATTTTGCCTCAGCTTTGCAGTTGGAGGTATCACAACCTGTTGAATGTGGGGATGCCCAAAGAAGCGTTTGTGCTGTGTGGTCTTTTCAGCCAGTTTCTGGCTCTGATGGGGATCACTGTGTACCGGACCAGTCATGGGTCAGTACCCCAGGATTAGTTTAACACCAGGTCAAACAGCATTGGAAACCTCTCAGGAAGGTTCTCACCTGAGCAAAGAGCAGAGGATTAAAATCACCAAAAGTAACCATTGTAGAGAAAAAAAAATTAAAGCCTGGATTTAGAAATTCAAATCCCTTCATTTGTTTTGATACCTTGCGTTGACAATCACTTGAGAGAGTTTTGCTGTCTCAGAAGCGGTACCTGTTCTCTTGAAGTGCAGTGTTGCTGAAAATACTTGTGCACCAGCTGCAGTAACCATTTGGTACTTTAAAGCAGGGTTCAGATATCAAAGAGACTTTACCCAGCTTTTAGTTTGCACACTGGTAGTTGACTGGAATATCTATTTTTGGTACAAGTCATTAGTAAAACACTTAAATCTGAGTGTAGTCATAAGGTGGTTAAGGATGTCCTGTAGCAGAGTGTTGGGTTAGGACAACAGCACTCAGAATGGTTATAGGACCAATTAACGCTTGGTCACTTCTGTGTTTTATTTTGGATCCTAATTTAACTTACAGTTTTTGTTTTGAAGAATCAATATTTTTCAACTTCACAAACTACAAAACTATCCTGACTCTGATCCAAAGCCCATGGATATGTTTCCAAGTAGAAATCTTTCCACTAATTTTCATGGACTGGAGAAATCCGATAATGAAGCCCCATTTTCCAAAGGAAAACTACTTCTATTTGAAAGCCAAGTGCTGAAGGAATGCATGAAAAGGAAAAGGAAAGGGAAAAGGAGGAAAAGGAACATTACTTTAGAATTGTGATATCAAGGAATGGACAAAGAGCAGGAATGTGCAGGAATTTAGGAAATTCCTCAAAAGCAGTTACTGATAACACTTTTAACTCTTCAGAGATTAGCTAAACAAGCAATAGCAACCAAAAATTGCAGAGACTTAAAAGTCTGTGACTTATGAATTGCTCTGTCTGAGGAAAACATGTTCCTCACTACCTGAAAGAGAAATTATGAATATTTTGAAGTAATAGAGAAATTTATGATTGATTCATTATGTCCCAAATCTACTTCCATTCTCGTGACTTTAAAATAATTAATAATTATGGACACAGTGGGAAACTTCATATATCTAAATTATGCTTCTATATTCTCTTTTATTCATATAACTTGTATTTCACAACAAATTTCTTATACATTTTTCTTATAATTTTTTTATACTTTATGTATTAAAATGGTTGATGATCTTCTACTCATAAAATTTTTAAACTGTGTTAGCAAAGAAATTCAGACAAGCTGTGAACTCTATTGTTTTCACTTTCATTGACGCATTCACTCCTGTTCATGTGTCAAATTTTTCCTCTGAACCCAAGTATTTTATTTTTCTGTTTCTGATGTGTTCCTTCATTCTACTGACTCATCTTCGTCTGACAGAGGAAAGTAGAGCTGTCACCACCATTATCAACCCTAGGGCTAATGAACCCACAAAAGAGAAAACCAGACTGCTGATGGTTTTTGGAAATGGGGAAGTTGATCAAGCATAATTAATGAACCTATCTTTATGGAACATATACTCTCTTCATCAAACACAGTTTGAAGAAACAGGAGAATTCTGGAAAATAAATAATAATTAAAAAAAAACAACAACACACCAACAAACAAGCAAACAAAAAAATGGCATGGTTGTACTGGGTTGCAAGGTTTTGGTAGCAGGGTGACTGCAGGGGTGGCCTCTGTGAGCAGAGCCCAGCAGCTGCCCCATGTCAGATCAGAGCCAGCTCCAGCCGGCTCCAAAAGGGACCCGCTGCTGGCCAGAGCCGAGCCAGGGAGTGATGCTGGGTGGGCCTCTGGAAGAGCTGATTGGAGAAAGGAAAAACAAATAAACAAACAAAGAAAAAGCCTGCTGTGCAGCAGCAGCTGAGAGAGAGGAGTGAGAAGCAGCCCTGCAGCCCCCCAGGTCAGTGCAGCAGGAGGGCAGGAGGTGCTCCAGGCATGCAGCAGCAGTTCCCCTGTGGCCTGTGGAGAGGCCCCTGGTGGAGCAGGCTGTCCCCCTGCAGCCCATGGGTCCCACATGGAGCAGATCTCCACGCTGCAGCCCATGGAGGAGCCCCCGGTGGAGCAGGTGGATGTGGCCTGGAGGAGGCTGCGGCCCATGCAGAGCCCCCGCAGGAGCAGGCCCCGGGCCGGAGCTGCAGCCCGTGGAGAGGAGCCCACGCAGGAGCAGGAGGTCCAGGGGGAGCTGCCGCCCATGGGGGACCCGTGCTGCAGCAGTTTTTTCCGGAGGGATGGACCCCAGGGTATGGAGCCTCGTGGGAGCAGTTCTTGAAGAGCTGCTGCCTGTGGGCAGCCCTCACAGGCTCATTTCGGGAAGAACGGCTTCCTGTGGGAGGGACCCCACGTAGGGCAGGGGCAGAGAGGGACCGTGAAGGAGCAGCAGATGAAGCCTCAGGGACTGACCGCAGCCCCCATTCCCTGTTCCGCTGCAACACTTGGGGGGAAAGACGTAGAAGAGGGTGGATGGGGAGAAGGTGGTTTTATTTCACTTTTAGTTTCCACTCTGTTCTGTTAGTAATAGGCAATAAATTACATTAATCTCCTTTATGCTGAGTCTGTCTTATCTGTAACAGTAATTGTTGAGTGATGTCCCTGTCCTTATCTCAACTCATGAGCTTTTTTCATCATACTTTCTTCCCCTGTCCTTTTGAGGTGGGGGAGTGAGAGAGCAGTGTGGTGATTCTTAGCTTCCCATTGGTGTAAAATTACTACAATACTTTAGAAGCACTGGCTTTAAAAATCAGCAAGAGCATGTCTCTCCCTATCCCTAAATGGACTCTGCTCTCCAGCCTCTTCTCCACTGTTTCTGTTTCAATTGCCTTCATACAGTTTCCCAAATGTCCCCAAATGTCCAGTTCTTGGTGGATGAGCACTCTAAAAGTGATGGTCTGAGTACTTCTGATGAAGATCTGTGTTATGTTTAGTTTGGCTATGAATACCCCATCCTATCTTTGGGCAGTGTGTTATACGCTACAGTTTTCTATAGGGCTATTGGAATCCCCTGGGGTAGGATACAGTGAAGGTACAGGAGGACAGTACTGCAGCAGGCAAAGCTGACAGAGATGCAGCAGTCCCCGTGGCACTTCCCACAGGCAACCTGCCAGGAATATTTTGTTGGAAGTGGTATCAGAGGTCCTAGGGTTTGAACCATTTTTGAGTGGAATAAGATTGCATTTCTGGGGCTGCTAAGAGCTGGTGTGGTGGTCCTGTTGGTTGGGCATCATTCCCTTTCTCTTCCCAAGCCCTGTGAGCATTGTCCCCAGTCCTGCATATTGAGCTTTTTGTACTTTCTTTTATGTTTTTCAAGTTTCATTCAAAGCCATGGCATTTGCCAAGCACAGTTCCACTGCCTCTCTGGTTAAACCCACCAATCTTTCTCAAAGAAAAAGTTTCAGGCATGTTTTCTTATTCTTTCCTTTTTAAGAACCTACATGTATTTAATCTGTGTCCTAGGGAAATCTACATTCATGATAACACTTACTTCTAGGGACTTTATTGTTACTCTAGTTGAGGACAAAAACTATGAAGCCTGTTTTTTAATCCAGTAGCAATAATCTAACAACATTGTGCTATTGCAAGTTCGCCATGGCAGCCTGTCACAAAGTGATCCCGCATTGCATCCAGGGTCTGCAGGATCTAAACAAATTGTCCTTGTTTAGAAAATCTTACATTCATTTAACATCTCAGTACACAGAACTATTACAGTTTATTCATGGAATGGTGCAATAAGGTACCCAAGTGAGAACTTGACGGCTGCTGTGGCATAGCGTGACCTTAAGCACTTGCCAACCAGGTGTTAGGTGGTCATGTTTTCCTTGCTACAGTCTTCTCTTGAATAGCAATAAGTTCATTTATAAGATTTCACACTCACTTCTACTCTGCAAAACATGTTCAAATTTGCCAGCGATTCAAAAGAAAAGATGTAAATTTTATCTTCCTATCTGTATTTTTGAACAATTTGTGCAAAAATTGCTGCAGTGATATTAGAACAAAACATACATGGTTCCTGCTCACTCCTTTTCCATTTCACAACAGTCCATTACTCTGACCTGGCTCTTTCCTGTACCCCAGCCTCCAATTTTTATTTTTATTTTTATTTTTATTTTTATTTTATTTTATTTTTTTCAGAATCCCTCCTTTCTTTCCCAACCACAAGCTATTTGGTGCGTCTTAGAGAGGTGCTGGAAGCTGTGGTCCATGCATGTAAAGGTATGTGTGCCATTCTCTTTGAATGGCAGCCTTCTAATTGCCTGAGCCCACATGCAATGTTCAGGGCAACGATTAAAAACAAATCTGAAGAAGAATTGAATGCATCATTGAAAAGAATTGCATGTGATGCAGGAACCATATGTGGGAGATCATTTGTCTGAAGTAAATACCATTTGGGTTCAATACAAAATGTGCATTTGAAAAGTAAGAGTTGAGTATTATAACATATTTTAATGATAAATCTTTTTCTCCACAACAATTTCATATTGTTGTTAATGACCATTTTGGATCTGTGCCCAGAGCAAAGATATTATCCTTGGATCTGGGTAATGAGTTTGTAAATGATCCTGAACAAATGCTGAAGTTATTTACTAATAATTTTGTTAAATCCACAGATGAGCCTTGTCTTATTCTGGGTAATTAGCATCATAATTTGAAAGTATTTATTTATCTAGACTTGCTTCTGACAAGTGAGGTGTTTTTGTTTGTTTGTTTGTTTGTTTTCCTTTTCCTGTTTTGATTAATTGGGAAGCTGAAGAAAATTCTGAAAGCAACAATACACCTGGTTATCTTTTAAGTATGCCAAAGCTACTCAGAGAGGCAGACTTTTTTTCTAGGTATGTGTTCGAGGTATGATTTGAATGTTGATCATGTGAAGGCCCAAGTGCCATTTTTTTTTATTATTTTCATTATTTATTTATTTTTCCTGTTGATTGGTGTGATCTTTTTCTTTTAGAAGTTGAACTTCCTGGAGGAATAACATGACAGGGCTCTAGAATGGACTGGATGGTTATATTGCCCTACATTTAAAGAAAAACAAACTGCTGGAATGCAAAGAAAAGCACAGTTATGACTATTACCTGCAGACAATATTTATGGACCACTATTTTTCATATATATATATTTTTGTATTTGATGAAACACACCATCATTATGTTGTTGTTGTTCTTGTTTTGTATTTTGAATGAAGGGTGATTAATTCCAGGTCAGAAAGTTTGGGAAATTGTATTCTGGCAATTTGTAGACCAATTCCCTTACACAGTATTTTGTCAAAATTACTGAAAACAACTGTAGCTATTGCATCTGCTGAATACTTAAGCCAATAAAAATTGATTTTTGTGCACCAAGATTTCATATAATAAAAAGTAATTCCATTACTGCTAGAATGTTTAACTGTTGAAGACAGCAAAACCAAGACCAAATAATTACTGCCAGATTTTATTAGGGTGCTTGCAGAAGTAGCTTTTTATAGATTAGCAATAACATTTTGTTTGTTCATGGTGTTGATTTATTTCAACACACAAAGTAAAATAATTCTGATTTCCTCAGAAATAATTTCTCACTGCCCAAGGTCTGTTTATGTCAGTTCTTTGGCTGGAGTATATCAAAATAAAACTGGCCACGGTTTGACTCATGTTGATGGAAGGAGGTAAAGATCTTGCCATGTTTTGAGGCTCTTCAAATGCCAATGACATTCCACTTCTGGTTATCTTCAGTGGGAGCCTGCAAGCAGCAATCTCCTATCAGAATTTGTCTCTTTCAGCCCAGAGGAGCATCCTTCAGTTCTGGTTACATGCCATGCATTTTATCTACAGTTCACAGATGGGTGGGCATGTTCAGCATGCTCCTGTACAGCTGTGCAAGTTCTTCTAAAGTTAAGGTGATGTACAGAGGTCTTTGTAATGCCATCTGACACTAGAGAGAATGGGAGCTGGTGTAGGCTAGTTTTTTATCAGACACCAGCATGACACGGCATTCAGGTGTGTCCTCTCCCCAGTTTATTGGTTATGCCAATGTAGATCCACATAACACATCGAATTTTATGGTCTTTCTGACCTCTCACCTCAGGCCTCAGAGTTAAACAGATGCTAAGCGAGTGTGCCTTGTACACTGCTTGGCCACAGGAGATGAACACAGCAAGAAAAGCAAATAAAAAGACAGTGTATCCTCCCTCCACTAAGTTAATGTTATTACAACGTATTTTGGCTCTTCAGCATGAGTTACACCCACCAGGACTCCCTGACGCTTCAACAAGTGGGTGTAAGTAGGTCCAAGGGAATATTGAATTACAACTCCTCATCTCCGAGTTTAGCTCAAAAAGTACAGAAAAAGACTGAAAATCTAGGAACACCATGATTCCAAATGTAAAGTATTTTGCTTACTACACAGAACACATCTGTGATGTATGTAAATTACTTTTTATAGAGACTGTTGAACCTTTGTAGTTTTGCTTGTTGGTGTATAATGACGATAAATGATAGTCAAATGACAATAAATGATAGCCACCCTAATAAGTATTTTTAGTTGTGTTTTTTTTTAACCACATTTACATTGGTCTTTTTTTTTTTTTTTTTAGACTAAAGAGTCCTCAAACGGAACAGAAGAATCAAATGATAGGTAGTGATAAATAGTCCCTTGCATATTGCTTCTGAGTTTGTGTTATCAACAGTTGCTTCCAATTAAGTATTTCTATCTCCTTACAGATAAGATTGCATGGCATTAGATGTTCACTTGAATCATTAATTAAAGCTTTGGAAACATCCTGTACCTTTTTCATTTTGTCAAACTTCATAAATAACAAACACAAAGAATTACTGTCAAAGAACATTTCCAAGGTTGTGAAATCAAGCACTCAGGAGCTAGCAAATGTCAGAAGAAAGATTACCTATGTGACCTTAATTTACCTGAATGTGTTTGGGATCATTGACAAGACATATTTATTCCTACAGATAAAAAGTATTGATATGGATGTTAGGTTACTGTGGTGTACTCACTTTTATTCAGTACAGAGAAGAGACTAAACCCATTTAGTGAACACCCATTCAATATTTTATCTTCTCTTCATTGTTCCTCTGGGTCCCATTCACTTCAATATTCGGGCTATGCTCTGAAGATAAAATTACTGATTTCCTCCATGCCTATCATCACTGTAGCATTTGTATGTTTCACAAATGTTAATTACACTTTGCAAATGTCTTTCCAAGCAATAAGGAGTATTATTACCTCCATTTTATAGGACTGAACCATAATAAGATTAAAAATAAAAGTTGTCCTCATGTAGGCAGTGCTTCATGTTAAACTTTTTGATTTCTCAGGGTTCTTAGGGTTACAGCCAACGTTTAAACTATGGACACAAGGGCACCTTCCACCTTCTACTCTTAAGCTAAAAGTCTTAATCAAAACTTCATGAGGATCCATGAAACTCAGCTACACATTATGCTGCCTCTGCCCTTCCACTCCCTGTTTTCCATGTTTGTGAACCCTACAGAAAGCAATCCTGACATACTCTGAGCCAAATCTCACGTGTGGATGATGGAGAGATTGGGACATTTGTGTGCTGCAGATGGCACAAACTCTGCAATCCAGCTACAGTCACACACCGTATTTCACAGGTTTGCAGGCTAGATCCCATTGACTTCCATGGCAGGGTTAAGTACTTGGACCTTCCAAATGACACCATAGGATTCCTGTCAGGATTGTAGAGAAAAACATGTGTAGTGACAAGTTAGGACAAGCTGGTTGTTGGTGAGTTGCTGTGGTGTCTTAACCTCAACCAGCAGCTCAGCACCCACCCAGTTGCTTGCTTGCTCCCACCCAGAGGGATGGGGGAGAGAACTGGAAGGGAAAAAGTGAGAAAACCTCGTGGGTTGAGATAAAGACAGTCTAATAAGTGAAGGGGAAAAAGAAAAAGGAAAAAGGAAAAAAGAAAAAAGAAAAAAGAAAAAAGAAAAAAAAAAAAAGATGCAAAGGCAATCACTCACCACCACCCACCAGCAGAGTAATGTCCAGTCAGTCTTTGAGCAGAAACTGCTTTGGAAAAAAACTCTTCCTGTTTTCTTGCCGAGCATGATGCCATATGGTGTGGAATATCACTTTGGTCATTTGGGGTCAGCCACCCTGGCTGTGTCCCCTTCCAACCTCTTGCCCACCCCCAGCCTACTTGCTGAAGGGGCAGAGTGGAAAACAGAGGTGGCCTTGACACTGTGCAAGCACTGCTCAGCTCTTGCTAAAACCTTGGCGTTATCAACACTGTTTTGGTCACAAACTTAAAGCACAGCACTGCATGAGCTGCTATGAAGAAAATGAACTCCATCCCAAGCAGACCCCACACAGTCACTCACACAGTGACTCTCTGGGGAGCACACAGGAACCCTCTGGCAGAGTCAGTCTTGTTCTCTAGCACTGAAGACACTAGCTTTGAAAACAATAATTTCTTTTTTTTCCCTGCCTTCTCTCCCTCATCCCTCATACACACTCTTCGACCTTTAAAACAAGTGACTCAGAGCTCTTAAAGACTCAAAGTCTTCTTCGCTATACAACTCTGTCGTTTGCATCTTGCCTCTGTGCTCTGCAGACTTCCACTGGGAAAGAGGAAAGGCCATCCCAGATGCAAAGATCACCTACTCACCAAGTTTCAGGACTGTGCTCTAAAGCCTGGGAAATTAGAGTTTTTAAAAGAAAATGTCTGCTAGTTTTTAACATCGGCAACAATATATACATTTTCCCCTAGGTTCTTTCTTGGAAATGACTGAAAAAAATTCCCAAAAAAAAAATATCAAAAGAGATCCAAACAAAATCAGCCAGAGGCATCCAGCCAGCAGGAGAAATTACAGCTAGAATGACTGAATTTTGGCAAAGCTCTAAGGCCCTTATAATGGAAAGTATTGGGTAACTTTCAGTAAAAGGCCAAAAACAGTTGAGGAATGAAGAAAGAATGACCATGGTGGACAGAGATTTTAATCTTCCATCTATCATGTGGCCCTGTAATGGGAAGATAGAGCCCAAAATGTGTTTGGAGATATCTATGGAAAGGACATGGGGGAACAAACTGACTTTTACCTTTCTCTTGTCACTCCAGGCTGTCAGGTTTTCTGAAAGGCCAGCAAAACTTTGTCCCCAGCAGAGAAGTGAGCTTCATCTACTTGAGAAATGTATGAGAAATTACATACGTGCGCTCATATCTTTCTGAAATCCATTTAAGCTTACCCACAAGCCTACCTGAGCAAAAGATTATCTGTGCGAGCTGTTTGTGGGTGACAGTGTTTAAGGACACAGCTGGTCACAGGCAGCCCTGAAATTCCCGGTCCCCCGTCATGTCCTCCCCAGTTCCGTATTTACCCACTGCCTTCTGACAGACGACAACACCTTTCTTGGCAGCTGGTTTTACGTTAGCCATCCAGACCTACCAGGACAGAAGATAGACCATCCTTTTCTCTACTTGGAGGATGACTTCTCAACATGCAGCTGGTTTGCAAAGTCTCATATACACGTGGACAGGAGATTCCATGCGTTTCAGTTTAAATTTCAGCAAACAAGCACTGTTACTAGCCCGTTTCAATGCAGGTGCTCCAGTGAAGTACTGGGACTAAAAATAACTCCCTTATGATCTGGCAACACATCTGCAGCTGTTCAGATAGCTCTCTGTCCACTGCAGCCCCCTTTCCAGCCTGGCTGATGCACAGAGCTTGTGAAATAGGGTGACCTGCGGGAAAGCCCCAAAGCAGATGGAGATCGACCTTAAGTGGCTGTAGTTGGCAAGGACTGTTTTCTGAGCAAGCAGTTCTGTTGGATGACCTGGGAAAAAGCTATAGGATGTGGTCCCAGACAGGCAAAAGCACAGACACCAAGAGCAATGCCTCTGCTCCATATTACTCTCCAGCTCTGCTGTTACCGCAGGGACAGTTGTGACGGAGAGGGAAGGGTTCTGTTATGCATTGATAAAATAAAACTTTGAAGGGCAGAGGTTGCATTCTGCCATTTGTGATTCTGTTTTCTTCACTGAAAGAGAACAGGTATACTCCTTGACAGAGCAATTTTTGGTCAAAACCTGCCAAAATCAGCATGAGCTGCAGGACAAGTATGGGAACACCTGTTCATTCAATCTTTTCCCTTATGATTTGGAGATCTCTGGGGTTTCTGGGCAATGGTGAACCACAAGAGTAGGGAGGAGTGTGGAGCACGAAGCAGCAGTAGACTGTTCAGCCCAGGTGTCATATGCAGTGCAAGCAAGAAACATTTCCCAGGCAATGAAAACAAGACAAGACACCAGAGGCACCACCTGACTCCTGTTCCTGGAGGCAATTTACAGGTTCAAGTACAGAGGAGTTTGGTTCTTCTGTTGCCATTTAATATTCTGAATTTAAGGTTACTGGTTTTGTGTTGTATTACTTTCTATAACATACTTTAAATTGGTAACCGGCAGCTGGTCTGATTGCGATGTTCTTTTTTTTTTTTTTTTTTTTTTTTTTCCCTTTGAGATACTTGCCTGTGCAATAAACCCCCATTTTTCTACTTAGTAAATGGATCTTGTCAAAGTACTTGCCAAGAAACAAATTTTGAAATATATGCAGAAATGTTTTAAAGAAGTATCAAAGAACAAAAATCACTTGTATAACAAAATTCTAACACAGAATCATTCTGGTTGGAGGGAACCTCAGGAGGTCTCTGGTCTAGCTCCCTGCTCCAAGCAGGACCACCTGTGAGATCAGACCAGGTTGCTCAGGGATTTGCCCATCTGGGTCTCAAAAGCCTCCAAGCATGGAGACTGCACAGCCTCCCTGGGCAACCTGTGCTGCTGCCTGGCTCTCCTCAGAGTGAAACCATTTCTGCCTATATCCTTCATGAACCTCTTGCATTTCAACTTATATGATTGTCTCCCACTCTCCCACCACACACCACAATGAAGAGCCCAGCTCCACCTTCTCCATTATCTCCCCACAGGTACCAGGGGCTGCTGATAGGAGCCCCTTATGCCCTCTTGTCTCAGCCCTGGTGCCACTGGCTCTCCTCCCAGGGCCCCTGACCATCCTGATGGCCCTCCACTGAAATTGCCCTAGCTGACTTTCTTTTCTTGCACCAAAGGGCTCAAAACTGGTTGCAGTAGTCCAGATGTGATCTAATAACTGCCAAGTAAAGAGGAAAATCACTCCCTTTGATCTGCTGCCTGTCCTCCTGTTAATGCAGCTCAGGAAGACACTACAAACTTCCTTGCTGCCATGGCACACTGCTGGCAACTCTTCATCTTGCTGTCCTCCACAATCTCCAGGGCCCTTCCCACAGAACTGCCCCCTGGGGAGCCAGTTCCCAGCTTATCCCATTGCAGTAGGTTAGTCCATCTCATGAGCAGAATATTCTACTTTTTCTTGAATTTAAAAATATTTTGGTTGAGCCATTCCTTCAACCTGCCTAGGTCCCAGCACTGTTCCTGTGCACAGTGATTAGATAGTTTGGTTTCACCTGGAGACTTAATGAAATTGCACCCCATCACCTCCTCCAGGTCAGTAATAAAGGTATAAAATAGGATAGACCTCACTTGTAAGTGGTCTCTAGACAGGGGGTGGAACCATTAACCACTACTCTTTGAGCTGGATATCCGGCCAGTTTTTCACCCATCTAAGCAGTCCACCCACCTTGACCACAGCATCCCATCTTTAAAACAAATATCCTGTGGGAGACCTTGTCAAAAGCATTGCTAAAATGGAGGTAAATGACATCCACCGCTGCTCCCCCATCCTCAGGTATGGTCGTTTCATCATCAGGCACTGAGGTTGATCAGACATGAATTATCCTTTGTCCCCAGTCACCTTCTTCACCTTTATCTGCCCAGAAACCAACGAGACTTGCTAAAGGATTTTCTCAGAGTTCAAAATGCGGCTTACAAGCCTGTAGTTTTACAGAGTGTTCTTCTTGCCCTTTTTACTATTTGATGCAACATTTTTTGATGCAACATTGGGTACTTCCTCAGTCTCCATGACCTTTCAAAGGTGATAAAGATGTTGTACATCATAACAATCATAACAACACATCATAACAATCTCCTCTGGGACCCTTGGGCAAGCCCTATCTGCTTCCATGGACTTGTATGCATCTAGGTTTCCCAAGAGATTGTAAACTCAATTATTTGCCACTTCTGAGAGGCTTTTTTTTTTTTTTTTTTTTTTTTTTTTTTTTTTTCCCCTGGCCTGCTAGGCTCAAGGGCCTGGGAGACCTTGTTAGTGAAGAAGAAGGCATTGCTTGGCCTTATTTGCATCTGCTACTATTGATTCATCTGCTGCATTCAGCAGTGGGTCCAGCTTGGAGACTGTCAGGTGCTCCTGACAGTGGTCTTCTCTCCCTTGACCTTACCAGCCATGTCCTAAAAAGAACTTGTTAGAGATATGCCCAGGTTAATGTACGCTAGGTGTGGGACATTTGTGGCAATACTGAAAGGGTGCTTTGAGGCAGTTTGCTTTGGCCCAGCTCATAGAAGCAATAGCATATGTTGTAGTGAAGGCAGGACAGAGTGAATCTACTACGAAGCCATACATTTCTGTTTTCCCCTGCAAGCCTCCTTCAACCAAAGGGCTTAACTTTATGTCATTGTGTTGTTTTACACATTTATAGCATTTGTGTTTGCAATTAAAGAAAGCTGAGGCTTGTAAGCCATTCACATGTCATGATGGTCCAGATGCCACTTCTTTCACAGAAATGAAACACAGAATGCAAAGTTTTGCTGGTGGTTGATGTAGCTCTTCAGTCCCACGGGAAAAGGGAGGGAAAAGTTTTGAGTCATTCAAAACTAACCACGGGGGAAATAAAAGCCCCATCTACACTCATTCCCAGAGAGAAATTTGGGGTTTGGATGAGATATAAGAGGACTTAACTTGGGGGAAAGGACTTCCCAGGCTCTGCTGATGGAAGAACCTTCCAATGTGCATATGGATTTTGTCATTTCTGTAATTCTTCTAACTCTGTGTTTCTCATTTTATGTGTAAGCTGTCTGCTTCCCTGCCCCTTCCCTTTTGGCTCATTTGTCTTTGTGTAGCCTTGCTTCAGCAGCAGCTCATTGCCTCCAGGGATGAGGGTGAGAACCGGTTGTATTTGCTGGCTATGGAAACAAACATTAGCTTGCCTGAGAGGAACTGAGCTGCTGCCAGCAAGAACAGTCAGCTAAGTGATCCTTGGACTCAACTGTAGCCATCTCTCATTTCCTCCTCCTGGAGGGAGTGAGCTCCTTCTGCCTTACAGTGCTTTCTGGTAACTCTTCCTCATGCCTTTGACCTTTTGTATTCCTGGGGAGAAGGAAAGGGGCGTGGAATTACAACCTCCAATTTAGAAAAAACATCTTCCAGAAGAAGTGACAATGGTGATGAGCTAACAGATGGAAAGGCTCTAAAACTGTATAAGCATTTGGAGAACGGCATTTCCCTGCCTTGACAAAAGTCCCAAGTAGCAACAAGGCCATAATGCCAGTCTTTTTAGCCACACATTTGGGTGCTTATCTGGGCTTGCTCATGTACCCACTTCGTTAACATCTTAGTTCCAAAGTTTTAAAGAAGAAATAATTACAGTAAAGCCTCACTTTTCCATTTATTCAAAACAAATCATCTTGTTATAGCATTTGAGGTATTTGAGTGGGAAGAGTTATGCTTTTAGAAAGGAAATCAGTGATAGCCCAGTTTCAACTGATTTAAATGCACTTGCTCTGCAGAGTAGGTGCCTGTGAGGAACTTGTTGGAACAAAGCTAAATCAATAACATGTGTTTTGCATAAGTTATATGGAAAAGATGGAGTCTGTAATCCTTTTTACGTCTTCTCAGAATATATTCCTGTCCCAATTCAACTTCTGACCTAGCAAATATGAAAATCCTCTCTTTTCTGATGCCATTTACAATACATAGTCCTGTGTTACGTAGGATGGCCACGATCCAGCTTCCACTATCCAGCTAAAAGCAGACACTCTCCCATGACCCCTCTCTTTTCTGCACCTTGGAACTCTTTGCTGACTTTGGTAGTTGCCTCAGAAACACAACTGCTGCAGGAGGTGATTATCCTGGAGATAAATTTGTCCGTTGATATAGCTGTGTTGGGAATCTGATCACCAGACAAGAAACGTTGAAATAGATTTCTTGTATGGTGGGATCCAAAGGTGAAGAGTGCAGCACTGGGATACGATCTGCTTTGCTAACCACGTAGGCTGCAGCGTTTTGTTCCACTGGAAGCTTTTTCAGGATGGTGGTGATTGTCATAATGAGGTTTTCTTAGCAAAAGGTAACTTGAATTGGAAAAGTCTTGTGAAAATGAGACTGCAACTAATAATTGCAAAGAATGAAGTGAAAGGTCAATCTTCTGTATGTGTTCAGTTGAACCTTATTGAGTGGATCATTTTGTGACAGCTGAAATTGCACATTAAAGTCTCCATTCCTGGTGATTTGTGGCAACTCGATGTGATGCTGGTCAGACAAAACACCCTTACGACTGATGTATTCAGGCAGCATAAAATGTTTGCTTGGTTGCAGACCCTGGTGTTACAGAATCAGCAGAATGACTTCAGACCCTCATAGCCCTGTGATCATGAGTTTCTTGTAAATGACCATCTTTAATTGTCCTGTAATCTTCCTGCAGCAGATCTCATTTACACCCAAACCTAGACAGATGTGCAGCCCGTGCAGGGCCAGCTGGCCCCGCAGGGCCAGCCCAAGGGTGGCAGGTGAAGAGCCTCCTTCATGGTCCGATGTGCTAACTGTTCTGCGGGAATTAATTGGTCATGCAGCCAATGCTTTTGCTAATGTTTTTCCTGGCAAGGGTGAACTGAAATGGTTTGTATGTAATTACACAGTTTTACCTCCCAATTATGCTGATGGGCAGCATATTTGGCCATTAAGAAATCTATATATAATCTTACACTGTATGTGGTGATGAAATATGAATTGATATTGGAACAATCACTGAATTCCTTCATGGTTTATTAATACCATTGTGAATTTAAGCAGTTTGGATTGAATACTTACTTAGACTCACAGAGTTTTATAGCCATGTGGTGCTTTGTAAAGAGGAATATTCTTCTAACTTGTCTGTGTAATACCAGTCCTGATCAAAAGATGGAATTTATGTGCTCAGGAAATTTTGCCTTTGCAAATATGATTTTATTCTGACTCAAAAGAGAGAGTACATGTGAAATCTATTTTCTCTATCCCCACGGTTGTCTTTAAAATTGTGGTTTAAATTTTTAAAATATTTTCTGTGTTTCTTGCTTTATGTTTTTACATATTTACATCGATATTTATTAATGTAGGCTTTAGTATTTTGAAATCAGTATATGACTTCAGTGGCACTATATTTTATTCTATGATTTTAAAAAATTGTTAGTATTAGCTTTTGTTTGCTCGTTGAAACATTTCATCTTGTAGATGTAAATGTCTCCTATTTCTGTAGGTTTGAAACTGTTTATCAGATTGTTCACTTCCAATACAAACAGGAAATACTTGGATGGGAGTGACATACCAGTTCTCTGCAATAAACAGGAGACACTGTGATCAAGGAAAGTTGTTTCATTCAGTGTCATATATAATCACAGTAATAATTTAAAAAGATGATAACCCCCAGTGAAGGAATAAAATATTTCATCTGTGATATTAGTATGTACTACATTATGTTATGTTGTCATGCCAACTGCACTGGTGTATAACATGTCGTAAATTACAGAAGTGATTTTTAAATGGATGGAAGGCAAATAGCATCATCATTTCAGAATGCCAAAATTAAGTTTGGTAAGGTATGACAAATTTTATTTTCTTGCAATAGTCAATGCTTGTGCTGAAAGCCTTTGGGAGTGGAGTTCATTTATATCAACATATTTTAAAATGTTTAAATTCTGATGAAAAGAGCACTACTGTGTTGGAAAACATTTTGACAGAAAAGTCAGCCAGTATTTTAGGTACTGTTCTGAGACAAGATGGCAATTTATTAAAACCTGCACATGCAGGAAATGACCACATTTCAAGGATGCATGCAGATGTAGATGCAGATATTGCTGCTTGTTTCCTGAGAGGCAGAATGAGCTGCCACTGAAGTCAATGGAAAAGATCCTATTTACTTTTTGTCTCTTACAGGATTCTGCATTGTTTAATTCTTTAAAAGCTGTTAAATATTTACTTCACATTCAGCTGCTCTTTGAAGAGGCTCTTTTAGAGCACTTTTACTACTTCTGCTCTTCTGGTGGTGGTTTACCATCAGGAAGCTCTCCTAGCTCTAGAGAGACGAGTAAGGCACCATTTTACAGACATCCTTTACTTTAAAATTTCACATGCAACATCTTGGATACCCAGAAAGCTGTCACTGAAATCTTGGCCCTGCTGAAGTCAATGGGATATTTGCCACTGTTTGCCACTGGTTTCAGCACAGACAGGATTTCACTGCATGTCAAGAGGATTTCTTTCTCTTTTTTTTTTTTTTTTTTTTTTAATTAATTAATTTATTTTTTATTATTTTATTGGCTGAAAGCAAAGCTGTTTAAATCCAATACAGTTAAACATATGATGGGTTTGGAAGTGTAACTCCTCTTTGTATCTGTATTAGAGGCAAATTTTGTTGGAACCTGTGTGTGATCATTGCAATCAGGCATCAGAGTGATCGCTGATTCATAACAACACACAAAGCTGCTTGAAAGCCAGAGTATCCCATACATCTGCAGGAAATAATCCTGCAACATTAACAACACTGTGGAAAAGATCGAGGCAAGGCCATATACAGGGAAAGCTGATTTTATGTGGAAAACTGAACAAAGTTCAGTCATACTCTCACTCTTGTGCCCATAGGCTGATGCTGACAAGCATGAGGAGGGACAAATCCCTAAACTGCCTATACAGCATTCAGGGATCCAGACATGAGTATCCAAGTGGTCTGGTCAGGACTCCCTAACTGGTAAGACAAGGGATGCCACCTATGAAGTCCTCTCCACATCTTCTGGTTTCTTCCCAGGTTGGTGACAACGACTTGGTTTTAGATGTGCTTCTTCTGTACCATCCAGGAGTTGAGAATAATGAGTTACTCCAGCATGTCCCATTTCTGCATTTCCCCATCTGGTATCCTGAGGAGTGGCCCACAGATCTGCTGGGATCTTCATGGACTGCTTCCCCTGCTGCTCTGCAGGTGGTTGCCTACCTTGACTTTCCAATTCCCATGCCTTTCATACCAGCCCTAATGTTCCTGTTGCTGTCCTCTACATGTTGATGCAAAATTCAATAGGCTTTCTTCGTCTGAAGTATTTTGAAGGTCTATACAAATTTCAACTACTTGTGAATAAATGCAGCCCCCTTTTTCACTTTTTTTTTTCTTTTTTCTTTTTTTTTCTTTTTTTCCTTCATTTTGAAAATGGCTCTGTTCTGATGTTAAGATTAGCTTTCCCTCTCAGGAAAAAGATCCATCATAATAGATAGCTTGTCAAGACTGCAAAACTTCACTGAATAATTCCCATGTTTATATATATTTTTTGTATTACGTCATATCAAGAGGCCTCCACAAGACATATTTCTATGAGTTTATGTTAAAAAAGAATCATCTTTCTCAGCTTAACTGTTTGGCTGTGTGATTAAGAGACACACATTTGATGGGGCCCCGGGTGCTAAGCCCTGTGAGATGAGAAAAAGGTATCACTTTCCATCGAACTGTAAACATCCCATACTTTTTAAAAAGATCTTGGATCAGGGGACAAGAGAGCAGAGAGGTATCTTAAATACATTGTCTAATGGTTAGTGTCGTTTTAGCTTTTTATAGATAATTGCATGTGAAGAACAGTGAAGTTGACCAAATTAGAAACAAAACAGCTTACTATTGCAAGAATGAACGAAGGCTTTAAAATGAAATGAAAGAACAACCTTCCGCCCACAGAAACCAGTCCAAAAGTAAGATTTTGATTTATTTGATTCTACACATATTTTTGTCATTAAGCTTAGTAACATATTCTAAACTTTTGCTGTACTGTTATGCATGCTAAGCCACTGATTCCCACATGGTGAGCTAATGGCAAAGAAAACACTTGTGTCACCGCAGTTGTGGAAAAGAGAAAGTCTGAGGCAGAGGCACAGAAGATTTCAGTGCTCTCTCAGACACTTTAACGTACGTGAAAATGCCACTGTACAGGATTTCTGTGCTCTTCTTCCCTGTTTGAGGACACCTGTTTTAGTCACAAGAGCAGAAGAGAGGGCAGAATTAATGAAATCCACAGTAAGGATTAAAAAAGGGAAAGGAAAAGATAGCTAAGATCAGCTAAGATCTTTAATTTTAGACAGCTAGGCATGGTTAGCAGGGCAGTTTTGCAAGCAATGAGTCAAAATTGCAGATGTCCATGAAAAAGAAGAAGCGAAGTTGTTGATAGCAGCACTGAAGTTGCATCAGCTAAGCACATGTGTGTGTACACGCAAACATTGGGATTCCCAGAACAAGCCTGTGTAGCCTGATACGGAGCACGTTCACATCTGTGGGAATTCCACCACTGCTGGTGGCTGCCCCAGCTCCTGGCCTTTTCAAGAGAAGGGGCTCCTTGTGCTCTTTCTTATAAGCAACGACAACAAATTGCAATTGCTGATATATATGCCAAGCTGTTCTCATCCTTCCTTCAAGTGGGTCAAATGATAATTTCCAGAAGGGTTTCTGTAGGTGGGTGCTACATATACATTAGGAGTTGGATATATAAACATTGCTTTTATATATTTGTTTGTTTGTTTTAAAGCTTGGCTCTTCTACAGAGTTGTGCTTGCTCAGCTGTGTCAGTGCTGGGCCTGAAGAGGTGCAGACCCTGACAGACGTGTGTCCTGCAGAAGCTCTCCAGTATTTCCTAACATCCACCACCAGCAGCTTCCTTCAGAGATGGGAGAAGAGGGCCGCAGCAGCACAAGCCCTTGAACATTGCAGTCCTCACCCATGCTCACACAAGGGGCAGTTCACTGCATAATAATCCTGGCAGGTATCAACTCCTTCAGGAGAATGTAAGAGGGATGCTGCTCCATCCAAAACAAAACATGGTTTCATGTGCATAGATGCCCATCTTCACTTACTAGCAGAGCTATTTCATCAAAGTTGGCCTTCCTCCTGGTGGATTTCAGCAAGACTTATGCTGTGAAGTGTGCTTAGCATATGTCTTATCAGAAAGGAGCATTCCCAAACTGACAAATTTTGCCAACAGACTCTGTGAGTATTTGCAATGTAGCTCCATTAAGTCTTTTTGCTGTGTAAACACAAAACTCTGTTTACCACTGGAAGTTGTGTCTTCACTAAAGGTACTTGTCTGTGTTTATCAGTCCTCCTTACTTAGTAGAAGTACCATGGAATGATTTGGGGGGAAGAAAATCCAAGGATCACCTTGTATAGCATTGCCAAAATAGTTCTCACTACAACCAAATACTAAGGCTAAGCTTCAAAAACACTGATTAGTTTTATTTTCCCCCCTTTTGCCTGCTCCCTTATGTGCATCTGTGGGAATATGTGTGTGTGAGTTTTCTTAATTTTTCACAATTGTTTCACAGTCTCCCTTCTGAAGTCTTGGAGACCACACATTAAGGAACACTGGGTGTAGACTAATTGTAAGACTTTCCTAGGAGCACGAATTTAGCTTGAAATCCCTTCTGCTCTTTTTTTTTTTTTTTTTTTTTTTTTTTTACTTCTTCCCACAAGCAATATCAAAATGCCAACAGAGAGACATTTTCCATATGGGAGCATCTTTATCTTGCATTATCCAGTGTGCTTGCTTGCTGGAAGGGTACACCCATGAGGGTATGAGAGAGACAAGTTGCTCTGAAATAAATTAAGAAGAGCTTAAATTAATTTTAATTAAGATGAGCTTATAGCATAGCTGCATCTTGATAATGCAGTTCCCTTCTATTTTCTCTTGACGTTTTACCTGCAGTCCTGGCTGGGTGAGCTACCTTCTGCTGGGAGCACACACAGAAGTACTGCAGAGTAAGGTCATGACTGAGAGAATTGGTTCATCTTTCTGAGTACTTTAAGGCTAACCACAGCAAAGGGTGAGATCGCTGAAACACGGGCGGTGTAGCCATGAAATGTCATGGGAAAAAAATGAAGAAATATGTGCTTCATTGAAAATATGTATGTAAGTGTTATGCTCCCTCGAAATAAAGTAAATGAACACACCACAGAAATAGTGCTTCATATTTCTGTTAAATGTGGGGTATTTGTTAACATCGTTAGACAAACACAAAGCCAGATGGCTTCGTTTGGAATTGTTATATGGTGTTCTTTTTCCACTGTGCCTAACAAAAAATCACTTATGAAGCAAAAGAAAAAAATAAACTTATATTACGTAACTGTTAATTCAGCTTCAAAAAAAAAAAATAGAAGAAAGGAAGCCTTTTGGGAATCCCATGGAAATATTATTGGATTGTTGCTGAAAATTTATTGCTTAAGACAAACATTGGATTAAATGACAACTATTATGATGGCACCTTTGTGGCCAATGCATGTGTTCGTGGGAGAGCAGTTAATATTCCCGGCAAAGCAGCTCAACTTTTCAGAGAGGCAAAAAACTTTACAGGTTTGTCAGAGGCAATTGGAACTTTCTGCAGACTTGCGCCACTGGAAATGCCCAGGAGCTGTGGGTTCCTGCAAAAACATCCTGCTACCAACACTTTCCTAATCGCCACCCTCTCCCAGGGCACGTAGCACAGCCCAGACCCCCCAGTCTTCCCCTCCCCACATATGCTGGGTAGGGACTGGGACTCATGGGGTATTGCATGTGCTTCTCCTTGCATGTGCAACTTGTATGTACAACTCCTTCACCAGCCTCCCTAAATAATAAGGATATGAGCTACCAGTGCCACAGCCTTGCAACATCCATGAGTACCGGCACTGTTGCATGGTGAACGATGGAAACAAGGCAAAGAAGAGCCGTGTGTCATGTAGCATGATGGTGACAGGGCCAAGAATAAACCTAGACCTCCTGACTCCCTATCTTGTGATCTCACCACTAGACGTCTTCCTGTTTGCCTTTGAAAATGTTGACAGCTTACTGGAGAGGAAAATCTACAAACATTACACATTCCTCTGTCAAAAAAGGGGCTTTGTTATTTGATATAGGAACTCTTTTAATTATTGTGGTAACTTTGCAGCATGAGGTCAAAAAGGGCAAATTTGTTAGCAGCATTTATTAGTGATCTCTCCACGGGTAGCGCACAATTCCAGAAGAACTGGTGTGACACGCTGGAGTTGTTTTACACAGTCCCATTTGAGAACATTTTAATAACATGCATCATAACTTTTTAACTGGAAATGGTGAAATTGGTGCTGATCCAGTGAGAAATGACCTGATTTTTCATGCACCGCTTGAATCAACACCAAAAGCTGTTCCAGCTCCTGTTTCTTTGGATTTTACTTTCAGATGGAAACAGAGGTACACAAATCCAAAGTGAGTTTTTCCCTGAAGGAGCCAAGAATTTAAATGAAACTTTGTACACCTCCATCACTCTGACTGCACTTCAATAGTTTGAGTTTTTGGATAAAGGCAAACTTATTAACAGGATGGATTAGACATCTGGATACTTGGTTTAAATGTATTCATTAGTCACAATATATATATATATTTTCTCATGGGTATTTCTATCAGATTTATTCACAATAAGCCATTCTTGTCACTTCTTTCTAATGGCAACATGAAAGAGGTTAGAACTAAACTATACCACAGGCAAAAGCTCTCTCCTCTATGCACAGTAAATGCACAGTAATAGGGAAAAAAACATTCAGTCATGTAAAAGCATTATATGAAAATTATATTCAAATTGTTCTCAGTCTGAAATCAGAAGCAAAATTCTGTCACTTTTTTTTCTTCTTATACCTGATAGGACAAGGTACATTGGACTCAGCATTCGTACTAGGAGCTTATACAACCTGGATTTCTTCTTAAGAAAAGTAATGCGTCAGCTTACGTCTAACAAGCTGAAACACACATATTCAGGAATTTTGCATCACTTGCAGAATACCCTGGGTATGGGTTTATACAGGAGCTGAGTCTGCAATTCAGATGCACCATGTCATCTGTCTCATCCTGGGTGCTAGCAGATCCCCTGCAAAGCACAGAGGTTTGCAGTGTCAGGGTTCCCAGGCATTTGGCCATGCAGGCTGCTGTAATTGCATTGCTACTGTGGTGTCCTCATGCTAGAGCTTGGTGAGTTCTTCAGAACTTCCTAGTATGCCAGATTGCTAGGTTTATACTACAGGGGACAGAGAAACAGAGTTAGGGCATCTCAGCTGAGCAAACCCTTTGCTACAGGCAACTGTTTCAGGTGCCACAACTACTACAGCTTTATGTTCAAGAGCAGGGGGGCTGTTGGACCTTGAGTCCCTGAATGCTCCCAGCCTGCCCTGTGAGGGTCTCGGTGGTAGGCCATGCTCAGGCTGCCTAGCCCAGACTTTTAGCCCAGGTTTCATGATTCCTTCTTCCCTTGAAAATACTGGATTCTGGGATTTGGCAGCCTCAGGCTGTAGGTGGTCCAAAGGGCTCATGGAGCTCTTGAACTTTGGCATCATGGTAGCAGCAGTGTCCTTCTTAAGCACTGGATTTGTCCTGAACATCCTCTCCTGGCAATGCAGTCTTCAGGGGTAGATCTTTATAACCAACCTTACCTATTCCCAAAGAAGCTCATGGGGCTACACACGAGCTGAAGAGTCTCAGCTTTAAACAGCTAACCCCTGAAAACCTTTATAGCCGTTGTGGATGTTTGCATGAACATAATACCACACCTTCATGAGAAGGGTTTGCTTTCTGCCTTCTCTGATCTTTACACGTGAAATACTTTAGATCTTCTATATCATATAGCAAGGTCAAGCATTTTAATTTATGGAGGGTCACGGTTGCTACTCCTCTTAAACACCGATGGAATTTTTCAATATCCTTGAAGTAAATCCCCTTTTCAAAACAGTAAATGTTAGCATGACAGTATGTCAAACACGGATTTGTTTCAAGATTATTTACGTACAATTAGACAACTGTGCTGGCTCTCAGAGAGAACAGTCAGCAAAACCAACATTATTTGAAAGAGCAGCGGGGATGGCTAGTGCTTTAGAATCCAAGGAATGCAGTTTTCATGGATTCCACAGCCTTATGAGGTGCCACAGAGCTAATGAATTTGTTCTCTAAAGGTCTGTTTGGGCCTACGTGCAACTAAATTTGAAAGGGTTATGTTTTGTAAGGAAAAAGCGAATAGCAATTGCTCCATGTGAAAGCCTGTGGGATGGACATTTTCACAATAAGATCTGCACATTTTCCATTCTTTTTTTTTTTTTTTTTTTTTTTTCACTTTTACTTTGATGTATGCATACATGTACTACACAGATAGTCCTCCTGGGCAGGGCAGAAGAGGGAATCGGCTGGTAAGCAGCTCCGCGGAGTGAAATGGCCAAACACAAAAAGGCAGCTAGTCTGTCTGAAACTCTGATCTGCTTAATGGCACCGCTAGCATTTCTGCACGCTGTGATCCTGACTCTGAAACTGCTGTTCCTTAATAAGCATTCCTTGTAAATCCTTCCTGCTTGGTTAGCTCTTTCCTAAGTGGGAAGCAAAAGGTAGAGCCTGTAGTTATGTGCAGGGAGGCAGTTTTTAAGGAGGCATTCTTTCTGATGTGTGTTTTCAATAAAATCTTAATTACCCTCTTCACTAAATTGACATGCTTCTCTTTGTGGGCACGATGTAGCTCAGCCTGTATTTATGAAGGGACAGCTGAGGAGCTACAGAGCCCACTCAGGAGTTTAAAAATGGGTGTTTGGATATCTCTTAGGCACACATGGAGGGGCTGGGTTTTGGTTTAGCATAACCTGACAGAGCAACGGCAAACCATACGTGCAGCAGTTCCTTGCCTGTACCAGGGCAAGAAGCAGGCAGCAAAGCAGAGAGCTCCTGGGGCAGAGCATCTGCACAGTCAAATAATGTCAGCCTGGACACTTCC
Organism: Oxyura jamaicensis; assembly: GCF_011077185.1. Classification (NCBI taxonomy): domain Eukaryota; kingdom Metazoa; phylum Chordata; class Aves; order Anseriformes; family Anatidae; genus Oxyura; species Oxyura jamaicensis. The sequence continues at coordinate 105,209,199 of NC_048894.1, forward strand.
TTCACCTGGGCCACAGCTCTGGACAGGGAGACGTGGTGCTGCTTCTGCTTCAGCTGCTGAGGTGGCAGCTCTGGATGGCGAAGTCCTTCCAGGGAGCCCTGGTGAGTCCCCTGCCCCTGGGAGCAGCCCTGCTCTCGGGGAGTGCAGTGGAGGGTCCTGCAGGTCTGGTAGGATGCAGGTCATCTTACAGGGAAGTAAAGTGTGCAGGGGAAGGTCACTAAAGGAAATGTTTTAAATGGCATAATTAATTTGCTGCATACCTGTCCCGTTTTCTCTGCAGAGTAAGGAGTCTGCATCCATTGTAGGAGAGGCTGCAAACAGAAGCAGTTTTCTGGGGCTTGCTACTAGTTTTCAGATTAACTAAATACAGCCCTTGAAATCACTGATCTATTTACAGTAACCCAATGAGTTTATCTTGTTTATTGTTTTCAAAATTTAACATTTCTGCTTTCCCTCTTGAAGATTAATTCTGTGAGACGCTGAGTTGCACACCCTCCTCCCTCCCCCCCCCCCCCCCCCCCATTTTCCCCCCCATTACAATCAGGTGGGACTGGGCTTTACATGGATGAGAGCAGATAAATGAAGAGCCAGGCAGGGAGGCAAAACAAAAAAGAGACAGGAAATCATAACATTTTAATACGTGTTACAAGGCATTTTTCAAACTCAACCTGAAGAGAAAAAGGGTCAGTGAAAAAGACAGTAGATTCTCTTGCAGATTTACAGATTTGTATTTACTTGATAAGTTAGGTAGAGTCTTACTAAAACATTAAAGACATTTTTGTACTCAGCGTTCACATAACGATGTGGAAACAGATGCCAGGAACGGTCTCAAGGGAGGAAAAAGAAACAGTGAACTAGGAAATGAGGCTCCTGTTAGGGCAGATAATTAGAATATCTGAAGAGTGACAAAATTCCAGTGCCAAAAGGGCTCCATTTCACATCATGGAGGAGGTGCCACAAAGATGGAATATAGCAAAGAGCCCAGAAAATTGCTAGTTTCTGTTAAGCCTGTTGTGGTAAAGAGCCCATAAACCGGGAAATTTGCTTCACAAGAATAATCTCTCCCTTTCTGGTCTTATCCAGTTTGTGTTTTTGTTACTTGAGTATACACCCTTTGCAAATTTACAAGTAGCCTTTTTGTACCATGGGGCCTCACACCACCTCGAGCAAAAGACGTCTTAGGTGCTCCAGAACTAAAATGCACACAAAATGATCCAGACCCAGGACCACTCCAGGACTGGCTGTAGACCTGGGGATTTCAGCCCTGCATGAGACCCCCTTGCACAAGCAATCTGTCTTCTAAACTGGGGGACCTGGGGTGCAATAACCACCAGGACTTATTTCCCCCTCAGAAGCCTGTTCTTTACCCCAGGTTGTGTAAGGGCAGGGGGAGGAGGAGGCATCTGGCTGCAAGGAGCAGAAGAGCAGGAAAGAACAGAGGCTGTGCTTTGCTCTGCTCCATGGAGTAGCCCTGCCCTGGTCCATTTGTTGTGCAATCCAAAACTGCCTGTCAGCAGCGTTATTTATGGCAATGCACAGGCTGAGCTTAAGAATCAGGAAGCCAAATCCTGCTTCCCTGATGTCATTCTCCACCCAGACTTTTAGATTTTCAGCCTGATTTCATAACAAAATGAATCTTATGTGACTTCTGCAGCTTGTTTGTATGACCATTATTCTGCCTGCTCTCAATCTTTTCTTGGTAACTTCATAATGCAGTTCACCAGTTTCAGTCAGATTTGTCAGAGGGGCACAGGGCTTGATATTTAGTTCCTAAATGTTTGATCAAACCATTTGTCCTTGTAGAGAAATGAGAGCCAGAGGGGCATCTGTTCCTCAAGGGGAGGCAGACAGAGCTCAGCATTTGTTCAGTCTGGAAGTGGCCACCTGACCCACCCACTTGTGTGTGTTGGCTGGCCAGATGGCACGCACACAGGTCCAGGCCAGGCACAGCTTGGCTTCCCAAAAGATTTAGGGGCACTGCAGGACACTGGAGGAAGTTATCTGTGTTGCAATGGTCGGAAGCACAGGCAACGTGAGAGGAACTGAAGGCATGGGGCAGAGCAGGGTGCTTGTGAGGACACAAAGGAAAGGGAGAATGCAATGAGACACATAGAGGCTATGGGATGCAAGTCTGTGGTCCAGCCCCTATGGAGCAAACCAGCCATCGCGGGGCTCCTGCGCTCAGCACAACCCCATCTACATCCAGCTGAAATCTGAGAGAAGTGGCCATACATCAAAAGCAAAACTGAGCACTCTTCATGACTGTATATTTCTTGGCATAGACAAAGCACAGGAGATAATCCAGACGATGCATAAAGTCACAGATATTAGTTCAAAAGGGTTAAGGAAATGCGGCTTTTGACTTTAAAAGCTCTAAAGGATCCTTAAGGGTGGAAATAGGAATAAGAAGCGTCCGGGGACATGTCAGTAGCTGAGATGATTGCATTCCTAGTAATAAACCAAGGGGCTCTGATTTAATCTATGGAATGACCAGACACAGAAGGAATTTGAGTGGAATTTTTCTGCCTGCAGAGCAGTGGATGGAGCATGCAGGATGAAGAGCGTACTGAGAGGGGCACAGGGTTTTTGAAAAAAGTGCTGTGGAGTTTATCTAGAAACTCAGAGAGGGGCATGCTTAATTAGAAAGGACTCCTAGCTTCCTTAAGTCCCAAAATGTCTCTTACTCACTATTAGCAGCTCAGCAGGGGTGGTATGATACAATTACTCATTAGGTAAAGGAATGTCAAACCTTTGCCCTAAGAGGGGACTAAGCTTGTCACTCAGACTCAGCCCTGCATCTTTTCATGAGCCTGAGCAGTACTGAAACAAGGATCACGGAGCCAGGCTCTTATTTTCATTTTTATTTATTTATTTATTTTTATTTTTTGAAACAAAGAGTTTGCTCCTGCTTCTATGTGCTGAGCTGTTGTGCACGCACAGTCCTGCTTGCTCCATAAGACTGAGAAGAACTAGTCTCATCTGTGTAAGTTCCTTTCCCTCATGAAATGCATCAAGTACATTTCCTAACAAAATCATCAGCTATGAGTCTAATAACCATATTTTATATTCTGGGAAGAGGGGAAGATGCAGACAATGAAGCTGCATAACTTTGTGGCTATGTCTGCACTAACGACTCATCTTTTGTATTGTCATGCTGGTGTTACTGCAGCTTCTGTGGTTTAAGGCTACAAGAGAGGTATTACTTTTTATTAGACCAAATATTTAATTTGAAAAATGGGCAAAGCTTTTTAGATTTGTGTCCTTTTTTTCAGCTGTGGCAGCTAGGCTCGTAAAACATATTTCCTCTCTCTACAAGTCCTGCTTTTCTGCTTAAATCTCTGCAGACTAAATACTGCACTGACTTACAGCACATTCAACATTATTCCCGTGTGTCACTCTTTTCAATGACTAATAAATAAAAATATCAAGTTAATGTACATCAAAGGCATTTAGAATAAAATCTTCAAATTAAACGAGAACATATGTAGCTCATATATCTTTATTTGAATAAAGAATATGGAAAAACTAACAAAGTGTACGATTTCAGCTGATCTGTTTTCCTCAGAAAACTTTGCTGAGTAAGACACTGAAATGTTAAACTTTGTTGCTCTTTCCATTTCTGTTGCTGAAGGAATTTTCTACAATACTGTTGAATGTGTGTTGGGAAAATAATACTACTTTTATTATTATTATTATTATTATTATTATTATTATTATTATTATATGACACTGATTCTCTTTTGTTATGCCAGAGATTTAATGTTTCTTTCGACATCGCAATGGCTGTTTTTGCAAGGATTGCCTGGGACAGCAGAAAAACAATCTTGCCAGCTCCTGTCCTCATACACAGAACAAAAAGCTGACAGACACCAAGCAGTTTTAATGCAGCTTAGGTGGGTAACAAGGAACTAAGAAAATCTCACAAAATTCTCATAAAGAGACTAAAAAAAAGGAAGCAAAAGTTATCCAGAAATAACACCACCCTGTCTGGGACCAAACCAAAGAGCAGCATCTGAGATTTCTTTGGGAGGCCACTACTTGGGATCAGGTGCTCCTGCAGGACACATTCTGCAAGTCGTTTTCTTTCCCAAGACCTGTATGGGACTGCCTCTGCTTTCCTCACTGGAAATACCACCAGAAGGACTGAACTTGCTGCCTTTGCTTTTTCAAGGACTCTTGAGTGGGCAGGAGAGCTATTTCCCCTAGGAAAGTGGGTTATCTGTCAGCAAGTGAGCCATCCCTCCGCAAACACTAGCTCTTTCAGAGCAAGGCTACTTTTGTGGAGTCCTGTGGTTTCAGATGATTTCCACAAAAATCTCGAATGGTTGATTCCCCAGACAGCAGACTGATACTGTTCTTTGCTCGGTATATCGAAATCCAAGCCTGAGCCTGGAGAACAGGTACTTTCCATCCCTCAGTACTTCCTTTTGTACAAGTGGTTACAGAGGCACTAGCATTAAACTCTCCTGTGACTTCCTTATGAGGTTGCCCTAGTTAGAGATATACAGAAGAACAGATTTTGCTTTTTGGAAAAACAGTTCAGAAGTTTTCAGCTAAAATGCATTATTTTCATCATCCAAACAGATAGAAAGAAAACACACTTAGAAAATATGATGAAGAAAACAGTGAAGCAGGTGGCCTAAAACTCAGAGTTATGGAAAATGTGACAATGGGCAGAAATACCTTAATTCTGGCACATCAGGCAGTGTAATTTTTCCTTTCCCGACCAATCTGGAAGAAGCTAAAATTCAGTATGAGTTGGGTGTACTAAGCAGTTTTTGCTCTATTACAGCTAGCACTCCAGGCAAAGAAGAGCAGGACAGGGCACTGCAGATGCTCGGGGTTACTTGAAGAAGAGCTAACAAGGAACTAGACACCACAGTGCTAATGTGCAGCCACTGTCGTCTGCTAGCATCACCACACAAGCACTGAGAGGCAGGACAGGGAAGAAAACATCTTGTTCAATGGAGGGAATACAAAGAGCTGGGCAAGGACAATAAACTTACCTGTATAATGGATTTTTGGTCAGAAGAGCAAATCCCCCTGCCAGTGGGACTGCCAGATAATTTACGAACATTTGAGGAACACTTTTGATTGCAGAGGCTATGAGGATGTCTTGCAAAATCTGCACTGGCAAGCACAGCTACATAACTGGATTCCTAATATAATTGCCTCCAGTTGCAAATGCAAATATGTTTTCCATATACTCACAAAATGGAAGCTGTCTGTGAGTGAATCTCTGTCATTTTACCATCGTTGTCCTGGCTATTTGGAATGGATAAGAAATGGAAGAGAAGAACCTTAGAGGGCCCATTTAATAAATGAGAAGTAGAAAAAATATGTGCTAAGGATATAGATTTGGTATTTCTGGCAAATGTCCACCTTCAAGTGGACTGTTCACATGATATGGATAAATGTTGAGAGTTGTTGACAAAATTGTATTTTTCTGTTTTCTCCATAACATGAAAAATCCTTTTCTTTTTTTTTTTTTTTTCAGCGAACCCAAACACTGAAGATTATGTTTACCAGCAAATGCTATTTAATTGCAAGCAAATATTACATCAGTCGAGTGAAGTTTACATGCATTCTTTTTGTGTGTGTGTCTGAAAAGCAACTGCTTTAAGTGCACATAATAGAGTAAATGCTTAGAAGACTGTTGATACACATTTCTCTTTAATTTTGACTAGTGTTGAAATAAGTAGATTGTGAGGCTTTATTGTGTAAACTGCTCTTTGCTCTGACAGCAGTTATAAGTAAGCATGAATGAAGGATATGTGAGTCCTGATGAAGGATATGGCTATCTCAGCCCTAAATAACATTTGCAGGATTGTCAGAGGAGTGTCCTTCATATGGGGTTATATGTGTGAAGATTTTCCTGGCACAGAAGATAAACTCATATTGTTTGCTCATGGCCTTTGGGTAGAAGAAAAATATATTTTGTTGAAGAAGTTTCTGCCAAAATGTCTCTATGTTCATTCCTCTGAATGAAAAAGAAATATCATCTGTAAGTTCTGAAGCTAGAACAGGAGGGAAGATCTCCCTTTAGCTGGGGGGAATGGAAGAAGAACTTCCTTTTGTGGGTATAAAAGCATGAAACTTTCTCAGATTTAAATATTTTATTTTTATGCCTGAACACTGAAAACATCTGAGAGAGAACTTTGTCCTGGCCCTCCAAACATGTGGCAAAATGAGGTACATAGCTTTCATTTCTGAAACCACTTCCGTTATTCAAGAAATCTGGAAGTGGGTTCTGGACACAGTCTGACATTAAAACAACTAAGATTTTCTAATGTCACAGAACATGATTTTTTATCATTATTTCTTCAGTAAGCATTCCATTCTCAATTTCATATTTCAGTGCATATGCTTCTTCAGTGATCAAAAACCCTAAGTCTGCTCACATATGTGAGAACTGAAGCCTTACTTATCGTGGGTAGTGAGAACAGATGTTAGAGGTGGTTTCAGTGGTAGTAAGTCATTTATTACCACTCTGACCTACCTGTAACTGAAGTAGGGAGCCCTTACAACTTATTTGATAGCACCTCTTATTAATCCATAGCACCTTTAAACATGCAGCTGTTTTAGCATAAACACTTCAGACAGATGGGGAATTGTCATCTACTTTTTTTTTTTTTTTTTTTTTTTTTTTTTTTCTCATTAATGTTCCAGGAAATTATGTGCATGTTACAGAGAAAAATGAGTCTAATCTCCTTGAGGTCTCCAGTTGTGGAAATTTACAGCTGTAAGAAACAGTTGCAGTAAGAAATAATACTACTAGAGGGAGGATATGAATGCTAAGAGATTGCAGCAAAGAACTGTGGAAAAGAGTATTAATTGAAAAAGTGAGATCTGAGTGCCCTAAAGCTCCTCAGCACTGTGACATTTGACAGGGATCATTTGTCCATTTGATGCTTCCATGTTCCTAACACAAGAAAATGTTTCTCTTATAAAGGTTTCAGTCAGCATACAGCATTAATCTTTTGCAGTTATGCAGGCTAAAATGAAACCCTCTCTCCTGTGCTCCTGCACACTGGTGGCTTACATAGATGCTTACCTGAACACCAGATACTTGGGACCTTGGGACACTCGTCCTAGTTGCTCACCTGTACAGTTTCAGTCACATAAAGATCATAAAGATAGCAACTCTCAGCTTCAGTTTGTTTCCTGGCTAAAAATAGTGTCTAAACATCAGTCGTTAGGTAAAAAAAAAAAAATATAATAATAATAATAAAAAAGGCCTTACGTTGTGTTTTACTTGGGCTAAAGTTTCAGAAACTGAACCATTTTCTAGGAGAGCTGAGAATGAGAAAGTACTGCTGGGTAAGTGTTCACAGGGACATGCCCAGTTTTTTTTTTTGCTACAGATCATCACTGAGGGAAGCCATACACAGAAATATCTACATTTCAACTCCCTCTGGGAACCACATACAACACTTTTCAGTAAGAAAGAGAAGAATCTGTCACAAAAAGGAAAACTAAACCCAAATGCTGTCAGTGGATGTCCTCATCCTGATCTACATTCTTTACATGAAGCATTGTTGGATTAAATGGTTCATGATGTGGATAAAATAATTAATGAACAATGATGGAATGTGAGTTCCAGGTAACTGATTGCATTTTGGACATAGGTGATTATTTGCATTTATTTAATCTGAAAATATAAAACCCGATTTTACCTCTTTTCCAAGTTTTATATCCTTCTTCCATGAGGCTGACAGAAATCAAAAGTGCCTCTTTGTTTGCTGATTGTCTTAATTTCATCAGATTGAATTTAATATCTGAGCTAAGATCATAATTTGTCTGATAAGTACTCTATGTAGGGTGAGCAATGTACATAGTTTTGATACAGATACAATCATATTCCATGAGAATGTCAACATCACTTCAGACTCCACCTGGCCAAGCTATAGCAAAGCAACTGTCCTCCTGCAGAAAGTAAAATAACAACATTTTCTGAAAAAGTCTCAATTTCATGTGTCCCGTTTTGTTCAGCTGGGCAGAATACTCCTCCCCAGATTTAAGAAGTATAACATAAATGACAACTATTGTATTTTCGTTTTGGAACGGTTCATCTGGCTTAACCTCTTCTGTATGGAAATTTGTACCTGCCCCTAGTATTCCAGACAAAGATTAGTGGAATAATGATGCTGCCTTCACTATTAATAGTATGAGTTCAGGCTGATTAGTCAAGCTTAACCTACTTGTTTTGATAAGGTCTTAAAGTTTACTTCATTTTAAACAAGAACAGAAATCTCCTTAATGATGTTTATTAAGTATTTTCTGTAGTGGCAGTGAAAAGATATGAATAGCTCAAAGGTGCCAAACAAATATTTTAAAGTATACTATGCAAAATAAGTGACCTCTGTCTGGTTTGTTTCCTTAGATTTAGTGAAAATTCCCCACCCACGTAATAACAGGAAGAGATCCAGCATCAAATTTCTTTGTTAGGAGGTGAGCAAGAAATATTAAGTATTTACTACTCAGAGGAATTAGTCATAAGCATCATTTAATGGAAGGATCAGCTTTACTATCAGGAAACAATAAGCTGTGATTATGTAGAGTAAATATTAATTAAATGTTATTTAACTTTGAAGAAAAGAAACCTAAACTTTAAATGCAAGTCCAGGGCAGATGTACTCAAGATTTTTAAGAACTGCAAGTCCATTTATTTATTGAATGAAATGTGCTGGCCAAATACTTTGTTTTCCACCAGGTTTCCTAAGACCCCTTCTCTGCTATATCCTCCTCCTTTAGACAATGACAGCTAAGGAGACAATTAAGCCCTTAGGGGAGGAATGTCACCAGCACAGGTCAGGACAGGAGCCCTTTCATTTCATAATGCAGAACAGTGGCCGGTGGAAGGACACTTCCCCCTGGAGCTATGGCTTTTTAAAATAAAACTATACGAGTTCCTGTGCAGTTTCTACAGCTGTTCCTCGTCTCCCCTGGGCTCATCACCCAATTAGGGAAAGTTTTTGTGGTGAGTAACAAGATGTGATATATCATGCCATACTTCTCCATGTGTGTTGTAGCTTGTGTCTACACACGCATCCTAGGGCCAGTCCTCTGACTGTGTAGGTTGTGCAGACATATCCGGGTTTGGTAGACAGGCAGGATGGCAAGCTGAAGCTCACCTGTGTTTCATGTCAACCTGGAAACAGCCTGGACCCAGAAACTGGAAGTGAAGACAGCTCTGATAACTTACAGATTGCCCATGCAACCTCATCTGCAATGAAAACATTACTTATCAATCTGAGAAGCCACATAGCTCCATAATGATCCAATTCTTCAACCACAGATCTGAACTTTCAGCCTGAAGCTTATCTGCCCTGACTTGTAACAACAACCAGCCTGGTGGAACGGCACTGAGGAGCATGGAGAGACTTGGCTTTCGGGTCTGGTGAGATGGGGAAGGGGCAGAGGAGGAGCCGTCTGTGCAGCCGACCACAGGCGACTCGGCTCCTGGGAGTAGTGTGCTGGAGGCAGTTTCTAACATCTGGGTTGAGAAACAGCTGTGATTTGCTGATCTACATAATTGAGATGCCTCCTTGGAATTAAGTGTCTCCAGAGGCAACTCAGCATCTGAGCAAATTAGACAATCAGGAAGGATGTGGGATTGAGATAGATGGAAGTCAGGTCTCCCGTCTCTCTAACTGTGTGCTAAACGTCTTTCTTGGGTGCCTTGCTTCCTTGCAAGAGATTTATAACAGACAGCATCAGTGCTGCAGTCTCCCGGGATCACCATGTGGAAGCTAGTAGCTTATGACTAATCCTGTGTCTCTGGTCATGGTATTTGAGCTGACAGACATGCATCCATCTCTCTGTCAGTGCAGAATTCTTGCCCAGGAAGTGTTTCCAGCCCCTTGTCCAGTCTCTGTCTTCAGACATAAAAATTTCCCTTTGGACGCCATTCCAGTCCAACAGTGCCAGGATATTTCCCCTTACATTTAGGCTTGTTTTTCACTACTTTGATCTCTTTGTGCTACCCCCACGCTGTTTGGCTATCTCCTCAGCTGCCAGCCCCCATGGCACTGTTCCAGCATTTCACTCCATAATCGTGTATCAAACGCTCAACTTCTCCCGTTAAGCTTTTCTTGAAAAAGCCTCTGCCCCTGGCCTCTAATCAATATATATTCTTGAAGAGACTCTGTATGAAAGCTTTATGTGTTTATTTCCAACATATGGCTTTTCTGTCCTAAATGCTACATTAAGTAGCAAGAGGAGTAGGAGACAGAGGAGGCAGGGATCAGGAGAAAGGAAAGCAAAAGAGATAGAAATATTTCACATTCCCCCAAAATGCATGAAACTGTGTCTATCACTTCACAATTAGAAGTGGGATTCAGCTGCCTTTCCAAAAAGTGTTTTGAAATGGATGCATAGTTTTTGCAGTTTGTAGAATGCTATGACTAAAATGCCATTTCTAAAATATGTCATATAACAAAGGCCACCTTTGCTGGATTTTTATTTTACTTTATTTTATTTTTTAACCAGGGTAACTTCCTGGTTATCTCTTATTAAAAAGCTTATCTCTTATTTAAAAACAAACACACTACTCTTTGGGTGCATCCCTCTAACATACACGAAACCTGTCTTTCAGTCCTACATGCCAAAGTTATAATTTGTAATGATAATACAACAATTACAAATAAATAATTGAAAACAAATGCAAACAAAGCAAAGCTCACAAAAAGGGGGCAAAAATCCCCCTCTTATGAAAGCAGTTTACCGTCTTAGCCAGAGGTAAATTTTCCAGACCATTATTCTCAAACATACAGAGTCCCTCTGTGTGACCAACCACTTAATTTTACACTCCCATGTACATATGACACTGACACGTACATACGTAATGTTTCACGTTCTCTCTTGCTTGCTCCCTCAACATACCCCATGCCCATGACTGTGTCCTCTGCTCGCCAGAGCACGAGGCTGACCCAGGCCTTGGGCTCTACACGTGGCCACAGGCCTTGCAGTAGCTGGAGGTGACACACCTTCAGCTTCTGCTAGGCCCAGGGCAGGCTGTACCACAAGACAATCCTGAGGACATCAGTACCAAGTCCTTATCAATTCAAGGGTCAGACTTGTGCTTGATCCTGAATATCATCAGACTGTCCACATTGCCTACAGCAGTGTTTGAGCTCTGGTTATTGTCCAAAGCAAGCTTGCAGCTAGAAAAATCTAGGACAAAGGGAGGAACTGGAGCTTTCTTTCGTACAGAATAAAACTAGCACACTGAGGCAGACAGTTCAGCAAGTTAAAGTCCACATTTTGGTGAGGCTGACAAAGATAGGATACATGTAGCCACAGAGACTTAAACTCTGAAAAAAAAAAATGGGGTGGTTATCACATTTGAAAATCAGGGTGTTTGTTATCATGCCTGGTTAGCCAGCTACCTCCGTAATGTAATAGACCAGCATTGAGAAAATTGACCTTATACGCTTTACAATTTTTTGTCTTACCTGTGAGAATTTTGAATTGCCAAGTAGGGCAAAGTTATATCTTGTTACTTTTGCCTCATGAATTCCTGAACATTTATATTTCAAGGACAGAAAGTGCAGAAGACAAATCTGCTGACAAAGACACAAAACTTTGCATGCAAATCTCCCTTCTTGTGACTATTCATAAAGACATGAGTGTTGTCTAGATGCTTGTTAAGGCAACTTTTTTCACCTACAAGAGGTAAAAAATTACTTTTTTTTTTTTTTTTTTTAACTCACATTCCTAAATATCTTATTATTTACATTTAAACGGCAGCCTCATAAATACTGTATTAACGCCTGTCTTATAAAAATGGTGAATTTATTTGTAAATATGCTTCTATTTCTCAATGTTTTTATATCCCTGCATAAATCAAAAAAGAAATGCAGCTTAGTATTTAGCAAAAATCCTAGCATTTAAACTAGGATCATCTCACTGCCATGAAAAACACAGGAGTCATAAACTGCAATATTTTTTGGGGAAAGTACATGGTTAATTACTCTCAGCTCTCTGTTATGTCTTGGGTCTAAAGCTGAGAGCTGTCATACTGAAACTTGCAGGAGCTCTGGCTTAAAACTGCTGCAAAATATTAGTGCTATGAACTAGATCCTTGGGATTATACCAGCTGTGCTTCTGGCCCAGAACATGACTCTTTTTTCATTTAAAATCCAGCCAATATTCATGTAAATTATGTGGGCTGATCTCAGTTTTGTTTCGGGAAATAAACTGTGGTGAAACAGTTTTTCTCCAGTGGCTGAATTCTGCAGCAGCTTAGACTGTAATAACCTTCTCTCCTAGGAGCAGCATTCAAAGATTTCGCTTCAATGGACCTTTCATAGAGAAAGGTGATAAGAATATGCCCTGAAGATGTCTTTAATTGAGCATTCACACATTTAATTTCTCTGATGATGCTATTGTTAGTCTTTTCTGAATAGCTCTATTTGTGGTCATATAGGTACATGTATTTGTTGGAAGCTGAGCTGCATTCTCTTTAGACTCCTGCTGACTTGGGCAGAGGCTGTAGATTGAGCTGAAGTCTTGTTCACGTACAGAGAAGTCAATAGGAGTATTTCCAGGGACTCTGATGGGCTTTGATGGCCCTGGCCCAGGACAAGAATTTATAGTGGTTGCAGCCAGAAAAAACTGAATGAGATCATCCAGCCTGATCTCTGGTTAATCACAGAACGTGCAAGTTTTATCCAGATATGCCAACACTGCAAAAACATTTTTTTTTTCCTCAAGAGATTGGAAAGTGTGTGCCATGGTGAGGAGAAATGGAGGTGCCTTCCTCACTGTGCAGCACCCTGGCTGCTGGGACTGGCTCAGGCACGATGCTCCCTGGTGACCCTCGCTCCATTGACAGCCACAGCTGCCAGAAAAGACTGCAAATGCTGGCCTGCGTCATCCCCTCACAGTGTGTGTGTGTGCACTTCATGCAGTCTTAAAAATAAATACGGTTGTAGTAGGTTAAATCAAGAATGCATGTAGCACAGTACTACTTCCAAAAGTAGCAGATGCTTACAAGAAATGCAAAAAGCTGGGCAATATAAAATCATCCTTCTCTTCATCAGTAGTTTAGGAATCTCTTGAACCAGAGGATGGAGCTGGACCATCATACTGGACTAATCCAGAGGGATCTCATCTTCAGGAACTGCCTTTTTATATAATTATATATAGTTTATATATAATTATATATAATATATAATATTATATATATAATTATTTATATTTTTTATTTGTTTTTTGACCTCATTTATTTTGTTGCCAAAATCTGGATTAATCCCCTTTTTCTTTTAACATATTTAATCTCATTTTAAGAACTCTGTGTGAGGGTAAATCCACTTCCTTCTCATAAGCTGTCTCAATATTTTCCTCACAGCTATGAGGAAATGTCTTATTTCAAGGCTGGATTTTTCCAACTCCAAATTCCCGGTGCTAGATCTTATCAGGCCTTTGTCAGCACACTTGAAGCAGAGGATGGAAAACAGATTTTTCTCTTTCCCTTCCCCTATTGTATCGTATCCATGTTTAAGTAGTAGCCATTTAGATTTTTAAAATCCTGATCCAGGGGACCATTTAAGCACATGATTTACTTTAAGCACGGAAGTAATCCCATTGACTTCAATGGGACTACTCTCAGGCTAAAAGTTAAATGTGTGGTTAAGTGCTTTGCTTGAATAGTATTTAAGTTCTTTTTAATTTCTTACTCGCTTTCATTCCTTGCTCATGATACTTGATCTGTACAATGTGTTAGAAGCACAGCATTTCAAGTAAATAGTTCAACATGGGATCACGTAGGTCACAACACAGCAATTTCCATTGCAGCTTTTGTGTAGCACTGAAGGAATTCTGACTGATGGATACCAAGGGCTTTTCTGGTGTTATTTTCTCTGAGGAGCTAATGCTCTTCATTCTTGCTAATTCCCTCTGCTGCCTGGTTTATTTGTTCAGCAGTGCCCTAAACAAGAAAGGTTTCCTTCAAACAATAGGCTGCTTTGCACTGTGTGTGTGTGGTTTACTGAATCCAGACCTAGGGAAAATGTGCTGGTCTTCAGCTGGTATGAATCAGTGCTGTTTGCAGAGATGAGGGAGATATGCTTATTTACATCAGCTAAGGATTTGACCTGCTGCCTACTGTGTTAATATACAAATGTGTGCATATGCACAGTTAAACATACATGACCCGGACAGATGAATAGGCCTTCAACAACCTGCTCTTGGGATATGAGATATCTTACTAGAGATGCCAGGGCAAAAGAGTGAAATGAAAAATTTCTTCCTGAGGTCATGTAGGAAAATATGTAGTATGATACTATCTTCCAGTGCCTTTAGCGAAATATTTTTGATTAATGTTAGCAACAAAATCACATCTATACTACGGACCTCCTAAAGCTTTCTAGCATGTAAGGTGATTCAAATGAATCTGCTTTATTTCAGAATTTTTAGGATTAATCACTGACCATTCCTATGTCTTACATACACATGACCAGGTGCTCTGGCTCCTTTTGCAGACAAAATGAAGTGGCCATTTCAGATCAGCCGAGTTAGAAAGTTAAGTACTGCCTAACTTACGGTTTCAATTACTTTCTGAAGGTTTCTATATCTCTCTGTTGACCAGATGCAGAGCAAAACCCCTTCTGCAAGGTGCCCAGAATGTGCAGTGAGAGTACATCTTAATGCATAGTACTAGCCTTTTACTCCAGATTTTTGTCAGCATTCCAGAGTATAACCTTTTTTCATGAAACTGCATATCAGTAATTTGCATACACTGACTATATTGGACATAACAAAGATTCAGTTCTTAAAGAACTAAATAAAACTCAACTAGAATGAGCAAATGCCTCTGCTTTTCTGTCCAGTTTCCACTTGGAACTGGAATGATCTTTTTACTCTACATCTCCATATCTTATGAAAAACTTAGTGTAGAGGTACAAAATTGCTTTCAGTTGCAGAGGAGGTATCTCAGTTTTCCAAAGCTCAAGAAAACCAGTGAAGTATCTAGTTTTAACACTTTTGTGAGAAAACAAATACGTTCCATGTAAATGCACAAATAGGAGGCTATTTAATATTGTTCCAGCAGCACTGGAGACAGCATTTTCTCCATTGTGTTAAATAACCAAAATGAGCCTATCTTCACAGATTTTTTTTTTTTTATTTATTTATTTTTACATACATTATCAATAGGAAACGAAATAAAAACATCTGCATCAGGAATCCTGGCTAGGCACTATCCAGAAATGAGGATATCTGATACTGTGCTGGACGTTAATAAATACAGCTAACCCAAAAGCTAAGTGAAAATCTAGAAAGACTTTGAAGTGTTAGAGTCTAATCCCGAAGTAAATTACTGTGCTATGTTATGCTCAGTTGGAGTTTTCCTTTATGTTTTATGACTTTAACACTTGGATTCAAGTTTTCAGAAAGATGATGATTTAGATGTGGTAACTGCCATCTTGTCTGACTGCAGATGGTGCTAGGAAATGGTAGACAGGAATCTGTACAGCTTGAAATAATTTCTAACGCAGTTATGCTCTAAGTGTGAGTGCTCAGAACCTGCCAACTTCCACGCATGCTGGAAGTTACACATAACCATAATTAGCAGACTATCTATGAATCCCATTTTGGCCTGTGTCATACAAATATTAACAGGAAATCAAAGGGTAGTTTAGGTTGGTAGGGACCTCTTGAGATCATCTGGTCCAACCCCCCTGCTCCAGCAGGACCACCTAAGGAAGGTTGCCCAGAAACATGTCCCATCAGGTTTTGAATACCTCCACAGATGGAGACTCCACAGCCTCTCTGGGTAACCTCTTCCAGTGTCTGACCACCCTCACCATAAAAAGTGTTTTCTTGTCTTCAGATGGAACCTCATGTGTTTACTTCATGCCCAGTTCCTTCTTGTCCTGGCACTGGCAACACTGAGTCTGGCTCTCATCTTCATTCCCTCCCACCACGTATTGATACTTATTTATAAGATCCCCCTGAGCCTTCTCCAGGATGAAGAGTCCCAGCTCTCTTGGCCTCTCTTCATATGGAAGATGGTCCAGTCCCTTACTTATCTTTATGACCATTCACTGGACCTGACCCAGTGTGTCCACGTCTCATGTACTGGGGGGCCCAGAACTGGATCCCACACTCCAGGTGTGGCTTCACCAGTGCTGAATATAGGGAGAAAGGCCCATGGCCTGCTCCCATGGCAGTCCTCTTCTTAATGGAGCTCAGGATGCTGCTGGCAAACACTTAGAAATAAGCCAAGTCATGCTGAAACTGCATGTCATATCAACAGGATTCCTCTGTCCCAGTTTTAGAGATCTACCTTTAGGTTAGTCTGCTACATTCACTTTCTACTTGCAACAAAAATAGGGTCTTCCAAACTGTGACTCAACTAATTCTGAGGTCAAGGTCTACAGCAGGTCAGTTCAACTGTGGCTTAGATTAAAGCTTTCGGTTGACTACAAAGAAAGCCTCACTCATTGGCTGAGGTGTACACTGTGCACACTCAAATCTGAACTGAAAAGTCCCATATACTTTTCTTGTCCTTAGTATTTCACAGCACCTGTAAATGTCTTAAGAAAATTGAAGCATCAGCAAATTCCCAACTTGGCCCAAAAGGTTTCATACCAGAGCAGAAGGAAACAGGAGTAAAGAAGAAGGATTTTAAGGTTTATGTGGGTGTCCTGTGCTGCCACATGTGCATCTTCATGGGCTTTCTACATTTTTGCTGTTTGCAAGAATGAATTATCTGTTGGTGGGGAATATGGAACTGTATTTTACTTCATATATTTCCATTTGGAGAGGTTGTCCCCATCAATATTTCCCCTGGCATACCTTGCGCTCTTTCATGTCTCACCTTCATTTCCTTTTCCATCATTTTTATCTCATTGCTAATTCTCATTTGCTCTGAACTCTGTCTTTCTTTTTTATTCTCCTCCCATTTGTCAGGTCTCTGTAATTGATGTTGTTTTTTTCTCAGTTTTAAAAGGTCTGAGTTCTAAGGCAGCTGCACGGGGCAGTGTACTAGTTATATAAAAGGACAGCTGTAAAAACATGTGCAATGGCAATTAAGCAAGAACTGTTAGGAGCATGAAGTCATTAATTCTAATTGCAGTAATACTCTTCTTAGAAATTGCTTCTAATATCTGAAATGGAGAAAAAGACAACTTCAGGCAGCATTCCAGATTTACTCCTTCCACTTCCGTGCTACTGCGAGCACGGGGGCTGTGTTTGTCCTCTTACTGGTTGCATTGAGGAATTGTGATCTTCAGACATCCCTCTTTGGACTTTTGAACCCTCAGGCACCAGAGCCGGTTCCACTTTAAATGCAGCAGAAGCAAGAAGCCAAGTTTCTAGCCAGAGGATTATTCTTCACCAAAGCGATTTCCAGTTTTGCTGAATATTATTAAGGCCCTATCATGAATGATTTCAATTAACTTTTCAAGAAACCATCGTTTTCAAAAACCATCGGGGCAGTTAGCAGCATCTTCAAGATTTGTTCAGCACCTCACAAACTACGCACTGATAATTCATTCATCTTAGTTTCATTAAACTCCAGAATTGTTTCCAACTAGCAACCGCCCTTTAACTAGCTGATACAGAACTGAATGATGAAGATATGCTTAAGCAAACCAGATGAAAACACATGAGGAACCCTGTTCCTTTCAGTTGCAGGCTGAAAGCTGATATATTACATGTCTGCATGCAATAAAACTTTTTTGTTTTAATGTTCCTAGGGAAGCTTGAAACTAAATCCTTGCAAAACATCTGGTTGAAAACTTCAGCATTTTAATATTAAATGCTTCCTGAAATCTGTTTGTGTAACTGTACCATGCAGATTAGCTTCACAAATTTATAATAAATTGTTTCTAACTCATTTTGTTATCCTTGCACCGACTTTGATATCTCCTGTTGATAACATAACACCAGTAATAGTGCTACTCCAAGTTCAATAGTTAGCTGATATCTCAAGTAAAAATTCTGAAGACAACCACATAATTTTTATGTTTCAGCTTCATACATTCTTACATTCAACTCTAAAGCTTTCATTCTCTGGTCCTTAAAAGTATTTAAATCCCTTTATTTCATACTTTTGTCTTCCCAAATACAGCATTCAGTATCTTGCTATCACTTACTGGCATGATTGGTTCCTCCTTTCTGTGTAGAGGCTTTGGATTAAACATTAAGAAACTTTGCACAACTCTGTGAACAACAGATGTCACTTTACTGCTGGGACTGGCATTTAGAGCCTTGTGTCAAAGCCCTGGAGTGTTTGTGAAAAAAATTCAGCAGTGAAGTGGAAGATTTTTTTCTACACCTCCTAGTCTTCCTGAATGTCCATGGATAGACAAGCAAAAGGAAATCAGTCTCATATGTTTTAAAATGCAACAAAACTTGTGAAGATGGTTCCTCCGGCATCAAAAGCTTAATAGTTTCAAATAAAGACACATTAATTAGTGACGCACTAAGCTATGCATGCTGATTTCATGCCTTCGGCTGGTTTTGTGTTTGCGTGGAGCACAGTGCAGGGCCCTATTGTGGCCTTGCCTGACCCTCCTCCAGACAGGGTAATCACATCGGCGTGGCTCTGAGCTGCGGGGCTCATGAACTTTGAGATTGTGTCAGGCTGAAGATATGTACAAGATATTTACAAGATATGTATCTTGATCTAACTCCAGCTACATAACTTAGGGTAGCCTCAGCTCCTTAGTCCTTCCAGCATGAGTGAGAGCATCTCACTCTCCTGGCTAAAGAAGGAGCCTTGTTTCCTAATTTCAACTACTCAGGTAAAGCTCGAAGTCAGACCGAAGGAGGGCTCCCATGGCCTCTGAAAGACAGGAGAAAGTGGAAACCACTTAGGGGCTCCTGAAGTACTGGAAAGCATTAAAACCAGAAGAAAACAAAATAAAAACTTCAGTTCCTATAGCCTTACAAACCATACTAACTGCTAGCAAAGCCTTGTGCGTGCTTTAGATTAGGCGTGTAATTAGACAATAGGCCCCCAGTAGGATTTAATTTCAATTGAAAGCACTGGAACTAATGGTGTGCTTACAAATAAAGCTAATTAAGATTCGGTAGAACTGGGGACTATTCCATAGAAGTATCAAGAGAATTAATGTTGATGTATAGCACTTTGCATGGCTTGTGAAGGCTGAAAGCAAGTAAACATGCTTTCAGCATGATCATTAAATGACTGGCCTATCTCAGGAATAAATGTGAAAATGTATAGTAGAAAACAACTCTTCCAAACAGCAAATAATTGTACAAATACAAAACCGGAACAAAATCCCACAGTTAATGTATAACACAGGAAATTCCATTTCGACATATTTCTTGATTCTTAATCCTGCCAGGTGGAATGGATCAACAAAAAGGGAGAAGTCACAGTACACTGTAAAAAATGTTATACATTTGTGGAGGTCATCCAGTAGGACAGAAGGCAACTCCAAAAATCAGCTTCGAACAACCATTGCTAAAGTTCAGTTAGGTTCAAGTTTAATGTTGATCTGAATCTTTGCAATTCTTTCAGTTTGAATTGATTAGATTCTTGCAAAAGCCCTGTTTTTCTGCAAATCCCTTTTCAAGTTATTTTCTTATATTTTTTTCCAGTGTATACTTATTACTTTCAGTAAATATACAGCAGTACTCGAATAACAGTTGGGCTGGAGAGAAAGAGCCTTTTCTCATAAGGACTTCTTCAGACTGTGTCCAGTATGAGTAGCTGTTACAAGACTATATCATAAGTTGAAGTCGCAGCAGGAAGCACTGAATCATCTGCTTGTATTAGCTTGTGAAATAATAAGCATGTCAGTAACATAATGTGATGACATGGCACACTATGGGTGATTGAATCACTCAAATTCAGAAGAAAATAACGCATTTGAACATGACAGCTGATATAAAAATGGGAGATATCCACAATGGGTCAGTGCAAAACAGATTTGAAACATTAAAAGAAAATAGAATTGATATTTGATATGTAACATGAAGTCATAATTTTTGAGATTTTTGTTTAATTAAATTCAAAATGGAAACGTGAGAGAAATGATTTCCAGAGTGAGCACTACCAGTAATTACCTTTCAAGAACAGAGTGTTGGGTTCCCAAGTGCACTTCAAAGATTAGTCCAAGATTAATTTCAACAGGCATATTAGCTATAGATAATTTTGTCTTCAGGTTGAAATTTCCAAGGTTTTTTATACATCTTATTTCAACCTTCAGATATATAAAAAAATAACATTGGAACAAAGAACCAGGATTTTTATTTTATTTTATTTTATTTTATTTTATTTTATTTTATTTTATTTTTAAATGAATAGATCTATATAATAATGCCTATTTCTGTTTGCTTACATTGTGGGTATAGTAAGACATGAAGAATAACACCCAAGACAATGCAACACACTTCACAGTGTTCAAAATCAACCAAATTGAGAAAAAAGAGCCTGACATGCATGGGGCTTCATGTCTCAGCATTGGCTTCAGTACTGATTTCCTTTAAGGACTAGCGTTCCAAGGTGCATGGATGTGTTTCACTGTGGACCCACACGGGCAATCAGAAGAAGAGCAGTTCTGAAAACAAGCCATGGAGTCGGTGCCTGAGGCAGCCTCCAGCATCTCCACACTTTGGCAGGGGTGCTGGTCTCCCTCTCCATGGGTCTGAGGCTGGCTGCTTTCTTGCAAATTGCTATGAGCTTTGGGTGATGTGTTGGACTGCCATTCTTACTCTAGTTTTCTCTACATTGAGTCAGGCTGCTCCTGGCAGGGGATTGGAAGTCCTTCAAGGGTGCTTGCTTAGTATAGTCACAATATATAATTTGAAATATTTTGTGCAATGATGAATCTTGGTCAAGAAGTCAGCAGTATTTCAGTGAAGCAGCAAGTCATACATATTAAAACAAAAAAATGAATTCCTCTCCCCTCCATCATTTTCAGAAAATAAGAGTGGAGCTGTCTGAATATGTAATGCAAGTTGAGGACTTGCAGTGCCCATTAAAAGCTAATGGGTTCTCCATTCTCCCTGACATGTTTTTAATAATAATAATAAAAAACTGAGTCCCTTGCCTCAGCAGCACTAGTCTTACAGGACCTTGACCATCAATCACCAGCTGACTCTTATGAACTACAAGGTAAACAAACAAACAAAAGGGATGTATTAAAACTGATGTTACGGACCACTAGCCACATACATCTACTTTCACTGTCCCCCCTTTGACTTCAAGGGAGTACTGCTGGTGAACATCACAGGTGTGGTATGACTTGCCAACAATACTTGTGCATATTTTATATCAAGCATCTGCTAGCATTTAGGTATCTCATTTCAAAGTATCTAAAACTTCATGCAGCTCAGATCCCAGATGTACTTCAGACACATGGGTTTACTGAAAAAAATCATTAAGGGGGCAAAACACCCAAACATCAGCAATAATGACGTACAAAATGCCAAGATTTGTTTGTCTCATCTCAGACTCTACTCATATGCCAGCCCGCACCTGGGTTCCCTAATTCTTTCAACTTCTGTATCTTCATAAGGAATATGAAGAAAGCCGTGATGTAATTCAGTGTTTTTATATCTGAAGAGATTAAATGTTGGAAGCTATTTTTAGCCAAACTAATTGTAATAATTTCACTAAGAACATAAGCTGCAGATGTCTCCTAAGGTAAAAAGCAAGATGACTGAAAATCTGTAAAGTAGAGAGGACTCCCGAAAAATAGCAGACCCACATCGCGTTAATTATGTAATTCTATCCAACACTCCCCCTAGCGGTTTTGCCCACACGGCTGAGCACGAAGTCCCAAACAAGCAACCCCCCCAGCCCAGCCTAATGACAATATGTCCCATTAATAGGATTAAGTACCTTGTCATCAGATAAGTCGAACATGGCAAAATCCCTGTCACTCTGAGCAATTAGATCAGAGTACAGCCCCAGCCCTTCCTGACGCGGGCAGCAATTTTTCAGAAGACGCGTTTCGGTATTAATGGTAAATATGCTGGTTTTTAACTTTCCTTTGGTAACGGGATTGTATTTCTTTGCAAAGTTAATCAGTCTTTAATTATAAATGTAAAGGTAAAATGTGCAAGTGACTGCAGAAGTAAATCCAGGATATAGATAAATCCCGGCTCGTCATTTACATATGCACTTGCAGCTGATAATTGCATCTTCCAGAAGGCTGCACTGCCTAACAAGAAGGAACGTAAACACCGTGTTTACTTCATGACATGAGAACTATAAAGTGTAGTTGCATAGTTTCTAAAAAATAAACCTTTCTCATGTAACTTTTTTTGGGAGGGAAATATAGCAAAAGTATTTTTTTTTTAATAAGATTTTCTTTCAGTTGCTTCTGTGTTTACTTACAAAAGTGATCTAATTTCCAGCTTCTTAGCACACCTATTACTGCCTTTGCTATGTTAAGTATTATCCTGAAGGACAATAAAAGCGGTCACATATTTGGAGATAAGGAGGGGAACAGTAGTCTAGAAATTTCCTTTTCAAAACCTAGCAATGTTTAGCATGGATTCGTGTATAACATGAACTAACAATAAAAAGAGTAAAAAGATTTTAGTGTAAGAGAAAAGAGACAGACTGAGTTTCATAATCTTCCAGTTTTATATTTTTGTGTCCTGGTTCTATTTCGCCACTGTGTAAACTCAGTGGAATTGATCTATTAGTATGAACAAATACAGTACAAATGAGGTCACCTTCTTACTCATGTGTTTTTACTAACAGTGGCATTTAGGAGTATATTATAGATCTGAGAAACCATTGTTAGAGAGTCAGAGACAAAAATAAAGGTACCTGTATTATGCTTAGTAAAAATTACCTAGGCATTTGGCCATCACAAAGACACTTACACCTAACTTTATCAACCTGCTTCTTTAACAGAAAGACCATGAAGTCCTCTTGGGTATTTCTAATATATGTGCTCTGTCTGAATGGTCACCAGTGTGCACCGACAAGGCAGGAGGAAACAAATCTCCGGGACAGCCTCAAGAGTATGTATGCATTTCTTCTGGGGGGTGTGCTGGAAGCCGCTGGGCCCAGGGCTCCATTCAGGCTTGCCCTGGTGCACTTTGACTTCCATGCTTATTGCAGTCAAGAGATTTGTTTTCATGTGTGGAGCTTAGAAACTGTGATATAGCTGAATTTTGCTGAAGCAAAGCATCCACACACACAATGGGAAAATAAGAACAATTGAGTGAGAAACTAAAGGTATTAACAGAGAAGCCTCCTGTGACAAAATAAACTATTTACATCTTTATAGGTTATTTGGTCCTTCATAGATCATTAGAGTTTAAGCTGAACCCAATCTTTGCAAAAGTTTATTCCAGAATTATATGCTTAGCTGGAAGAGATTATTATTAAAAATAATTTAAATAAAATGACTTAATTTAGGAAAAAAAAACAAACACAACCTTACAACAGATGTTCTGTGTATACTCACCTCTAAGCATGGCTTTATTGTGTAGGTAGGAATCCCAAGAGAATCAGGCATGAAATATTTCTTTGCTTCTGTCTGTTTTAATAATACTTCTGTGACAAACAAAATGTTAGAGGAGAGGAATAGAGATATAATGGAATAAATGAATGACATATGTTTTTGGCAGTCTCATGGTAATGTGCCCTTTACTTGTTTTGTATAGCTCCAGTAATATTCAGGGTATTTCTGCACAGGGAACACATACAGATAAAGAATGTGCACTTATAAAGAGATTCAAGGTGCAAAGTGGAGATCAGTCTGTCCTTTCACCAAAACTCTGTGGGTGTTACCTCACAAGAACTCTAGAGATTATATTTTTAGGAAAGCAGGTTGCAGGCTCCTGTAATCTACATTTTCAAAATAATAAATGAAACTCCCGCAGATTGATTTCAGATCAAAAATAAATAAATAGATTATGTCATCAGGAAACTAGTGAGCAACCCTTGGAGACACCCAAAACCCAGGATGAGGTCCTGAGCATCCTTCTCTAGTTGACCCTGCTTTCAGCAGGTGGGTTGGACTCAATGACCTCCAGAGGTGACTCCCAACCTCAACTATTCTGGAGTTCAGTGATCAGAAATGGGACAGCCAAGCATATAGCTTGAGTTATACACAGCTGACCATTGGCAAAGACTCTAAGCCAGATTCTTAATTGATGGAAATTGCCTTGGCTCCATGATCTTCAGCACTCACTGTCCCAAGGTTTGGCACTGCAACTGTAGGGAAACAAAGCTGGTTTGCTTTCCTTTGTCATCTGTGTGTGACAATTTGTGCTAGTGCTAAAATTGGATTGAGTCACTCTATAATTTTACTTATTTATTTTAGTGTTATCTGAAGTTGGAGAGAAATATGTAGATGATGAGGTAAAGAAAGCTTTGATTGGTATTAAGCAGATGAAAATTATGATGGAAAAAAATGAAGATAAGCATGTAGATCTGATGAAGACCTTGAAGAAGAGCAGCGAAGAAAAACAGGTAACAAGTGCATCCATGTTTTTGTTTATTTGTGTTTTATTTTTTATTTTTTTTAAAGTTGTGGCTATTTTTAATCAGAAGATGAGTCAGGTACTACATGGACCTAGCCTACCTTCTGGAAGTGGTATAGTATGCTATTATGCTAAGGCCAAAAACCAACCCAGAAAGTTGGTTTGCATATGAAGAATGCAAACCATATTGTAAATGCGTTCTGAGGAGCATACATTTTTTGTGCAGTCACAAAGCAAAGCCAGGAGGGATGGGAAATCCCTGCTTCTGCTTTTTCTCACCAGCAGAAAAAAACTCTCACAGTAGGTCTGTAGAGGTTCTCAATGTATGGATCCTTGAACCAGGAGCTGGGACAATAGACATCCTTTTCTAGCCTGGACTCACGCTTCTAAAAAAGTTAAAGTATTAGTTCACTTTTGCCAATTTCTTAAGAAAGAGGTTGAGTGTTTGCAGGAACCTGGCATATTGAGGCTTCAGTTCTGACTGAAGCTCTGAGACTGCACTGGAGTAAAGCACTGAATGAGACCAACACCTGTCTCACTGGTGCCTTTTCCAGATTTTGCGGTTCTTTCAAAATCTAGAGGTGGAGAGTTTCCATCGTTCCTCAGAAACACAGCTTTCTAACTGAGTGCCATAGTGTTAACTTTTCCCTTGTGGCTGAATTTCTAAATCATTTCTAAAATGAAAATAAAGGAGCGAGCAGTAGACAAAATGCAGCTGAGTTACCACAAGTTAACACGTTATGTTGTCTCAGCCCATCCTGGTTGTAAGTTAAAACATGTCATCTGACACCATCCTCCTTGAGATTTGGGTTTTTGCATTTTATTCTGCAATTGTTTAGTGACAAGAAGAGTCCTAGACATAGTCAAAGCTGGTGGTGACCACCATGTGAAAACATAGATGTTCTGCAGTAAAAGGAGCCATGAAATGCTCTGTGTGGACTCAAACATTATTTAGGAGAAAGATCTTGAGATTGTAACATCCAGCAACGCATTGAATTTATTTTTTTATTGCTTTTATGGTGCATTCCTAGAAATCACCTCCTTCACTGAATGAAGTCCAAGGCAACTACAGGCAGCTTTGCAAAGGTGTTCAGTGCAGAAAGTCCAGCTGCTCTGCCCTCCATGTCCTCATACACTGCAGGCCTCAAGGCACTTCCCAGCTTGCTTTACAGACTTCAGACCAAATAATAATGCTCTCTAGAGAACGTACGGGGGATTAGAGGAAATCCTAATGTCCTGGTGCAATGCCTAAACTTAGAGCAATGTTCTCAGATGATCCTGTGAAGTAGAGAATACTGTATATTAATATATATATATATACAAAAAGATCCTAACAGTTGCTTTTAGTGAGCTTGAAAGAATATTCAATTTTGGCCCAACTTGGAGATTAGTTTGAACTACATGTATTAGCAAGTCAAAAAGCTCCTGGTAACTTGCTAACATCTTTAGAAATACCACTGTGTTCCCATTATTGAATCCATTGTTGGTTCTTACTGAATGATTTCATTTGCACAGAACTTATCCCCAACAGCAAGAGTTCATAAAACACTGAATAAATATATTTAGAAAGAACAGAAAATAATTAAACATCGAGCATGAATACCAAAATTACTAGCTCCACCAAGCACATTCTGACAGATTTCTTCTTTTCTCAGAGACTTTTCCCTATTGAAATACTGCCAGGAAGGAGTAAGTCTGACCGATTAAGTATTGCTGTCATACTTAGGAACAGCGTGAAATAGTGTTTGGAAACCTAAAGTATTAAAATATGTTGCACTGGAAGAAATAAATTTATGATGTGCAATCTACTTTAACAAGAAGAAGTTTTCTGTCTTTCCATTGTCCTGTCTATTCTAAAATGCTTCTTCTAATCATTGCTCAGCTTTGTGCTGTACTGGATGAAGAATGATCCAGTAATTAGAAGCAGCATTGCAAAATGCATCTTGTTTCCATTTGGTGTGGAAGAAGTACCTCACACTTCCACAAGGGGGGGAAGAACACCCTCACTACAGTCTTCCCATTAGTATAATCCCAAAGAGAAGAAAAAACATACTTTTGAATACTTCTGCATTAAAGAGAGAATTTATGCATGGCAAAGACCTAGCTTCATGAAGCATCACAGGCCCTTACAGAACAGAGCAAAGTAACAAAGAAGACTGTTCTTCCTTCCCCCTTTTCCTTCCTTCCTTCCTTCCTTCCTTCCTTCCTTCCTTCCTT